>NW_020664482.1:29934211-29988267 GCF_002925995.2 Terrapene triunguis | reverse complement strand
TGTGTGTGTGTGTGTGTGTGTGTGTGTGTGTGTGTGTGTGTGTGTGTGTTCATCTGGTTCTGGGGCTGAAGAAACCCCAACTATCTCAGGTATAACTATCCAGCTAGGTCCTGCAGGATAGCTCCATTGGGAGGGGACTTGGATAAGGGAGAAATAGCACTCCATATGAAAACACAAGTGACACAAGCAGTACATTGATAGAATTGCAGAACACTGCCCTCACCCCCACCCCAGAAGAGTAACCCTAATAAATGAGCATACCCCAAAGTAACGGGCAAATCTGGTAACACAAAGTCCTAGGGAAAATTGAGATAGGAGGTTTTGAAGCAGATGGGATACTAGCTCGTTTATTTGTTTAAGGGTAGAGACTGACTGGGGTGCTTTGATTAGTGGACCGATAAAATTTTGTGTGTGACTAAGGGTACGTCTATACTTACCTCCGGGTTCGGCGGTAAGCAGTCGATCTTCTGGGATCGATCCTGGAAGTGCTCGCCGTCGACGCCGGTACTCCTGCTCCGCGAGAGGAGTAGGCAGAGTCGACGGGGGAGCCTGCCTGCCACGTGTGGACCTTTGGTAAGTACCTTTAAGTTCGAACTAAGGTTATTCACGTAGCTGAAGTTGTGTATCTTAGTTCGAACTGGGGGGTTAGTGTGGACCAGCCCTAAGTGTGACTAAGTGATGGCAGGTCAGCCAGGTCTTTAGGTAGTTCCATTTCTGATTTGAAAACCAGATTAAATAGATTAAATAGATTCATCTTTGCCTCTTACATGGTGCACTTGAGGAAAGGGACTCCGTGCCCCCTCTCTCACCTCTAGCACTCCCAAATACATAGTTGTAAAGTAGTCCTCAGTAGTTACACATGGCTTAAAACCATTGGTATCAAAATACAGCACACTCCCACTTAAGGGAAAAATTCCTTTACACTTTTTTTTAACATTTTTAGAATTAATTTTATAAAGCAAAGTCAGGTGAATCCAAGATAAAATGTGTAAAGAAAGAAGACTATAGGACTGCAGCAGAGGAGTGAATAGAGGATTCCCACCTATCCAACATCACCACTAGGATACTCAGAATCTCCTTTTAATGTCAACAACATCAGGCACCCAGACACACGGGTGAGTGTTGCCTGCTCCCAAGTCACCCAGGGAGGAAAGGGGGGGAGGGGTACACATGGCAGTGACTAGACATGTCAATAGCTGTTTCTGAGACTGTATAGGAAGTTTTCACTGTGGATAACCACCCTGGCTGGTTTCCCCTAATTATTTTCTGAGGATTGAGCCAATCAGACTGCGGGTGGGGTGTAGAGAAGAGGAAAGGAGGTTATAAATATAGCTGTTAAAGGCAGGCCTGAAGACTTAACAGCTAATTGATGTGGGATCAAGAGATGTGCCTGCTGTGAGGGCTGGACCCCAATCCCTGTAACCATGCTGAATACAGATCAGTGTTTTTCCAGCTTGTACTAGGGACGCCTTCCACTAGGATAATGTTAGGTCCACCCCAGTGTGTTTTATGGATCTAGAGGGAGAGTAGGGGATGGGGAGGGACAAAGTTTTTGTTAGCATTAGCAGGTATAGAGCCTGTGGAACTTGCATTTAGCTATTATCTAACTGCTCTATGATGGGATTCCATCTCAGTTAAAGAGCGTGAATGGGGCAGCACTTAGTGAGGTAAAGGTTGTGAAATTCTTGCTGGACTTAGTTGGGCTTATGGGGAGAAGATGGTGCCCTATAGAAGTGAAAGCCTCACAGTGATGGAGGAAATGGATATTTTATATGCTGATCCCAATGCCTGTATCACTTTGGATACAGGCTATGGACTTCTGTTTCACCAGCAACAGTCATCTATTAACCCAAGTTCCGCAATGCTGCTAGCTGTGGAGATCCCCAGACTATTTCCTGACAGGGTTACAAAGTATTTAAAATGATCGAGATGCTGCCATTTCTCAAGCTCTGAAGAGTCCAGGTGACACACATCGCATGCTATGGTCACTCTATAACAACTGAGAAATCATTTCTGAGAGAAGATCATGGGGGCATTTTGAGCTGTGTGGTGAAGAATAGAGAATATTGTGCTGAAACCTTACATTTGAATGTTTGTAATGGAAACAAAATGGGGAAAGTCAGCATAAAGAACAACAGTATATTTACTGTCTAATAGCTTTTGTTTAAATGTTGTTCATAGTATTCCAAACACTGTTTACAGTATTTTATACTATCTACAACATGGGTAGGCAACCTATGGCACGTGTGCCGAAGGCGGCATGCGAGCTGATTTTCAGTGGCACTCACACTGCCCGGGTCCTGGCCACCGGTCTGGGGGGGGCTCTGTATTTTAATTTAATTTTAAATGAAGCTTCTTAAACATTTTAAAAAACTTATTTACTTTACATACAACAATAGTTTAGTTATATATTATAGACTTATAGAAAGACTTTCTAAAAATGTTAAAATGTATTACTGGCATGCAAAACCTTAATTTAGAGTGAATAAATGAAGACTCGGCACACCACTTCTGAAAGGTTGCCATTCCCTGATCTACAATGTGTCCTGTGTGCATTAGTTTTACTAAAAGAGTGTTGTGCTGTTTGTTTAAAATTGACTGGGGACTGTTATCATCCCTTTATCAGGGTTTTACATACAATAGCCCTCAGGTTTAATTGTGTGCAATGCTTTCTGAAAAGACAGATCTGTGGCCTATGCTTCAGCAAAGAGTTAAACTGAGGTGCAGGAAGACAGAGTATATAATTTACACAGAATATTGCGTGAGCATCCCCCGTCCTCCTCCCTCTGTCTATCTGTAAAATGCTTTTTTATCTTTTCAAACAAAGCCTCTTTATAAATGTGGTGGTGGTTGGGGGGTGCGTTGTCGTGGTGGTGGTTGAATGAATTTCAAAATTTTATATGGAACAGTGAATGGACTTGAATTTGAGTCTACATGAAAGAGTTAAACATCTTCACTTTACCAATGTAGCTTTTAACACTATGTGGAAAAAGCAACTGTATCAATTCTCTTAGCAACTTATAAGATATGAGCAGTCTTGAACACTCATTGTTACTGAGATCAAAGAAAAGGATGCTTTCCTCGTTCCCAGTGTTTATCATGGCAACCATGTGACTCTAAAAGATCCAAGAGTTAGCTTAGGTACAGTGCAACTTTTATCAGAAAATAAATGTATGCCTTCTTAGCTACATGAAACTCTGGAACATGTTGTATTTAGACTAAGACTTTGGGTTCAATATACAATTGGGTCTTTCAAAGTCTTTCTATAAACCACAGTGAATTCAGTAACAATTGTAAAGAAATTCTGTGGTGTTCACTAATATAAATAGGAAATAATAAGTAAGAGGGTGTTACGGCTAATGTTCAGATCCTTACATTTAAAGTAACAAGTCCTCAAGGAAAGCAAAGTTTTATATGTATTCTCTTACATGACAGAAGAATGAAATCACAAGGATAATTGATGTGGAGAGAAGTGATAATGCCCTACAGAGCTGTACTGTCTATGACTTGTTAAATATATACATATAAATAAAAGGAAATATTTTCCCTCATAAACTATTCACAAGGCAATATTAAGATTTTCTGCCTATTAGTCTCCTTCTGTTAAGTGCTGAGTGCTCAGCACAATAAGGCTGAACAGAAGGGTATGAAATATTTGTTTATTTCAGCCCGGTGTAAAACGCCACATAAATGCCGATGTGAAAGAGAAATGACCTCATTTTCATTTTCTGACCTTCATTATATTTTAATTGTTCATTATGTGTATATGGGTCAAAAGACTTTGGGAAGGATCCCTCCCTCTAGCCCAGCCATTGTACAGTGCTGCAGGGATTGGAAAAGCCCCTTAGACAAAACAGGAGGGATTTTCCCTGCAGAGGTACTGAATACATTTGCCGGGCGTGACAGATATGGCCGTTTCCTGCAATATTTCTGGGGGAATCTTACTGTATTAAGTTTATGTATCATTGTGGGTCAAGCATAGGATGTCATTTCATGAGGGAGGGTGACAACAGCACCTATAGGCATTAAGAACTATGGGTGGTGACTAGGCACCATCTGAAGAGGCTTGCATATACTAGTTCAAACTGGATTCTCCATAAATCAATAGACAAAGAACTTTTGGATAAATAGCCTGAGTTTAAACTGACTCATGGCCTTCTTTATGTCCATATGTGCAATCAGGACTTTCTGCCCAAAAAGGGGCCCAGTCCTTCCTAGGAAGCGTTGGAAGGGCCTACTCAGGCCCCATAAGACTGATGGGTGACTTCTGGTAAGATTTTAGTGTGTGTATAGGAACTTGTATTGTTTTTAATATTTTCTCTGTAATGCTTTCACTTTAAGAATAAATGTGCTTTCTTAGAAAGAGCTGCAGGATAACTTGTGACCACTGGCAATTTCAGCTGCTCATAGCCTTCAATGAAAAAGCAAAGTGCAGATGCTGGTCACTGTCTGGTTTTCTGGGGACATCATATTGTAGGCAAGAAACTGTGCAGACTGGAACATGTCAGGAGGGAGAGAGATGTGGGTTTCTGTCTAAAGGACAATGGCTGAGGAGCTGGGAGCCTAGAGTAGGTGTCCTTGGTAGACCATGGAGGAGGAATACAGATGCCCTGAAGTGTGATAACAGGAACTTTTACAAGCCCTGGTGTAGAGGCATGCTGGGGAATAGGCTCAAGAGTATGTGGGGTGTGTGAGAAGCAGGGCCACAGTTCATATCACTGCAGAGATTCTGGGCATTGCTGCCAGCCACAGGCAGCCACAGACAGGCTGCCATAACCTGTACAGGGACCAAGGCAACTTAGATTGTGATGTGGCCTGCTGACCCCAAAGAAAACCAGCATCATAGGGTGGCTTTAAAGGCACCCGAGTTCCACCTCCTCCTGTGCTACACCTGTGCGCGCTGTGCTGCACTGCCAAATGGTGTGACATACAACCATGCCCTGAAAGGGGAAAACTTATCAGATATGTAACATTTCATCTTCATTATCATTTTACTCCTAAAGTGCAGTCTTTTCAATCCATGCCAACATTTATCATACACCCTTTACATTTGGCATTTCATTGTCTAGCCCTTCAGCACCAGGAGTGTACCATACATCACAAAACCACTTTCTTAATCCACTGCAGCGTTTTTTTGATACAATATACTGCACAGAACCATATCACTTTTAACCATCTGGTAATACTTCCGGGTTTGAAAATGTAGTATGAGTAGCTATATTTTAAGGAATAGAAAAATCTAATTTTTCTCCTTTTCTTTCATTCCAGCTGTTCCCTAACAGAGAGGTCAAATCAGATTGCTCAGTAAATGTAAGGCCAGTGTGTAGTTTTGTGCAGCCAATCAAACATGTCAGAGCCATCTTTTTATCTCTGAACAGTATTGTTGTTACAATTATTCATAGTATCCAGGGCCTGGTTTCCAAAAAAGTATGGTCATATTGACATGTATAATCCGTATACATGAGAGTGGAGTCCATGGGGTCCCTTTTTTCTATCCTATCTGTTTATCCAAATTCAGAAAACTTCCTCAATAAATACACGGCTTGGTGAAGCAGATGAAGATATACGGTTAGCCAGAGAGGGGAGCAAATTCAAGTTTATACAGGGAAAAAAGTCATTTCTGCTAAAGGTTTTAATAAACGTTGTGTTGAAGTGAGCAGGCAATGATTCTTAATGCAAGTGAGCCAATATATTGTCAGCTGTGGTTGTTATTAAAAACAGATATGTTACATGACTCACCTAGGGTTTGATCATACACCACTGAAGTCAAGGGGAACACAAGCTAATGCCTTAGCAGAACACAATCAGGATTCTCAATATAGAAAGTTTCTGTTTTCTTCCCCCATTACTTATGGAGAAGGAATAGGCATGCAACACAGAACTGAAACAGTGTCCAAAACTAATCAATTTGTTTTAGGATGATGTGAAGTTGGGGTGAAGGAAGACACTATCCTCACTTTTTAAACTGCTTGGGAGTACACACTGTTCACTTCAGAGATCTGTAAAACAGGAAAACTTACTGGTTATATTCAATGTGAATCCTATTAATCTGCCATGAACATTATGACATTCAAATAATACTTAAAATGATATCATCAATATTATTTATAAGGTCAGAGATGTCAGAATTATATTATTACTAGAATTAAAGGCATCACTAAAATGCTGCTGCAGGGTAATCAGCTCCTGGATTGCTCTTTGTCATTTTAGGAGTACGTATGAATGTGTGGCATATGGTACTTAAGCTAAAAATATTGCCTGCACATACCTATGAAGTGGGAATTAGCAGCATGCTGCTTCTGATTACCATAAATATTTCCAAATTAATCTATTACAATTAGTTGAAGACATGAAGCTATATCTACTTGAGGTACCTATTGTAATGGCTCATGGATAGAGATAATTACAAGATTTTGGCGCTTACCCAAGGCTCTCCAATTGTTTGTAAAACAATTATAGAGCACCCTTTCACAGTAGGCAAGCAGTAATATACCTATTTTAGAGGTGGGGAAATTAAGGCACAGAAGTTAAGTGGCTTGTTCAAGGTCATACAGCATGTTAATGGCAAAAGTGGGAATGGACCCCACAAATACAGAATTTCAGCTAACTGGATGGCTGACAGCAGTACTGCCTCATCCTCATCTGTCTTCCATTTTCATGACAGAAGCATGATTTCATCTTTCAGTGCTGCTGCATGTTTAAAACAAGCACTGACCGAGAAATTGTCAGACTGCTAATATCAAACCAATTTCTATTGCCTATTAGATTTATGCAAATTGACTTTTTCAGCAATAAGTTGCTTTTCTACAACTTCTGATTTAATGTTTGAACAAAGTTGCCTCAGAAATTGGAATTACAATCTTGAACTAAGAAAGATAAAATCAGTGCTTGTAACAGTTATGGCTAGGAATATAGTGTTTATAGATTTAAATATAGAAACAGTTTGTTCTGTGGTATTTATCAGTGTCAAAGCCAAGAGACCTCCAAGAGCAGGAAGACAGTGGATGAATGACAATAAAACTGCAGGTATCAGATATCTTGTAATTGCTGATTTGGTTGAGCAAGCTGTTTAATTGTGAAAAGAATATATATACACTCACCTAATGTTCCTGTGCTTGGTTCCCTAATGGAACATTAAAATATAAATGTTTGGGAATGTCTCTTGTAGTTGATGGCATGCAACTTTTTCAAACTTTCTGTTTAGTTTCAAAAATAGGAACAAAGTAAATACATCCATTAAGGCAAGGGAAAACAAACAGAATGAGAAAATCATCTAGAGAATGTAGTTGTATTTACAGATTATTTAGTTAAACAGTAGAGGGCTTCATCCTTCAGTAACTGAGATAAGAAGGTGTTTGTTACATGATGGAAATGTCATTGTGTAAAAGTGAAAAGAAAATATTGAATATAATAGGTGAAACCCTGGCAAAACTTTCATTGACTTCAGCAGGGCCATAATTTTATCCAATGTGTCTAATCACCAAATTCTGCCTTCCTTCAGGTTGTGAGATCAGAACTTAGCCCTTGTATGCGTTTGACATTGATTGACTCTTAACATTTGGCTTTAGCAGAAGAGCTGATGGTTCATAATAATCTAAATCAAGCCACTTTCCTCTTGAATAGCTAATATATGGTATCAGCTATGGTTTAAGAAATCAATTATACCATCCCACTGTGATATGTGAATTAATTTATTAATTGTGTAAAGTATGCAGTTTCTTCTGTCACTGTCAGTGACTCTCACAATGCTCCCAGCTGTAAGAATGATTAAATTGTCCCTCCTCTCTCCACTACTTCCCCCTCTAAACTGCAGAATAAGAATCCTCCCCTCAACATTCAAAAGTTCTAAGAGTGCTTCCCTCAGAGAGCAGTAGCCTCTGTTTTAACCTGCCCCTCTGGCTGGCTTTCAGTGTGGTGCCCTTTCTTGGGTCTGTGCCAATAAGTCCACACCTCTGGTTTCTGCTGCATCCTTGCTCCCTCCTGCTGCTGCTTCTGCTACTGCTTAGTGTGAAGCAGGAAATTGGCAGCCCATGAAGAGACAAGTTTCCCAGCAAGAAGGATAAGAAATGACTGGCTAACAAGAAAGGGCTCTTTGAGAGTAAAATACAACCTCCCCTATATGCTAAGAACATTGCCTTTTCAACATGCCCAGGCCCTGCCAGCCTGGGAATTTTGGAGGGAGCTCAGGGTTCAATATAGATTTCCCCATATGGCAGCACACTCCCAGATAAGCCAACTTTTCATTGTTCATTCATAAAAGCTTATGCTTACTTAGCTAATGTCCAATTTATTCAGTGTAATGTGTGCTCAGATACTTGCATCATATCTTATAGATGATGTTTCAGAATAGGAAATGACCTAGGAATAGGAAAATAGATGTTGGATTAGTGCCATTGGTGGTATAGCTGGACAAATAATCAATGCTTCTGATGGAACCTTTAAAGAAATAATGAGTGTCTGCTAAATGCAAGTACCCTATCAATTATAGTATGTTTACAATATATAGAATTAAAAAGTAAAGAAAAACAAGACAAAAACCTTTACCGGTGTCTATAGGCATCTAAGCTATAATATCCTGATCGTGGTCACAAACCTTCTGACATCTTACAGACACTGTATTCTTTGAGGAGAAGAAATAATCATCTTTTCTTTTATCTTTGTTCTGCAATAGTGCCCCAGAGCCATCTTAAAAGCTTACAGAATACTACTGAACTTTCATATCCGCACAATCACTTAGAATTCCATCTAGTTAGGCTTTGATATTTATTTCTTTTTTATTTAGACAAAGCAGTAAAACAGTCATACGAGTGTTCTATTTTCCAATATCTCTTTTCAACATTGTTCATGTTTGGAATAAATAACTAGAGCAATATGGTGTCCTAAAAAGAGCATACATTACCCTGTGTCCATTTATGGTGGTGCAACAATTGACCTTACGCTAGATCAGGGGTAGGCAACCTATGGCACATGTGCCGAAGGCGGCACGCGAGCTGATTTTCAGTGGCACTCACACTGCCCAGGTTCTGGCCACCGGTCTGGGAGGCTCTGCATTTTAATTTAATTTTAAATGAAGTTTCTTAAACATTTTAAAAACCTTATTTACTTTACATACAACAATAGTTTAGTTATATATTATAGACTTATAGAAAGAGATCTTCTAAAAGCGTTAAAATGTATTACTGGCATGTGAAATCTTAAATCAGAGTGAATAAATGAAGACTCGTCACACCACTTCTGAAAGGTTGCCGACCCCTGTGCTAGAGTATTAAATACTTGACTAGAACCAGCAAAATTAACTGCACAGATGCATAAACAACAGATTATGAATTTAAAATGAAAATAAGACACTAAAATAAGTCTAAACTCAAAATTATTCTTTGGAGTCACTTTGAAAATGATCTGAATAAAGGGATATATTCCAGTATTGGGTCAAACACTACTGGAAAAAAATGAAAATAGCATCAAATTGAAATATGAGAAAAATGACTACTTTACCTTGCTATTGTATCCCCTATTCAGAGTACATTAAAGTAAAATATTTGCTTTGGGTGGGTTACTTTTTGATAGCTGACTCTTTTTAGGTACTGTTGAAAATTAAAAAAAAAATTCAATGGAATTGTATTGGAGCTGTGTGTGAGAGAAACACCTACCTCAGATATGTTTTGACTCAATTGTTTTCCTTGTGTCATGGAAATGGGTCCATAAATTCAGGCGCAATGTGTTCTTCAGCCTCCATGCTATAGGAGGCAGAGTTAGATGTTTTGAGTGGCAGGGCTTAATTTTCTCTGCCTCCAAAAGTGAAACAGGCTGAGTCAGGTCCCATGTTGACTGACTGTCCATAACCCAGTTAATTCTTTCTTCTTTTTCTTCTTGGTGTTTTTTTCATGGGTTCTTTTTTCCTCAGCTCTCCATTCTTTTAGTTGAGAACTACTGCCCTTTTTAAATTTACTCTGTGGAGCACTAGGCAATTGTGGGGCTTTTGCCAACCTCTCCCTCCAAATTAGCCCTGATAGTGGTCGGAAAAGCATAAAAGAAGGGTGAGGGCAGGGTACCCTGTATATTTGACTGAGTGTATTGAAGGAAAAAAGTTCATTTTTCTCCCTCAACCTTGGTGCTACCATGATTACAAAGCAGGCCACTGGCTCATCCCACAGTTCAGGGGAGTGGCTACAGGCAAACGAGGGGTCCAGTAAGGCAAGGCACTGAAAAAGGCATCTAGAACACAGAGATCCAATCTTGTCACCCCTCAAGAAGAACTCTGTCCCCCAACTGAAGGGGACTTCATACCCAAAGATTGCACTTATAGGAGGGTGGAATCAGCTGTCCACAGGGGTTCTGAAGCAGTGTGGGCAGCCCTTAAAGACTCAGCTATGGCCATTCTTTGCCAGAACAGTATTGGCTTATACTGATTCCCTGTTCTCTGACATTCCCAAAACGGCGACCAGTGCCAAGGTGTTGGGGTCCTCCTTAAATAGGATTTCCCTAACACTGCTCTAGTTAAACTCCTCACTCACTGCCTTCAGGTTCTCCACCAGCTTGATGGCATCCAATGCAGTGGCAAGAAGGTATCTGTGGATACAGACATACAAGGTGTCATAACTATAAAGGGAAGGGTGGCAGCTCTCCTATGTACAGTGCTATGGAATCCCTCCTAGCCAGAGACTCCAAATCCTTTTACCTGTAAAGGGTTAAGAAGCTCGGGTAACCTGGCTGACACCTGACCCAGAGGACCAATAAAGGAACAAGATACTTTCAAATCTTGGGGGGGGGGAAAGGCTTTTGTTTTGTGCCCTTTGTTTTAAGGGTGGTTCGCTCTTGGGACTGAGAGGGACCAGACATCAATCCAGGTTCTCCCCATCTTTCTAAGCAAGTCTCTCCTATTTCAAACTTGTAAGTAAAAAGCCAGGCAAGGCGTCTTAGATTTACTTTGTTTTCTCAACTTGTAAATGTACCTTTTTACCAGAGTGGTTATCTTTGTTTGCTGTACTTTGAACCTAAGACAGAGGGGGGTCCTCTGAGCTCTTTAAGTTTGATTACCCTGTAAAGTTATTTTCCATACTGATTTTACAGAGATGATTTTTACCTTTTTCTTTAATTAAAAGCCTTCTTTTTTAAGAACCAGATTGATTTCTCCTTCTTTTTAGATCCAAGGGGGTTTGGATCTGTATTCACCCGCAGTTGGTGAAAGGAGGGTGGGAGGAAGGAGGGGGGATGGTTAATTTCTCCTTGTTTTAAGATCCAAGGGGGTTTGGATCTGTGTTCACCAGGGAATTGGTGAAAGGTTTCTCAAGGCTTCCCAGGGAGGGAGTTCTTGAAATGGTGGCAGCGAACCAAAGCTAAGCTGGTAAATAAGCTTAGGAGTCCTCATGCAGGCCCCTACATTTGTACCCTAAAGTTCAAAGTGGGGATACAGCCTTGACACAAGGTATAAGTTTTCACCCAACAGTTTGGTTTTTTTCGTGGTTTTATTTATTTATTGGTAGCATACCTGTACTTGTGAGAGAAATTTGTCAGGGAACCCATAGAAAAAGACTCATCTGAAACATAGGACAAAAACAAATTCTCTGTCCTCTGTTGTTGATGATAAAGCTCAGAAGAGAGATTTGTAACCCATTTTTCTGCTCTAGGCAGCCCTTTTTCAGTGTCATGGTGTTTCATGTAGATACGGTAGACACAACAGATTATCTAAGAATAGATGGGAGAAAACCCCAGAGATGATTCCTTCTTCAGGAATGACCCTAAGATCAATCAGTGACTACCTTTCTCCCACTAACATTCACTTGGGTGGGAGAGGACCTGTCTCTATTTGTTTCCACCTGCTTTGCCACTACCATACACAAATGGTTGAGACATCATTTCCAACTGTTACACCATAGAATTCAGAAGAACTCCCCTCCACCCATCTATGAGGAAGGCTATGTTTAGGCAAAGTGACCACCTTTTCAAAATCAGGGCAATTGAGACTGTCCAAGACCAGGATCCTAGACCTAGACCGTCCAAGACCTTGGGGCTTATACTACATATTATTCCTTGTTCTAAAGAAACTGGGAGGAATGGACTGGACTGGACTGAACAAGTTGATCCACTTCCACAAGTTCAGTATGGGCCCTGTGTATGCCCAACATGGAAGCTGTCACCCAGGGCGATTTTCTAATACGTGTGGACCTGAAGGAGATGTATCTCTGCATTCGCATCCTTTCGGCTTACAGACAGTACTAGCGATTTGCTTACAGCACTCTGTACGTGCAGTACAAAGCCCTTTATTTTGGTAGAATCATAGAATATTAGGGTTGGAAGAGACCTCAGGAGGTCATCTAGTTCAATCCCCTGCTCAAAGCAGGACCAACACCAACTAAATCATCCCAGCCAGGGCTTTGTCAAGCCGGGCCTTAAAACCCTCTAAGGATGGAGATTCCACCACCTCCCTAGGTAACCCATTCCAGTGCTTCACCACCCTCCTAGTGAAATAGCGTTTCCTAATATCCAACCTAGACCTCCCCCACTGCAACTTGAGACCATTGCTTCTTGTTCTGTCATCTGCCACCACTGAGAACAGCCTAGCTCCATCCTCTTTGGAACCCCCCTTCAGGTAGTTGAAGGCTTCTATCAAATCCCCCCTCACTCTTCTCTTCTGAAAACTAAATAACCCCAATTCCCTAAGCCTCTCCTCATAAGTCATGTGCCCCAGCCCCCTAATAATTTTTGTTGCCTTCCACTGGACTCTCTCTAGTTTATCCACATCCCTTCTGTAGTGGGGGGACCAAAACTGGACACAATACTCCAGGTGTGGCCTCACCAGTGCCGAATAGAGGGGAATAATCACTTCCCTTGATCTGCTGGCAATGGTCCTACTAATCATAGGCGTGCGCAGCACATTTCATTAGGGTGTGCACCCAGGGAATTTTTTTTTAATGGCGAACATCATAAAGGGCGGGGTGTTGGAGGGGGTGCTGTGTGTAGGAAGGGGCTCAGGGCAAGGGATTGGGGCAGAGGAGGGGTGTGGGGTGTATGAGGGGGGTCAGGGAAGGGGTTTGGGGTGCAGGAGGGGTGCGGCAGGGGGCTCAGGGCAGGGGGCTGGGGGTTAGGAGGGGTGCAGTGTGCAGGAAGGGGCTCGGGGCAAGGGATTGGGACAGAGGAGGGGTGTGGGGTGTATGAGGGGGCTCAGGGAAGGGGGTTGGGGTGCAGGAGGGGTGCGGAGTGCAGGAGGGGGCTCAGGGCAGCGGGTTGCGGGGCAAGGTGCAGGCAGGGGGCTCAGGGCACAGAGTTGTGGGGCAGGGGGTTGGGGTGAGAGGTGCAGGCAGGGGGCTCAGGGTGGGGGGGCGGGGTGCAGGAGGGGTTCGGGCTCTGGCCTGGTGCCGCTTACCCGCAGCGGCGCACTCCCTGCCTGCCAGGGCCTCATGCCGCACCGCTCACCACGTCCCCGCGCAGCCCTGGGGGAGGGGAGGGGCGGCACAGGGCTCTGCACACTGCCCTTGCCACGCCTCCAGGTACCTCCCCTGAAGCTCTCATTGGCCACGGTTCCCCGTTCGGGAGGTGGTGCCTGGAGCAACCCCCCGGTCCCAGAGACATGGTGCCCTGATGGCTGCTTCTGAAAGCAGCGCGGGGCCTGCGGCACCACGGGAGGCAAATCCCGCGGGCCGGATCCAAAGCCCCGAGGGGCTAGGTCCGGATCCAGCCCATGGGCATTAGGGTGTGCCCAGGCACCCCTGGCACACCCCGTGAGCACGCCTATGCTACTAATACATGCTCCCACAGGGTCTTCCTCTCCAATAACAGGCAAGAACAAATTTTAGAGCAAGCACACAACGCCTTTCACAGTCCACACTCCCACTGGAAGGTCTTACTGTGTGTTTTAGGAGTGTGTTGTCATACATATATGCACTTCTGTGGGCAAAATTTAATCTCGGGTGCTTGCAGTTCTAACTACTGAGCTTCTCTACTCTCACTCAGAATTGCAATGCTCACACTCTAAGATTTTCCTGCACCGTAAAAGTTCCCTCAAATGGTGGGGACATCTGACAAGATTCACAGGCGGTATCCAGTTGGCAGAACCTCAGAGACGCATCATAACAATGGATGCCAGGTGGGAGGGATGGGAGCTCACACAACTTGACACCTGGTACAAAGTCAGTAGTCATGGACAGAATCTCATTACACCACAAACTGTCTGGAACTGCAGGTGATTCATCTAGCCCTTTAGTTACACCTCCCTCCTTAAACCCCTAACACTATGATGGGTTAGATCACAGAACCCCCCTTTGGAGCTGCCACACGATGTGCCATGACTACCTCTGCTCCTGCTTTCCCTGCCAGCTTGGGACCCCAGCAACCTGTCTTGCTGAGCCAGCCATGGCAGTCTGCTCCAACACAGACCCAGGGTCTGAATTACTTGCCCCAAAGCTGCAGGCTTCACTGAAAACAGCTCACAGAAGTGTTCCTGTCTTTAACACTCAGATGCCCAACTCCCAATGGGGTCTAAACCCAAATAAATCCATTTTACCCTGTATAAAGCTTATGCAGGGTAAACTCATAAATTGTTCACCCTTATAACACTGATAGAGAGATATGCACAACTGTTTGCTCCCCCATGTATTAATACATACTCTGGGTCAATTAATAAGTAAAAAGTGATTTTATTAAATACAGAAAGTAGGATTTAAGTGGTTCCAAGTAGTAACAGACAGAATAAAGTAAATCACCAAGCAAAATAAAATAAAACGTGCAAATCTATGTCTAATCAAACTGAATACAGATAAGATCCTCACCAGTTCCAGAATGCTCCCTTTTACAGACTAATCTCTTTTGAGCCTGGGTGCAGCAATCACTCACACCCCTTGCAGTCACTGCCCTTTGTTCCAGTTTCTTCCAAGTATCCTGGGTGGTGGAGAGGCTCTCTCTTTAGCCAGCTGAAGACAAAATGGAAGGGTCTCCCAGGGGTTTAAATAGACTTTCTCTTGTGGGTGGAGACCCCCTCCTCACTCCTATGCAAAGTCCAGCTCCAAGATAGAGTTTAGGAGTCACCTGGGCAAGTCACATGCCCATGCATGACTCACAGTTTTTACAGGTAGCATCCATTGTTTACATGCTACCTTGAACGTCCTCAAGTAGACTTCTTATGTGGATTGGAGCATTCCAAGATCCATTGTCCTTTAAGTGTTTCTTGATTAGGTACTTAATTTCAACATTCCTTTCTCCATGAACTGACCAAATGCGCTACTAAGGTTATTTAGAAATCAAGCCAGTACACAGCCAACATTCATAACTTCGAATACAAAAATGATACATGCATAGAAATTAGATTAATAGATTCAGTAAATCATAACCTTTACAGAGACATGTTACATGGCATATGTAGCATAAAACACATTCTAAGCATATTTCCATAAAGCCTTATGGGAGGTATCATCACAACATACTTGGATTCACAGACAGCATAACTGCCATGGTATGCGTAAGTGGAAAGGGGGTACACAGTCGAGTTCGTTACAAGTGACAGTCACAACATTCTTCAGGTGGGCTGCGAGAAACAGCCATGCATATTATGGGAAACTGAATTCCAGTAGATTGGCTCACCTGCAAAAACGTGGATTTGTGGAATGGTGTCTCCACCAGAGGTGTTCGACCTCATGGTACAGACCTTTGTGAAACCAACATGGCATCTCTATGCATCCAGCTCCAATTCCAAGAGAAGCAACTTCTATGCCACGAGGAGAGATCATCTGGGCAGGGGGGGTCGATTCCTTTTCCCAGGTATGGCTAAGGGCTCCACCATGTGCATTCCCTCTTTTTCCCAGGAGCACATGCACCATCCAACAAATAGAGAGACAACAGGCTCTAATGACACTCATTGCACAGTGCAGGCACAGACATTCCTTGTTTTCAGAGCTCATGTTGATGTCCGTGGTGCCTCCACTAATATTACTATCCACTCTGGATCTGTCATCACAGGGATCATCTGTTCTATTACAATCCAGCATCTCGGAACCTGTGCCTGATTACTGAGACATCACATTTAAACACACACACACACACACACACACACCAGCTGTTCTCAGCTCTGCTGAAGTCCAGAAGGTTTTCCCACTATTTCTCAGTATACAACAATATGGAGAAGATTTGATTCCTGGTGCAGATCATGAAGATACACAGAAGAATTAGAATTGGTCTAATTGTTCCTAGAATTCTTACAAGCAGGCCTGTCTCAGGGGCTACAGTACAACAGTTGACCCCATTTTTGAAACCTCAAAAGATACCTCAAAGCTACCACCCTAATCAAACCTCCTATTCACAGAGTAGCTTTCCTAATATTAAATGCCCACTTCTGTCCCCTTGTCTGTAGTGCATTATATTTCCTGACGATGAAGGTCACTTTTCTAGTAGCCACAATATCCATCCAAAGGGTATCAGAGTTGGGAGTTTTCTCTATTCTCCTTGAAACATTTTTTTTTCCATAATGGCAGGGTGGCGCTATGGAGAGACCTTTCATTCATCCCTCAGATAATTTCCTTCCTCCACCAATCTGAGGATATCTCACTTCCCAGTTTGTCCATAAATCAAGCCTATCCAAAAGAAAGGGTTTGGCACACCTTAGATGTCTGGAGGGCAGTAAAGATCTATATTACAAGAACAAAGCCCTACAGTAAAATCTCCACTTCATTCATTCTAATACAGCACAGGATTAGGGGACAGGAAGCTGCCAGGTCCTCCTTAGTAAGATATATTGGGGGGAACTATTTCCAAGGCATATAAAGACAATGGGAAACTCCTCCATTCAAGATTTTCCACAAAGGCAATGTCAACTTCATGGACTGACAGGTCCAGTGCACCATATGACTAGTTTTTGTGGGGCAGCAACTAGGGCTTCTCTGCATACATTCAAAGAAATTTATAAGATTCATAAACTTCCGTTGGGTAAAGCAGCCTTCCGCAGTACTGTTCTGCAACTCGTGGGTCACCCTTAGCCCACCCAACAATCAGTAGCAATAGGGTTGGGGAGGATACTGTTTCAAAAATCCTATGACTACAGTTTATATGGGTTTTTGTTGTTGTTGTTGTTGGGTTGGACAATTCTTCTATTTAGTTGTGGGGCAGATTTATCTGTTCTTGTTAATGTGTTTTTGCAAGAATGTTTTATTCAGAAATGACAGTTATCAGCTTTAGAAGTGACTCTCTGGAGGGGATCTTCAGTGAGAGGCAGGTTATCTGGAGAGTCAGCCCAGGAAATCAAAACACCTGATTCTGCCTCCTATAATATGAAGATTGAAGAACCCAATCACTACTGAATTTATAGATCCATCCCCCTACCCAGAATGAAATTTGAGTGAGACAAATTTTCTTGCTCCTAAATAGTGACATTAGTGACAGTGACATTAAGTGTGTCTATCTGATATTTCACATACAAAGCAGATAACATTTTAGCAATGTGATAGCTAAGGGTATTTTTTAAAGGGTGAAACATTGAAATAGAAAAGTTAAACCAGGCACAATTTAATGCATTTCTGAGTGAGTCTATGATGTGAGAGGTAAGTGATAGTGTAACATTTGACTTTTTGGAGTTGGAAGATGCACACCTTTAATCACTTGGAGAAGGTAGTAGTCTGCTAGAAAGAGAGCCTAGAGTTATTAGGCAGTAGGGTTGAAGTTTGATCCTCCAGTCCTTATTCAGGCAAAATTCCCATTGAAATCCAATGCAAAAAATCAAATTTTTACAGGTACAACCTTATTTGCTATTAAGCTAGGGATGATATCACTGGGAGCCAATCAGAGAACTTCCTTTTTGTTTCCAAAACTACTAAAATTAAAACCCAGAATTAAATTGGGGAATTGCATAGACAAGGTGGGTGAGGTAATATCTTTAGATTGGACTAACTTCTGAAGGTAGTCCAATAAAAAATATTACCTCACCCACCTTGTATCTGGAACTGAGTCACTGGTTTATGTTCAGGATGTTGCAGAGCAGGACCACCCTGATGGTAGCTTAAAGCAGGAGCAATGGGAAGGAGGCAGGATATTGTAGCCTATTCATCCCCTTGAATACCCAACCCACTATTTAGGCTGGCCTGACCCACTGCATGGTCTCTCCACTCTTTGTGGTGATGTGCATCTCCAGAGGAGCACCAAGGGAGGAGTCTCTGTGTTCCCTGAGCAGAGACTGCAACAGTGAATGGCCCTTACATGAAGTAACCGTGTAGGGGAGGGATGTTTCTTATACCCTTCTCTACTCCATGTACCCACACAAAGGCCACTCCCAATCTGGCCCTACATGTATCAAAACTGTTCATATTAAGGGACATGCTTGATTCTATGCTATTATTTAAAAAGAGATATTCCTAAGGTTATACATGGACTTCTCATGTTTGTGATGTTTTATATGTGCTTTTATTTAGGAGACTATATTAGGAATTCCTCCATACCACTCCTTTCCCTGCAGTCCTCTAGACTTTTCCCCAGCTCCCCTAGCCTTGCTCCCTGGAACTTAGGAGTTATCTGCAGGGTTTACAACTGTCCTGCACGTCTCCTGGTCCTGCATAGACTTTACCAATAACAATCAGGTCATGCAGACCATGTTCATCACTCTAACAAGCTGACTTTTGTGAACTAATGGTGGATCTGATTTGGTTATTATTGTTTTTATTTGTTTTTAGTTACTATGTGTTCTAGATTCTAAGGGCGCTTAACTGAATGTACAGTTTGAAATCAAAAAGGTTAAACGCTAGGTAACATTTTTGTTAACATTTCAGTTTTAAGCATCCATAATTGAGGATATGTGTACACTACAAGCTAGGGGTGTGATTTCTCTGCTTACATACACCCACCTGAAACGGATGGGTATGTACTCAGCACGGCTAAGCCATTCCCCTGCTTGCATACACATTCTCATGCCAGCTCTCACTGCTGCTACTCATGCTACTGCGAGACACTGCTATTTATACTCATGCTAGCTTTGAGAGCTAGTGTGAGAATCTATCTGCACACCCCAGCTCAGAATGGAGACCTAGCCTTAAACATGATCTGACCAACTGCCTTTAAACTTTACATAAATTCTAATGTACCCTGAAAACAATCACAATAAATATTATTAGTGGGCAAAGTGTAGAAAGGAGCAAATATATGGCTTACAATTGAACTTTGATTGCAACCTTAACTATGGAGCTGCTAATGACTCCATATTCAAGGTTATTTTGAATGAGCTGTACCTTGAAAATATCCTCACAAATTTTCTTCACACTTTGAAGAAAAATGTTTTAGATACCAGTCTATAACCTACTCAGTACTACAAACAGAATTTCTAAATGAACTCCCAAAGCAGGGACAAGAACCGTCTCCCTTTAGTTCTATCCCCACAAGCCTTTCTCTCTTAAGATAAGGGAAAACAGAGGGAACCATTGAAGGATGCTTGTATGGTCTGCAAACTGCAACCAGCCACCAGAGAGCAAACTACCATATTCACCCTGTAATCACTACTCCTAGAACAAAATAATTAATTACCTTGTTTAATTATAGCCTGTTCCCTTAAAATAGGGATTACACAAGGAATCCACCTAAATAGAAAGTTTGAGGTGATAGAAACAAACTATTTTTGAAACTCAAAGAAACATTAGATACAAGTTGAATTTCAGTTTGGGGTAATCTTAACGACCGATAAAGCAAAGGTTGCTTGATCCGTTGTATTCACTTTGCAGAATCACTTTTCTTTTCTAATTTTTCAGTTGAAACCAATTTTGCTAGCCAGAATTCTGGAGTGGCTGAAGTAGGTCTCAGAACCTGACTGCAAGGTTACCAAGGATATTGAAAGATGTATTTTACGAGAGCTCAATTCTGGTATATCTCTGAGGCACTACACAGGAATATTCATCTAAAGAGTGAATTTTCAATGAATAGTAAGTGTGGGGTTGGGGGAGAAGGGGAGGAGAAATGCCCTGTGGCGACGACACAGGAAAGGAAATAGAACACCAGGTTTCTGGTAGCTAGAGAGCTTCAAAAGCCTCAAGCAAAAGCCTCCCAGGAAAACTTTTCCTGGGGTTTTTATTTCTCTCCTTACTTTGTTTGCAACTCTTCTTAGTGGTTACATTCCTGCGCATAGAAAAGCCAGGCAGTATACATGCACATAAGATAACGAACCCATCTCTTGAGCACGTGAACACCAGCTGCAAGGGTGATGTCAGGTTGCCAATAAGTTTCCCAAATACAGACACTGGGACAAGGTCACTCCTGCCTCGTTGCCAAGGGAACAGTTTGCCGTTCTCGTGGGCAGACGATTCGGGAGCAACACATTCCTACAATGCCCAGTAATAAAAATCTGTGGAGTTAAAGCTGGTGTTTCATGCATTCCTAAAATATACAATCACTAAAAATAGAGGAAATCCTGAGATAAGGCTCTTTAAACGTTACAAATGGCTCCTTGCAGCAATGTTGTACTCAATGATTTATATAATTATGGAAGAAAAGTTGATTTCTAAATTTTGGGGAAAAAACAACCCATATATTCTCTGTTTTTAAATTGTTAGTTTCATGTAGGGATAAATATCAGTTTTGCAGCCCTTTGAGTCCTGTACTAAGTGCAACTTAGCTTAATCACAGAGTCTAGATCTTTCACTCCGGGTGGATGCCCTTCTGTCCTGGGTCAATGTCCCTTTCAAACAGCTATTTACCATTCCAATCAAAATCCCCCATTATCTTTTGCTGTTGTCTCCTCCTCAGTGCTGATTCCTCCAGCAGATTTTTAATGGGAAAATAGGATTTGACAAACATTCTGAATGCATGTTAATGAAGGTTTTTTTGTCACTGAAATATAAAAAGCAGTCTATTGAAGTTAGTAACCTAAAGAGTCCCAAAGAGACGTTATGAAACAAGTGAAAAAAAGTCAAAAAATGATCATTTAAAAATGTGCTTAACCTACTGGGTGGAATCCCAGCAAGTAAAGCGGCAACCATTTCAGATTGGAAAACTCACAAAAACTAAAGGTGAGCCTGTTTGGTAAATGGTGTAAGTTTGGGAAGGAAATAATTTGTTTTATTCATAAAAAGCAGTGGAATAAGCTTCCACTTTAACTGCCTTTTTTCAATGTTACCTTAAGTGTGGAGATGTGAAAGTCATTTTACTTTGGATGAAGAACGTGTTTTTAACACTGAACTATTTAAACAAAAATGATAGTGTGGTATAAAAGGTTTAAAGGCATAAGTTTAGGGAAGGTAAACAATATTACAAATATTTTAGATTTTTTTAAAATGCATTGACTATTTTTTGCAATTTTCAACATATAAAGCTCTGCACCTTAAGTCACCAGGAGTCCAGTTGAGTAATTTAAAATACCTCTAAAAAGATCTAAAATAGCTTTTCTATAAGAACTGGCAAGTGATTAAAAAAGTAATCGTGATTAATCGTGCGATTAATTGCGCTGTGAAACAGCAATAGAATACCATTTATTTTAAATATTTTTGGATATTTACCACATTTTCAAATATATTAATTTCAATTACAACACAGAATACAAAGTGTACAATGCTCATTTTATATTTATTTTTATTACAAATATTTGCACTGTAAAACCAAAAAAATTGTATTTTTCAATTCATCTCATACAAGTACTGTACTGCAATATCTTTATCATGAAAGTTGAACTTACAAATGTAGAATTATGTACAAAAAACTGCATTCAAAAATAAACCAATGTAAAACTTTGGAGTCTACAAGTCCACTCAGTCCTACTTCTTGGTCAGCCAGTCACTCAGACAAACAAGATTGGTTACAATTTGCAGTAGATAATGCTGCCTGCTTCTTGTTTACAAAGTCACCTGAACAGGCATTCACATTGACTGTTGTAGCTGATGTTGCAAGATATTTACATGCCACATGCGCTAAAGATTCATATGTCCCTCTATGCTTCAATCACCATTCCAGAGGACATGCTTCCATGCTGATGACGGGTTCTGCTTGATAACGATCCAAAGCAGTGCGGTCCAACACATGTTCATTTTCATCATCTGAGTCAGATGCCACCAGCAGAAGGTTGATTTTCGTTTTTGGTGGTTTGGTTTCTGTAGTTTCCGCATCAGAGTGTTGCTCTTTTAAGACTTCTAAAAACATGCTCCACACCTTGTCCCTCTCAGATTTTGGACAGCACTTCAGATTCTTAAACCTTGGATCGAGTGCTGTAGCTATTTTTAAAAATCTCCCATTGGTACCTTTTTTGCATTTTGTCAAATCTGCTGTGAAAGTGTTCTTAAAATGAACATGTGCTGGGTCATCATCCGAGACTGCTATAACATCAAATATATGCAGAATGCAAGTAAAACAGAGCGGGAGACATACAATTCTCTCCCCAAGGAGTACAGTCACAAATTTAATTGACACATTATTTTTTTAACGAACATCATCAGCATGGAAGCATGTCCTCTGGAATGGTGGCTGAAGCATGAAGGGGCATGCGAATGTTTAGCATATATGGCATGTAAATTCCTTGAAACGCCGGCCACAAAAGTGCCATGCGAATGCCTGTTCTCACTTTCAGGTGACATTGTAAATAAGAAGCAGGCAGCAGTATCTCCCGTCAATGTAAACAAATTTGTTTGTCTTAGTGATTGGCAGAATAAGAAGTAGGACTGAGTGGACTTGCAGACTCTAAAGTTTTATCATTGTTTTGTTTTTGAGTGCAGTTATGTAACCAAAAAAAATCTGCGTTTGTAAGTTACACTTTCACGATAAAGAGATTGCATTTCAGTACTAGGATGAGGTGAATTGAAAAATACTATTTCTTTTGTTTGTTATTTTTATAGTGCATATATTTCTAAACAAAATAATAGAAAGTGTGCACTTTGTATGCTGTGTTGTAATTGAAATCAATATTGAAAATGTAGAAAAACATCCAAAATATTTAATACATTTCAATTGGTATTCTGTTGTTATAAGTGCGATTAATCACGATTAATTTTTTTAAGTTAATCGCATGAGTTAACTCTGATTAATTGACAGCCCTATTTTCTATATATAAAAATGTGTGGGTTTTAATGTCTAGTATTTTGGGAACTTGCAGGTATAGAAGCACATGTTGTGTGTCACATTGGTTATCTGGGAAATTCCCATTCTAAACACACAAAACTCCCATGTCTTGCTCTTCTATGTTGTGATATATTGGATATTCAACCAGACACTCTTGCACAACTGAATAATCTTTGTACTAAGCTTTGGGCCAGGGTACCGTGGAAAGACATTCCACGTTATGTTCGTATAATTCTAGTGGGAAAAATAGGAAACATTTTTATTGCAGGCTGATTGGGTTGTATGATAGTCCCAGAGGAGATGGTAGAGTGCAGGTGAAGTGTTCAGTAGGTGTATAATTGTATTTTTTCATAAAGTTCAGTAATTCATCACATGGGTATCACTTCCACTGATATTAGGCGCATGCATAATAATATATGTCCCTTTCACCTGTGGCTCCATACTACTATATGGACACCTTATAGAGAAGTAATGTTTGTGGGTGTACACATGGACATATGTGTCTTCTGGGTGGGAAACATGGCTGGTTGGTTGGTGAATTTGAGTCAGCTTCCAATTTATTTTAATCTGTTGCCTAGACAGACAGCTTTCCTATATTTCTTGTCTGGCACACATGCAACAGAGTTATAGGAGGTCTCTGATATGCATTCACCTTAAAAGGATGGCAGGCATAGAGCTTCTCCAGCTAAATAGTGCCGTTGGATACCGTTGTAAGATGGCCAGTACAGAAAAAATGAACTTACAAAGCCCCTCCAGCCTATTTCACTGGACACACATTCATACTGAGCAGAAGAGTCAAACTCTTGGCAGTCATTGGCTTGTCTCAGCTGTTATTACATCTCTTGCCCCCAGCTAGCATAATTATTCTCTCAGGATGAATTTTAGCAAAACTAGGAATTTAGGTATTGCCACACTTGTTAAAAATACATGCAAATGTATCACAAGCATCTGCCCATTGAAAGAAAGAAGTAAATTGGTCCTGGCTACATTCATGACATAAATATTGTAATTAAAAAATTCCTGTTCCAAAATTCCACAAATCACATTGGAAACGTCAGGATTTCTTTTTAATTTCTAGATACAAATTCATGCTGAATTAACTTTGAATATATATTTCAGGAGTAGTCTATCTCTGCTTGAAATAACTTTGTTTTTAATCATTGAGCTTTTATAATGCCACTCGTGATTTCATTAAAAAGTTATTTGTGTTAACTAGACACATTTCAAAGAACAGACGGGTGAATGTAATCAGATACTAATGTTCATGTTTTACTCACTTCTATTTTTGTTAGCAAGTTACAAGAAATTGATCATTGCTGTTAAACATTTGAAAGTTACAAACTCTACGGAGCAAGTAGATTAATCGTATTTATTGGGGTGGAGAGATTTTATGGGCAATAAAGTACAAAGATTTCATCCATAAAGAATGCACCAACCTGCCTCCAAAGTGATTTAGTTAATTGCTCTAAAAGTAGGTTGATTCATGATCAGCAAAAAGACAAATAAATCTTCATTTAAAGCTCTCAGAAAAAAAGATTGCTCAATAAACTGTGTCAAGAAACCAGTTCCTCAGCTAAAACAACTCTTAAGAATGTTTTGAGATCTTTCATACTGAAGCACTGCAATAATGAAACATGCTCCTTGCTATTTTTCAATCTGAGACTTGAAAATTCAAAAGAAGTGAACTCTTGATTAAAAACAGTTTGTATAAGGCATAATATTTGCACACCATAACCAATAACTCCCATAAAAATCCCTCCCTTAACACCCATGAAAAGAGATTACTTGTTTTGTTTTTGCCCAATAACTTCTTGGGTTAGCATGTTATCCTGTTACTACAGTGGATGGGTTTCTTTTGTACAGTGCAGCCACTTGGCACCCAAGCACCTCAAATGGGACAGATTCTGGCTGTTAAAAAGGCCAGCAGACAATTCCACTTGTGGAGGAGAACATCTCCACTGATGTAAGCTTGATGGAAGAGCTCTGTGAAGCTCAAAAGCTTGTCCCTTCCACCAATAGAACAAGGTCCAATAAAATATATATTACCTCACCCATCTTGTCTCTGTATTTTCCAAACTGTTAAATTAGATTTCTAATAGCTCACATGAGTGAGTAAGATTCCATTGATGTATTATATAACACCTTGATATTCTCCATAAAAAGATATGTAAGTCCATAATGTTATATTATCATACATTTTTTAATTGTGATGAGATTTTGACTCTTGAATGAAAGAAAATCATTAGTAATGAATATGACCCATTCCCCTGTATCTAATGTTATGCGTAGTCCACATTGCTAAGCCCTCTCCCATAAAGTCAAACACTTCTGAGAATGACATTTACATGCCAACAAATGCTATCACATCTAGTTCTGAAATGAAGATTTCATAACTAACTTCTAGGAAATGCTTTCAGGACTGCACACACATACACACAGTAACAATATATTTTGTACTTATCTATCTACTTCCTGTGAAGAAATGTAAAGTGTTCAAACATTTACAGTAAGTTGCATGCCTAGATAAGAGCTTATTTTGGAAACTTGTTTTGTTTTAATGCCAGGCTGTGTTTGGTTTTACTGATTTGGTGGGTGAAGTGCAGAATGGGAAAGTAATGAGTGTGAAAGTTTGGGAGACTGATGCTGTTGTTTCTGTGAGTTCAGTTTGGTCTACTTCTTACCTCCTGGTTCAGTGCTAAAAGGTATGAGTGAAAGATTTGTACATTTGTCTCATATTTTTCATATATTTTGTCCTACAGTGTAATTAGTAGTTAGTAAATAATGAAAAGTGTTTTGAGCATTTATTTTAGAAGTTTCTTTATCATTACTACTATTATTATTTTGCACTTGTATAGCATGTTTCACCTAAAGATATCAAAGTGCTTTACAAACATTAGTTAGGTAAGCATCCCAATCTCTGTGGGTAAAAAGGTGTACATGTCCAGTTCACAGATCAGTGAACAGGGAGGTTTAGTTCCTTGCTTAAAGTCACACTGCAGATGAATGGTAGAGCTGAGACTGGAAGCTGTCAGCCCTTATACCCAGTCCCATGTTTTAACCAGTGGGTAAGACTGCATCTCTTCAGCATAAAACCTGGAGCACATTATTGCGGATATTTGAAAGTAAATATTGTATATATTAAGTTGATTGAATTCTTCTTTAAAAAATTATGTGATAGCTTCAGTATCTTCCTTCTATCAGTCAGAGATGTTAAGCTCCTGATTAACTTGGCTATTCAAAAGCTGTGTGTGAACATGGAATAAAGTTGTACTGTTGATGGTTTACAATAACAAAATTGATATATGCTGTATTGTATAGAGTAGCCCATATGAGCTACATACATATGTGAACCTGTAAAATATGGCTGCATGCATATCATTCACTGAACTTCTGCTACCTCTCGTGTAATGGAAACTTTTTGTTTAAGTAAGGTAGTTAAATTCAGTAATGTATTAAACTGGAATGTATCCTTGTGGCATCTAAATATTGAAAAGAATAAATATCAGAGCTCATGATGTTCAAATGGTCTAAAATCACTTGCAGTCTAGACATCAGCTACATGCATTACTGTACAATATGATTATCTTTATAAAGCATAGGCTGTATATAATATGCACGCACAAATCTGCATATGTCCCTAGGTTGGTTGGCTATACATTTTTCTTTAAAGAAGTGTATTTCTAATTAAGTAAAATAGAGCTGGAATGTTTCAGTACATTCAACACAAAACCAGCAATTTCAACAGGATGCATTTGATGGACTCTTGATTTCATTTGGGAGGATGTTTCATATTTTTTGAAAGAGCAGCAGTGCCACCTACTGGTTTTAATCTTAGTTATTTTAAAAAAACAAACCCAAACTTTATTTTCATAAAGTCATCAAATGTCAGTAACAGGATGTGTTTGAAACTAACATGGCAGGGTCAAAAATAATGTACATTTTCATGATTTGTTCACAATATATCCCTCATAATATTTGATACAAAACTTTTGACAAAAACTAAGTTGCCTTTTTGAGGCTATATAAATGCTTAATGCATTGTTTGTTTTCTAACAATTATAATGTTGATCATGATGAGTAATTAATACTTAACAGATGCTCTGATTTTCATCTTTAAACAAGAAAGCAGTTATACAGTCTCAACAAGGAATGTACAGCTGGGATTAATCTGTGTGATGCGTAAAGAAGGCTGTATGATTTCTTTCATTCATTGCAAATACATTCTTATAAAGGTAAGAATTTGCTATCTAGACTTCCCCTTTGAAACAGTTACTCAAAAGGGAGGTAATATCTTTTTAAATGGAGCAAGCCTAGGAGATAACTCTTCCTGCATACCAATGGGTCCATCTCTGGCAGTGTTACCTATCTCTATGGAAGTATGCCATACATCTAACATCTTGCTGCTCTGTTCCAACTTTAGCTTTTAATACTGCTACTGGACTGTACATGTATTAAATAATTTAAATGCAAGTTATATATTTGCATACACCAAATATGGGGATATTAATATTTTGTACTAGAGTGTTAGTGTTTCAGGAAAAATAATGGCCCTTTTTAAAGGACATGTATAGCAAAGAAACAGGTGATCTCACTGTTCCTTGGATGGATAGATAGATGTGCCTTTTCATCAAATTTTGGAGAATTAATACATAAAAAGCAATGAAAATATTTATTTTGAGGAAGGAAATTTAAATTAGAGTTTACCACGTGTTTGCCTTGGCCCTGAAAAAACTTACATACACTTAATTAGACATACATGAATAGTCTCAATGATTACATTGGGACTACTCAGCTGCGTAAAATTAGGCATGTGCATAAGTCTTTGCAGCATCGGGGTCTAAGTGTCCAATTCAAAATAACCAACATGGCTTAAATTTCAAATGCTTCAGTGAAAATGAACTGCTTACAATTTTCACAAAAAAGAATTATTTGCCAATATAATTTGGTAAATAATTCTGATTACCTAATATGTTTCAGAAAATAAGTTGTAAAGCTAACAAAAAAAAGTGAAATTCATCAAATAAATAGAATGAAGTGTGTGTGTTGTATATGTGTAAAGGTAGGAATGGGTTTAAAAGGAAAGTACTACAATTAAAACAACAATTTCAGTGTCATTTATTCTGGTGCCTTTTGCAGATGACTTTAAGCTCTAGTATTTGAAACTGGAGAGAGACTGTTCGGCACATATATAGTGGACTGTGGGGGAAGAGCCAGATGTAAGTCAGCATCTATTGAAAAAAAGGAGAAGGAAAGATGAGTTGTGGGGGAGAAGAGTTCCTATTGTGGTGGTTTTGAGAAAGATGTATTACTTCTACCTCAATATCATGGTGCAGGATTCTGAGGACAAGTATGCTTGTGCTGCTTTTCTAAGGACTATAGTATGGGATGCTTTCTCTTGTTCTGTAAAGCTATCTGAATGAGCTCACAAAAGGTGGATGTATGAGATACTTATGGCTAAAGTGATGTTTTGAATAACTGGCTCATCAGAATTTGGCAACAAAGATGTTTTCTGTGTGCCCTTAAAGACAGCTTATTTAGTCTGCAGAAGAGAAGAGTGAGGGGGGATTTGATAGCAGCCTTCAACTACCTGAGGGGGGGTTCCAAAGAGGATGGAGCTAGGCTGTCCTCAGTGGTGGCAGATGACAGAACAAGAAGCAATGGTCTCAAGTTGCAGTGGGGGAGGTCTAGTTGGATATTAGGAAACACTATTTCACTAAGAGGGTGGTGAAGCACTGGAACGGGTTACCTAGGGAAGTGGTGGAATCTCCACCCTTAGAGGTTTTTAAGGCCTGGCTTGACAAAGCCCTGGCTGGGATGTTTTAGTTGGTGTTGGTCCTGCTTTGAGCCGGGGATTGGACTAGATGACCTCCTGAGGTCTCTTCCAACCCTAATCTTACATGATTCTCTGATAGTTGTCCTTGAAGGGAAGAGTCTGGAAGAATCAAACAAGAGTGATCAGAAATCTGGCTTCTGTATAACCAGAAACTAAAGGCTGATGGCGAATTGTAGAGAAGGGAAGCTGTAAAAGAAGAAAGAGCCACTGTGAATCTGGAATCCAGAGCAATTAACACAGCTCTTCCTTCAGTAAACCTGAATGCATTTGGCAATAGAGAACCTGGCAGTAATTCAATCTTAAACTTCATTCCCTAGTCTTGAGTTAGTGACCAGACTAAAATTAATCCACAGACTAATCCATGAGCTTAGTTTTCATGGGGTTTTCCTTAAGGACCACTTGTGTACTAGCTCTGTCCCTCCAGAGAGCCACCCCCATCTCACTTATGTCCTGTATAGAGTTACTGAGTTGTGTCAGTCAAAATTACTCCATAGAACTGTGGCAGCTTTATTCAGGGTTCTAACACTTGCTGACAAGGAGCATCAAAAAAGAGCCCAGTCTCCCAGTTATAGATGGCAACAACTTAAGTTCACTATTGATTCTGTTCATGGTTCATATCTATGTTTCAGATAATCTCCTATAAATAACCTGTATTGGCCTTTGGTTACACTATATCCCTCTTAGGGGATCCACCATTGCAGATGTGAAGTTGCTGCAGATCTGATGATGAATGTGTTTTTATAAGATAGCAATATCTCAGCCTGGGCCCCTAGCAGGCTCTCTAACATATACAGTAAATTATTCCAAGTTTTGGAGATATGCACTGCAAGGACAGAGGCAAAAACAAGCTCCAAATCATTTTAGTTTGAAAATCTCAAATATTTTAATGCCACCTGAGCATTTAAATGTAGGAAATACATTTAACGTAATTGTTCAGCAGGCAATTTTATCAAATTTATGTTGCCTTATTGAATTCATAGAGATCTGAAGCACCATACTCAATCAGAATGGCAAGTAATAAACATTAGTTTGATGATTATTAATAGTGTCAGTGAGCAATTAGATTTTAATTGACCATTAAATAAAGTCCACTTACTGTAAAGTTTCACCAACTGAGTTTAAAAAGCAACTAACAATAATTTGTTCAGAAAACCGAGATGGTCATTATAATGGGCTCATGAGTCTTGATTTAAAAGTATCAGCAAACTAATAAATTTTCTTCATAAACATAAGCGGTTTTTTGATTAAACAAGAAGTCATATATCCAGAAACATATGATTATGTTAATAGCTCCAACTGTTTTTTACCAGCTTCCCAAATGCCCTTTATTCTAGGATGCAGCTGTGTGAATCAGACCCTCATTATAAAAGCTCTGACCCTCTGCCCCCTGAGTCTTGCCCTAACTAACTTTTACAGTGTTCTATAAGGCTGACCATCTTGCAACCAGCCAGTCAGAAGGCAGTTCCCTTATTCAAACTGCTATTTCCCACTGGTTTCCTGAGAACACAACAACCATCCCATTCTCCTCTGTAAGTCTTATGACTGCTTCACTACCTTCATGTATGGTAAATCTATATCCTATTAGCTGTTGGGGAAGGATGTAATGCCCAATATTGATCATACCCTCATTAATTTCTTCCCCATTCAGTAACAGCGTTCATCCTGCTGTAAATATGTTTAGAGCTTTACAATTACAAGCCCCATCCTGCTGTGTACAACATGCAGATGGTTTGCTGCAACCATGGGAAGTTGCTCTGATGTCATTGGAGCTCTGTGCACCCATCCTCATGTTGTTCATTGGAGGATCACAGTCATAGACTCAGACACATTCTTTGCATGAGTTCTTCAATCACTACTGTAACTCTAGTACCTGAATCCCTCATAAATTCTCCCTGGAACCGGCCATGCTTCTTTGGATGTTTTCCAATAAACAAAATTGATTTCAGGAATTTAATTTGACTTCCTGAATTTGTATCTGATTAACAAATGTGTTTAATATTGCAGTGCAAGTAATGCAAAAATCTATGGAATATCTGTGGAAAAAGAACCTTCTGCATATGAAGAAATATGATATTTTTTCTGTGGATTCTAGAAGGGTGGATATGCCAGGTAAATATCACTAGGAAAAGCATATTACACTACTACAGGCTGCATGATAAATTAAGGGGATTATTTGTGCAGCTGCCAAACCATTCTGCTCATGCTTTTTTATTATTTTTCTGAGGAGCAATAGCAGACATCTTTTCACCTTAATATGATTAATATTAGTTTTATTCTAGCAGGAATAAATTATTAGCTTTTTGTTTATGCTTTATATTAGCATCTTTTTGTTATCCTAATTCTGGCCTTGCACTTTGTATGTTCAGTTATCCTGTGGGGAAAATGTGTCCATTTCATTACAATATGGAGAACAGAATCTATTTTAATATATAACCTTCTTTGTAATCATTTGTGTTTTGTTATCTTACTTGTTTTAGAGAAAAGGAGTAGAATACAGAAAACATTCTCCTTCACATGTTTGTAAGCAGCTATTTTGTCCCTTTATAGTTCTCACTTAGCCAGTTATACAAATGCAGCTCTTCATTTTTCCCATAAGTCCGTCCAACTCCCTGATCATTTTTGTTGCTCTTCTTCAAATTTCCTCCAATTTGTCAATAACATAAGAGCAGAGGTGAAAGTAAGCCGGTACGCCCCGGCATGGCATGCCAGCAAGGCCCGGCTTCCCGAGGCGGCAATTTAAAGGGCCTGGGGCTCTCAGTAGCGGCTGGAGCCCAGACCCTTTAAATTGCCGCCAGAGCCCTGCTGCCGGAGCCCTGGGGGGGCGGCGGGGCTCCGGGGGTTATTTAAAGGGCCGGGGCTCCCGCTGCCTCTACTGCCCTGGGCCCTTTAAATAGCCGCCGGAGCCCCGCCGCTGCTACCCCAGGGCTCTGGGGGCTATTTAAAGGGCTGGGGCGGTGGAAGCAGGGGGATCCTGGGCCTTTTAAATAGCCCCCGGAGCCCTGCTGCCGGAGCCCTGGGGTAGCAGCGGCAGCCGGGGGCTCTGGCAGCAGTTTAAAGGGCCCGGGATGGTAGCGGCGTCCGAGCCCTGGGCCCTTTAAATCGCTGCCGGAGCCCCCAGTTGCTGCTGCTACCCTGGCGGGGGAGAGGGAGGGCACTTACCAGTACAGGGCGGGCCAGGGCTGGCTCTGACCCCCCATCCCCGCCCCATCCACCCGAGGCCCCGCCTCTTCCAGGGGCTAGAGCCAGCCCCAACCCAGCCCCGTACAGGTAAATCCCTATTTCTACTTTCACCCTTGCATAAGAGTAACAATTGATTTGTAATACAACATCCATTCTCCGCAGTTACTTTCTGTGCGGGTAGAATATATCTGCCCTCACAAAGTTCTTAGGGTGAAATCCTAGTCCAAATGAAGTCAATGAGAGTTCTGTCATTGATTTCCAAGAGGTCAAGATTTCACCCTAATTGTGGGGCTAAGGAAATGTTATGATTCAAAATTTAAAATTTTGTATGTAGGGAAATCAATAGAGATGCTAAAATGAAATTATAGATTAAAAAAAAAGCCAGTGAGCACTACTGGTCTTGATACCAGGATAATTTGATTAATAGTAGCCTGATGCCTTGCTAAAGAGATGATTATACTGTACAGCAGAATAAAAGATACAATATAAAAATATATATAATATGCCTCAATATACTGTAGTTAGTGCTATAGTCTGGGGTATGGAGCTCAGGAAAGGACAGTAAAGAGACTACTTAAATATATACATTTTGAAATATAAAATCAAAACAAACATTATATTAATTTTTCTGACCTTTCATTACCACATGGTTTTATGAGGCAGTATAACTGAACTATATGAGGCATCTTTTGTTGTTTATTGTTTTGAGTCAGAACTCTCCAATAATCCAAGCCATTATTTGTAATGTGGAGTGGCCCATGAATCTAAAACTTAACCACATATTGCAAATAACTCTTGTCCTTGTATGCGCTTAGTATGACACTTATTTCAAATGTTGACACCTGTGTGAAATGAGGGGGGGAAATCTGAGATGTGACAAATTTCCCTATATGCTTGACTTATTGTTCAATGACCTACTGTGCTGAAAATGTATGTTTTATTATTTTCTATATACTAAGAATTACAAATGTATAGAATGTTGATTCGTTCCCTTCCCCCCATGAAGTACATTTACTTTTAAATCTTCTGACTAAAGAGAAGAGAAGTCAAAAGAATGGCTACTTTGGACAATGGCTCCCAAATTTTGAAATGAACGATGTTTTGTAATGACTCTTACATGGTGTATTGATATAAAATTAATCAAGTTTATGTCTCCTGTCAGTGCTCAGCTATAATAAATGACAGGCTGTTGTGGTGCCAAACCATCCAAGAAATTATTTGCTATCGGCTTTGTCAGAAATCTGCTGACATTCAATGTGTTCTTGACTGTGGCTCAGATATGAAATTCCAGCTTTGTGTCATATATGCATGAGTTCTTCTTTCAGGCTGTTTTGGCTTTCTGCAGCTGTTAAAAGGTCAGAGGTAATCAGATAAGCCAGAAGGATGCTATCTGTCATTATAATTGACTTGAGCCATCATACATAGGAAATCATGCTGAATATCAATACTGACATTTGAAGAGATGGTGTAGTGGCCCCATTATTACAAATGTATCACACTCTAAGCTACAGCTGATACTGAAATACTTCTGTGCAGTAAAGAAGTGCCTCAAGGTATTACATTTTTATGTCTACTTATTTGGTGAAAATCATCTTAATTTCTTGATAGTTATCTTCTCCTGAATGATGTGATTGCATTCATTCAGTTTTGAAATATTGCTGAGCACAATTTATTTTCAGTTGCATAAAGGAAGTATTAGGAAAAACTTAACTTGTGCAGCTGACATTTCAAATATTTCTGCCAATCTAACAATGAATGAAGCAGTCAAAACTTGTTTTTTGTAATGCTGCTAAAATGTTTCCCATATATCTAACTGGGATGACATAGAATATTTTTGTCTGTGAATAACATGCCTATATCAGAGTAACACCTCATTACTTAGAATTTGTGTCGAAATAGCTAGTCATTGCTCTGAAAGTCAAGTACATTATGCCATGTGTTCTCCACAACAGTTAGTTTAGCATGTACAGAATATGATGTACTATAGCTGCAGTGAAACTATTTATCTGGATAATTAGTGCCCTTATGCCATCTTTAGTGTATCTTGAAATGAAAAAAAATTGTCTGAGAATTTATGCATAGCTCTATCTTAAATTGAAACCTTAGAGACATTTTTGATACATGCAAGTGCTGCTAAATTCATCTATTTTATGTTGCATTGTATTTAGCATCCAAAAAAGCATGTTTTATCAATTAATAATGTTCTCACGTCACTTTATTAAGATGATAGAGGTGTGACCTATTCTACACAGAACACTATGTTCCCATATTTTAATATATTTTAAATGTTCACAAGGGATGGTCAGACTGCTGTAAGACTCACAGAAAACCAAATAATTCCATTAAACCCACCACCACCATCTTTTACACATTTTCCAGTATAATTGGGCAGATCCTTGACTTGTGTAAATTTGTCATAGCTCCTTTGAAATCAATGGAATTATGACAATTTATACCAGCTCAGGATCAACTCAGACCTATATTCCAGTTAAACCTTTCTGACATGCAGAAATATTATGATGCATGTTTTTTACTTCCATTTTCTAATGGCACACTGCAGCAGATTCCCAATGTATTAGAGATGGTCCCAAGCTGTAAATTGCGGATCCAGGGCCAAACCTTAACTTGATTAAATGAGATGGTGTTTGATTTCCAGGGTTTTGCTTTGGGTCTGCTACCAACTGCATTTAGAGTGTTCTCATAGCTCACGCCAAGAGAGCAAGGCTTGTGCTTGTGCACTTTCCAGGCCAAGGGACTCCTCTAAACTTTGGATAAACATCTAGGCTGTAGAATACTTTTCCTAACCAAATCTGTTACATTTCTGGTTTGCCCATCCTTGTTCTGTGGTTAATTCCCTCTTCCATTTCTTGGTACCACATGATTAATCTGCCACTCTTGGTTCTTCCTGACCCAAATAACAACTGTAACAAGGGAACAAATCATAGGTAGTTCTAGAGAGTAAGCCTCAGTTTGTTTACATTGCCACCCATAGCTCATATTTTGATGTTTATTACATTAATTGGTTATTGTTAAAAGGCATGGCTTAAAAGCAACAGCAACATTTGGGGATAATCAGGATAACCAGATGCAGTCATGCAAATTTTATAGAAGGAAAGGCATGTTTAATATACAAGAGAAAGTATCAGAGGGGTAGCCGTGTTAGTCTGAATCTGTAAAAAGCAACAGAGGGTCCTGTGGCACCTTTAAGACTAACAGAAGTATTGGGAGCATAAGCTTTCGTGGGTAAGAACCTCACTTCTTCAGATGCAAGTAATGGAAATTTCCAGAGGCAGGTATAAATCAGTATGGAGATAACGAGGTTAGTTCAATCGGGGAGGGTGAGGTGCTCTGCTAGCAGTTGAGGTGTGAACACCAAGGGAGGAGAAACTGCTTCTGTAGTTGGATAGCCATTCACAGTCTTTGTTTAATCTTGATCTGATGGTGTCAAATTTGCAAATGAACTGGAGCTCAGCAGTTTCTCTTTGGAGTCTGGTCCTGAAGTTTTTTTGCTGTAAGATGGCTACCTTTACATCTGCTATTGTGTGGCCAGGGAGGTTGAAGTGTTCTCCTACAGGTTTTTGTATATTGCCATTCCTGATATCAGTCAATACTTCCGTTAGTCTTAAAGGTGCCACAGGACCCTCTGTTGCTTTATACAAGAGAAAAACCTTTTTATAATATAAATAATTTACTGTTCCTTCATTAAATCTGTCAGTGCTACTAAAATATATTACCAACAGACTTTGGATCATCCCAAAGATCTCTTCTGGGTATCTACATAACTAGGGGAGCATCCTGCACTCACCTTTGTCTTTTTATAGGTAGTTTAAATACAAAAGATGCATTATTTTGATACTCAACTTCTTACATAGTGTCAAGCTCTGACTGTTACCTCCTTAGTCAGTTACCCTAGAATTTGCAAGGCTGGTGTGTTTAAGATGCTATGAAGACATCTTTACAAATACTCTAGTATCCGGTTGAAACTCTTGTAACATCACATGTTCTTCTAGTCTCTTTCTGGTTAAATGCTGCTGCTGGAGATGTTGTCTTGACAGATTCATTTCATTATTTTAAAATTAAGTTGGACATTTCTTTGAGCATCATATCTCTGTTTCTGTAATTTAGTGCCTTGGGTTGTTTAATCTTAATGTGACATCCACCATCTTGGCTGATACACCAAGGATTGAAATGGGGACCTGTTCTCTACAGTTTGAGCTGAAAAGCCAATTTCCTGTAGCTGGTGGCTATAACATAATTTCCACTTTTGTGGACTGGGCACACACTGGGACACAGAGCATACACTGGCCCCAGTAGATTACAAAAACAAAGTGATATTCAGTAAGGAAATGGGCCTCTTCTTTAATTTATGTATTAGAAAAAATCTGAATATGGATTCAGAATTGGGAGCATAAGGGAAGGATGACATGTTAGCACTTTGATGGACTGTATATTCTAAGTTTATTTTTGTTGTTGTTGAATGAGTAGTATACACATATCATTGCTTTTCCTATGATGATTTTTGGCACCAAGTATTGACAAACCACATCTTAATTATCACCTTTATTATGATTTATGTATCTCCAGCCACGGAAAATAAATGTGTACCAAAGATGATGTTTAAATGAGGAAACGTTATAGTCTGCTTGCATTTAGTACTGTTACTCCCTAATCAATGGTGTACAGAAAGACAGCAGCAATTCTAGAAAGAGGTTTCTCAAAGCCTCCATTTCTCATAAAGCCAAAAAGTTAAGTCTCATCCCTAAGATGATATAGGACCATTAATTGGCAAAAAGGTCCTGTTCTTCTCTTTTTGCCACTGAATAAATATGATGAGTGAACTGCACCCACATCCTACAGATAATCCTTCTACTTATTGTCATTGCACTGTCTGGAAACCACTCATGATGGTCCAGCGCTGACCTGGATCTGATTCTTTATTAGAAAACCAAGCTATTTACTGACTGGCATTAATATATTATTTCAGTTTGCTGGAAGTGATCACTCTACAGCAGTTAAGGATCAAAACCATTTAATTTAAAATATAGCATTTTTACACACCAATCATTTCCAAAAACAACCTTGGAAATTATTTTTAATGCTTGTTCTTTGTCAAAGTGAATGTTTTTGTTTCTTTGACTAACATGCAGTTGGCTGTTGTGAAGGTCTGTAAGCATAAAAGAAGAATTTTTTTTTATTAAAAAAAAATTGCAACACTTTTCACCTAGAAATCAAAATGTCTGGACTTTGGAGCTTGACACAATAATATCCCTCATTAGAAGGAATATGGGATAATATTACAGAGAGACAAGCACATGAGTAGCTTTACTCATGAGAGTAATCCTACTTATTCAGGAGGGTTATCATGGAGGCATGGGCTGCAGTGGTTTTGGTAGGCTAATGACACTCTGCTCTGTGTGTGCATGTCATCTGATTCTGCCAGCACATTTCAGTGCCTACAATGTTGGTTGAGAATTGGTCAGATATGAGGGCTAGCAGGCAAAAACTCAATCCAGACAAAAATTTAAGTGATTGTGATAAGTGTTCATCATGTCCCTGAGCCTGAACACGGAGTCTGTGAGTCATTTGAGATGATTACGTGTGAGTCCGAAGGGTCCAGCCAATCCACAAGCCAGAGTCTAACCTGGTCACCCCAAGACAGGTATATAGGCATCTAACAAAAGCAGCCGGTCCAGTCTGCTCAATGTCACTACCTTGTTGATGCTAGGTCGTAGGTCTGACAGACTACTCCTGCTCCAGCCCGTTATTGCTATATGTATTAATTGACTAAGTCATAAGTTATAAAAGTTACTGTTTTTTTAAACACAATGTGTGTACAAAACACATATAATTTTAGAATATGGGGCATAAACTTCCACTGCTGTCTCTCTTAACTTTCTCAATCATAAAATGCCCAATCTCCCCCGCCGGCCCAAAAAATCTAAATTATTCTTCCATAAAGCTGGTTTTATTTTAATGTTTTAGCTGAGCAAAGTTGGACTTTTCATATGAAACATGAATCTGTGCTGAAATAACTTAAATTTAACAAAAATCCAAATTATTATTACCATGAGAGGAAAATCTATCCTATTTTAGCAGCCATTAAAGTGAGACACTGAAAATCCAATCTGAGTGTGAGTCTTTGGTCTGTAACAATGATATAGCATCTGCACTACTGAAAATGACCTCACATTAAAAAAAATGCTCAATGGGCTGTAATGCATGCCAGGTGAAGAATAGCAAATTGTGCTAAAACTTAAAATAGCAACTTCTCATTTCCTCATAGAAGTGGCTTTCCTGCTCTTATAGTTTTATCAGACACATCATCTTCCATCACTGTGAAGATATATGGACTATCTTTTGATAATTTTGCTTATATATGATGCAGTGCAAAGTTCATCAAACTCAGACACTGGCATTTGTTTGATGCTGTAGCCCTGTTATCTTCCCGTTATCATTTCACATTCTTTTCCTGGAAATCTACTCATGGTGTAAGAGATAATAAAGTTTCTCTCCTAAAGTTCAGTGGACAAAGCTAAAAAGTGTAAAAAAAATGTAATATAGAGATTCTTGAATGATATGTTGCAATTCTTTCTTAAGGGCTTGATTCTCATTTACACTAAAGCTCCTTCACACTGCTTTGGAAGTGTCAAGATACTTAAAGTGTGCATAAATCACACTATTAATTAGTCCCTAGTTAGAATGGAACTCATCTTTAGTCAGTTAGTTGGTATTAGTTTTTATATGAGCCCTTTCCAAGCTTTTAAATAAGGTAGAATAATCTATATATTATATACTTTTTTCTGTATTATACAAAGAAATATAAATAGTTATCCTGTCTAACATTAAAACAAATGTTATCCCAGCATAGACACCAAAAAGTATATATTGGGCCAGATCCTCAGCTAGTGTAAATCAGATGAGCTGGATTAACTTCGACAGCTAGCAATTTAGTCCTGCCTGAATACTTTATTTGAGAATGGATGACGAAATCTATCTTGGGTTATGGTGAGTAATGGTGGTGTGGGCACTGGGTAATCAGACGTTATTTGAAAAGTCGTAAAAGTTGACCAGGTATTATAAGTGCGAAGGAAGAAACATGGAATCTTAACCACACCAGTCAATGTTCTATTTACTACTGGTTTTCTCAACAAAACATAAAACTCCCAAAATAAACCCTCTTTAAAATGCTTTAAATATGAAAAAAGTAATAATCCTAAGAAAACTGACCCAGCCTCTATATGTGCGTGTGTACCAATTTACAAGACTGAGTATTCTCAGCAGAGATGTTAAAGACTGAGTGGGCATGGAGAGCAAGTTACTGAACACAGCCTTTAAGGGTGACCTCCAGGCAGTGGGGAAACTAGCCATGCTGATGCTCACGATGTACTTATCTGTAGATAAAAAGAGAACTTCATTCTCCAGGGCCTTAATCTGTCAACTTCATGAGCCCACCAAAAATTTTGTAAACTCCCCTCCCCCCCAAACATTTGGCAAATAAAAATTCATTGTAGTATCCTACAGCTCCTTTTCCTCCAAAAGCTTTCATTTTCAACATTCATTATTTTTTTTGTAACTTTTTCTATGGAAATTGTTTCTGTTGCAATTTTCACTTCAGCTGGGCTACATAGGAGGATATACTTAATTCAAAGCAGAGGGTTGTCAGCAAGCTGATGACTGCATAATGCAACTTAGAATAAGAGTACAAAATTCAGCTTAGTATACCAAAAAGTTGAGTCCTATAATGATATCCTATTACTTTCAAAATAACACTAGCATATGGAATCATTTACAAGCTACACCTACGTCTTTCCTCCAAAAGTTATTAAAGGCCTGTCTAGAAATGCCATTAGAACATTAGTGGGATCATCATGGTTATGTAATTATACAATCGACATGAAATACATTTTTATGACATTCTGGATATTTTTATCAATGTATATCTCAAAATATAGATGTATATTGTTACTCAATGCACCTTTAAAACCATTAGCCTCTGCCATATTTACACTGAGTTTCAATTAAAAAAACAAAGGTGATACCAGATAGAAATATATTTTTTCTTGCTTGTTTTGTTTTTAAATAGCTAGACAAGTAGTCAGCTTTAGAAGTTTAGCTTCCTTTTACCCCCCAAAGTTCTCAAATTGTTTCTGTGCTTGGCCTACCATACCACGTGTACGACATGGCTCTGGCTGATTTTAAAATGTCCTGGCAATTAATAGACATGACTTTGCTAGTAATGTCCATCTGGGTGGACCACATATAGAGGCCCAGTATCTGGAGATTGGGGGAGGGAAGGGAAGAATTCTTCACAGGAGGAAGTTGCAGATACAGTCACAGCAAGCTGACTAAATTAGATAACAAAAATAGTCAGGAACCCAATCCTCAGTCCTTTATTCATGCAAGTTTTACCATACATGTCAGTAGGACTAAATACAGTTACCGAACACCATTTACCCCTTTCACAGCTTTTAAGTCAATCTCTATTAAGCAAAGCATTTAAGCACAAACTTGTTTTGCTCAATAGGGGTTGACTGCTGAATCAGGGTCTTAGACTATGGTTACACTAGGCAGGCCAGGTTATCTGATAATTAAGGAGCTAAAAATTCAGGGAGTACTTCAAGGTACTGTGTCCAGTAGTCTCATTAGATAATTCCATTTATATTCATTATAGTGGAGTCTTGACTACTCTCCCACAGACAAGACTATAGGAAGTAAGTGCATATGTAAGGACTAATTCAAAGAGTAAGGATTTCCACTACTGGGTCCCATATATGAACACAGGGATCCTTCTGTTTCTATTCTGATGTTTTCAGTGCTTTTCATGTTGGTTGACTTTATTTAGGCATAATGTTTTTTATTAAATAATGTCTTTGCAATGATCCAGAAGCATAAAAGGAGCAGATAAAGTTATAAATAAAATTATAGAACAGCTGGTGAATCAACATCTAACCAGCAGTGCCAACTCATGTAGGTGACATATGCTAATAAAATAAGTTGTTCAATTCATAACATATTCTGCCTAAGAGTTGAAAACAGAAAATCAGGGAGACAAATGGTGTTCCCTTTTGGTTTTGTAGCATCAGCTTTCCATCTGGATAATTTACATGCTGCTAGTAATATTTAATGCATGACGTGAGCTACCTTGACATGATTTTAAAATGTGGTTTAAACCTGTGGTTCCCAGATGACCACAACACCCATCAGTTTCAAAGATGGAGGTGGCGGCTGATGTCCCAATCTACAACATTTAAATGTTTTATAAGGGAGGGAAAAGGACACTTGCCCTTTGTCTATTGAAAATCTGTACAAATAAAACTAAAACTTATAATTTCTGTTCAATAACTTGCTGATTGGAAAACACATGACAGAAATGAAGTTCATGCATCCTTGATTGCTTTTGGTTTCTATCCCCACACAGTGTCCATTCTCCATTTTTACTCAGGAGCTCAAGAGCATAATGCTTTCTGAAGCCTTTCCAGAAAGCATGGAATGCATAGAAGCAGCCATGGACACTATGACTTGATCTATCATGTATAAAGTCAGTATGGAGGGATGAGGAGAGGATGATCTGAGGGATGGGGAGACCGTTGTTTTTGGGACTCCTTCTGAAGAGAGTCGGGGGCTTATTTAGAGGTTGTAGGTAGAGTGTCTTAAAACCCCAGTCTGTAGCAGACCCACTGTAAGCCCAGGATTTAGGAACAGCCCTAATATTTATGTTTAAACATACCACCATTACCCAGTCCTCCTTTGCAAGACCCTGGAGGGGGGGGGAGGACACTATGTCAGAAAGGAGGAGCCACTGCCATCACGTGTGAAATCGTCCCTTATATCATTTGAAGTACGATCTAAATATACTTTTGTGAATAAATGCTTTGAAAGGTCAGCAGGCACCTTGTCACAGCACATAATTGGAATTCAAATGTGAGAGGATGTCTCCATAAAGAAGAATGCAAATTCTGACTGACAGTGCTGTGGGAGTGCCCCCTGCCTCCTGCCCCCCCCCCTTTTTTTAAAAAGATAGCACCATCAGAATTCTTCTAATAAATAAGGTAGGTGTTTCACAAGTAGCCCCTGAAGAGTTCCGGAAGATCCTTTTGAACATTGGGATCTTTCTCAAGCCACAATGAAAAAGAATTTTAGTATTCACTTTGCCACTTAACCATCTGGCTAGTGTCCAGTCTCTCAGTGTTCAGATTGACATTGCCAAAAGCTTTTCTTGTCTCTTAATCTGGGCCTGTCTTTTAAGAACAGCTGGTCATAAGGAAAAAGAGAGGGACTGGGAACACTAGGTCATCATTGCTATTACAGACAGGTGAATAAAGTATAAACTAATCAATGAACTTGCAGGAGTTATGATAGGATTTATTCATAATTAGGAATATTTTGTGGCAGTAGTAGATTCCCTCGTTTTTCTCTTTTCTTTATATATGTTTCCCATGCTTAGTGACAAATTGGGAGGTTTACATGCTGGGTAGATTAATGAAGGAATAAGTAAATAGATCTAATTCCATAGCTAACAGTCACTTCAAACAAAAATCATTGTCTTTAATTAAAGTGTATGGTGAGCCTCTCTAAGATTGGTTATATGTCTTTCTTAAAGTAATACGACTTATTGGAAATGTGTAATTTTTACTTCCTTTAACTAGAAATAGTTATAGTACAATATTTGTTTGATTTGCAGTATTTCTGAAACTTCAGTGGTTGCAATAAACTTGTAAATTTGTGAATAGCACTTACCAACATTGCCATTGGACATTAGAGGGTAGTCCCTGGTGTTTGATGACATAAAAAAATTCTATATTTAAGTGGCCAGGGTTTATTTCTTCAGAACCCAATATAATCAATGCTGAAATGATGCTGAAATGACAACTTCAAAATCATTCACGGTAATAGCATAACTTAAGTATATTTCCTAGAGTTTGGCTAAGGAACCAGTATTTGGTTGTGGTGTCACTTTTGCTGTTGTCTGAAGGCTGGGTTTGAGGATGAATCAAAGCTAGTACTGAGGTTCAGATTTCATTACACTGAAAACACATGAGGTTTTGGCCCAGTGGCACAAATTTTATGAGATCAACTGACCTCATGTAACTTTCTATATTTTTGGCTGAATTAGGTATCTCCTTGCATGATGTCAAGTATCAAGGGGTAGCCGTGTTAGTCTGTATCCACAAAAACAACAAGGAGTCCTGTGGCACCTTTAGGTATCTCCTTGTTTTTTGAAGCCACACAAGCAGTGTTAGGTCTAAGGCTACCATTCCCTCACCCGTCATGAAATGTACAGGGTTTCAGAATTGATCCCATTTTTGGTTCATTTCTAGTATTTTATTCTTTCTTATTATTAATGTATGGTATCTGTAATGGTGAGTTAAAACTAGTCCTTGAGGTGTGGTCATTGGTAGTACTGTCAAGGTAGATCAGGGAGTATTCCTTTATTCTCATTACTATGATGGAGGCACACTAGCAATTGTTTTCACTTTTACCACCGCCATTTTGTCGAGATTTTCATGACTGTATTCTCACATTTCCATGGCTGCATAAACACCAGCTAGTTACGGTGTTATCTGGCATATTACCTTCCACTTATTTTACAAACAACTAGTCATGGTTGAAAGCTCTACTTAAAGGCTTATTTGAATTACTGAAATTTACTAAAACCAAATATCCGTATATAACACTATGAGATGTCAGATGCATTGCCAATTCCTTGTGTCTTCTGAGCAACTAGTCACAATTCTAAAATAATGTGTCTGCTTTAGGATTTTAACAATGCTTTCCTGATGTAAGCAACAAACTGCAATGCCCATTTGCCATTTGCATTTGATGTGGGCACATTTGATGTGCAGAAAACATTTTCAATATTTGCTAAAAGCACCTCTAGGCATAAAGATGATGTTATATAGCTGTAATAAATAGCATGTCTAGTTTGGTAAAAGGTTTTAAAGTACTTTTAAAAACCCAAACCTATATTTCCTCTGATTATTATAACTTTCAAGATGATATACAAATTTTGCATCAGAGTTTCCCAAAACCTACTTATTAGTAATTTGCATACTAAATAAGATTTTAAATGAGATCACATTTTGTCTGCTGTTTTTCTATTACCAATTTAGCAAGTAAGTAGGGATTTCACAAGTAAGCTGCATATTGATCTTTGAGAATACTGTAATACACACCTCATCTAATATAAATTTTATATACATGAAACAGTAGAAATGAATGCATACAGCTTATTTTTAACCCCACCTTCTTCTATCCTCCCCGGAAAATGCAGAAGACTTTTTCAGTCTTTAGATTTATTTATTATGAGGAAAAATTGTGCATTTTTTATAATATAATAACCATGCTTGGCTGAATAATCTCAGAGGCTTGAAGGCTGATGTGATGATCCATTATGATTCTGAGTCACAGCATGGTCCTTGGTCTGTTCCTTGGGCAGTCCAACTGTATGCTGCCCTTTGGTGCTTATGGCTAAGCCTCAGTCTAGTCCAAAGTAATGTGCCCAGAGTCACAGAGGGTATCTCCACACTGCAGCTTGTAGCAAGCCTCCCAGCCTGGGTAGACAAACTTGTGTTAGTGTCACTCGAGCTAGTGCACTAAAAATAGCAGTGTGGGTTTTGTCCAGCTACAAAGAAGGACAGGAGACACTTGATATGGATTTAATCAGGCTGCAACTTTATTATTAGATGTCTGGGACTATCCAGCTGATAAAACTGTACAGTGCAGGCAATGCCATGTTTATTCAATAACTACCCAGGCTTCAACTAGCCTCCTTCATTTTCCATCTAGGTCCCCCAAGTCAACCCAGGACTGGGACCTTACCATCCACCCTCCCCCCCCATATGAAGGTTATAGTGGGCTATAAGAAAGGGGGGTTGGCTCTCTGCATAGGAGCCCTGAACTCCCCACCATTCCATTCCTTTAATCAGCACCTCCTTTTAAGTCCTTTACCAGGCCATTTTTCTCATCACTGGATGCCTTCCCTATGGAGTACCTGAATGCCTTGCCTGCTGCATGGAGAAAGGGTTTCTAATGCCCAGGTCTTGCACCTTTAAAGCCCCTCACATTCACTGGGGATGAGTCATTGCCACAAAGCTGACCACCACCCACCTTTTAGCAGTAGTTTCTGACCTTCTTCCTCCTCCCACCCTCCCATCCCCTGCCATAAAGCACTGCTGCCTTACTTCAGAAAGCCTGGACAATGTTCCCCCCACTTCTGGGGTGGTAAAGTGATTTTGGCTCCAGCAGAGACTTGGGTTAGCTACCCAAGCTCATACCCAGGGGGGTCAGATGGGCTTGAGAGCCTGCGCTGCCACCCAAGCTGTCCACACTGCTGTTTTTAGCACACTAGATGCTCACACTAAGCTGCACTATAGACATCGCAAGAGAATCTGTGTGGCAGAATAAGAAATAGCTCCCAAGGATCCTTAGTCCCAATGTTGTGCTCTGACAAGAAACTTGCACTTCCTCTTCATGGCATTGTGCTGCTTCCAGGCAAAACTTTACTCTTCTTAATATGGTAGGTTTCATAAGCTCATGAATACAGAGGGACTATATTAGTGACACTGGAAGGATGAGCTGTTGTTCCTAAAAGAAAATAGCCTTACTATTTGGTTATTGTAAAGTTTCCATGATCAATTTTTCAAAATGTTTGGCAGGTTAATGAGGGCAGTCATGTAGTGTAACTTTCTACTTAAAAAGCTAGCCAGAAGTGTCATCAGTAGGTGGTTTATTGAGTCAGGAGATTTTGTCAATAAGCAAGGCAGACCTCTCTTCGCTTTTCTGTGACATGTCTCTGCTTACCAGCTCTGTTTAATTTAATAGTAATGTATTTAGTTACACTACTGTTTACATATTTACAATGATTCTCTGAATAAGTGCCATAGGAAAAGTCTTCTTCTTTATTTATTCCCTGTGTTACAGTAATTGCATCTATCAATAGCAGCTATGGCATTGACTTATTCAGTTTGAGTGGTCTATATTGATTTTTCTCTGTATGTTTTTAATTTGTTTGATTTCAAGTAGCAGTGGTTTTATATGCTAGTTTTTAGTGACATTCACTCAACATTTTACTTTAATACTTGAATTCAGGAATGTGGGATAGCATGTTCAATTCCAGGAATTCTGTGTGTCTGGGAATCTGTGGTTCAATACCAACTTTGCACCTTTCTTAAGAATACTCTCCTCAGCTGCGCAATGGTTTGCAAAGGATGTTTCCCACCCAGTTTTCACTTTACTCTGAGTGTATGTCAATACTGCAATTAAAAACTTGCAGCTGGCCCATCAGCTGACTCAGGCTCATCAGACTCTGTCTATGGGGCTGTAAAATTGTGGCATAGAGATTCGAGTTTAGGCTGGAGACTGAGCTCTGGGACCTCATGAGGGAGAAGGACCCGAGCCTGAACATCTACACCAAAATTTTGCAGCCCCCTGAGCCTAAGGCAGCTAAAACAGGCTTGCTGTGTTTAATTGCAGGGTGGACATACATGGGAATTTTGCCATTTATTTCACTGGAGTCAGGATTTCACCCTTAATACACTGTGGAGTAAAATAAATTGATCCTATTTATTTGGATCATTTTTCTTTTGAAATTTCAGGGAGTTTTTACTGCTGCCCCACAAATCTGTTTCCAATTTGACCGTGAGAAGAATCACCTTGGTACCTCTGCTAACACACTCAGAAAAGACACCAATTGGTAGCTTGTGGTAATTTTTGATGTGGGCAAATAGCCACAAGAAAATGTACATTTCTGTAGTTTATAGCTCGTATAATTAAAAATAAGTTAATTGTCTGTAAAGGATGATCTCGTATTACTTGCAAATAAATTTGAGGATAAGAGGCATGATTGTTTTTATTCAGCTTCTTGGTCAGTACTGTCACAATATCTACACATCAGCTGTTTAACATCTATAAAGGTATTTATATGAAAAATATCAAAAGGGATTTCTTCTCCCATAGTGTCCAAATCTATTCATTCACCATGTGGGTTCATTAGTCTTTTAAAAATGTTTTGTGCTGTTCAAAAGTGCTTCTTTTCCTTTCCGTGATTTTTTTAAAATAAAATTTGGAAAACTGGTGGAAATTTTACAGTTATTGCCAACTTTTCTTACAAAAATGGCAGAACTTGATACCACTGATGTGGGAATTTGGAAAAAGAAAAACTGTGGTGTTTTGAAATAGTATTTTCTACTTAAGCACATGCCTCTTTCTCCCCCTCCTCCCACACGTATCAGAAAAATTACAGGAGACCCATTCCTAATAGACCTTCACCAATAGGCATTGGTTTAAAATAAAAACAAACAAAATGCTTCATGTTAGGGAGCCTAGTTTAGGTGTCCTATTAAGTGTCCTATTTCCTCTTAATTAAGGCCCAAACCACTTATTGTGCTAAGAGTTCTTATTACCTTACCACTCTTATGTTGTGTAGTTATCCCATGATATCATATTTAGACACAGCCTGTCTGCATGTAACTGTACAACTTGTAATAGTTATATCAGCCTCAAATAATTATATTTTAAGTGCAGTTTACTCTGAAAAGTGTTTAATTTGTTCCAATAGGTTACACCTGTGCAAACCCACTGTTGGGTATGGGGCAGCACAAGTATAACTGAAGGTGCTGATGGCTGGGAAGGAGGGAACTAGAGAAGTTTGCAAAGCTGGTAGTTGGAAAAAAATATCTTTATATCATAAACTGAAGACGTTTGCTATAGCAACAATTCAGCCAAATCAAACTATGCCTGCATTTTAAGGGTCCAATTCCATTTAAAACCATGGTAAAAAAAATCAACCAAAATTTCCAGTAGATCTCTCAAGATAGCTTGCTAATCTTTCTTAAAATAAAGTTAAATAAAATTAAAGACAATGGTAAATAGTGAATAAGTGGCATTTTCCAATTGGTTAGCAAAGATAAATTTGTTAAACTGAAGTTCATTATCCATGCTACAGGACATTAGTGTATACTGCAGATCCCAGCTAAAATATTGTTGCAAAACTACAGTTATCATTAGAGGAAGAACCTCAGAGGTTAAAACATAATTTTAAATTTTTTAAGCAGAAAGTGAATTAAGACAGTGAAATGTAGAAAGTACTTACACTTTTTGAATTTATCTAATGGTGTACAAAAGGTTCAAGTTACTTTTGTGATGATCTTACAAGTTACCACCTTTTAAAAGCCCCTACTAATTTTCCAATATTATAACAAATTAATAGGAATAACTTTTATTGTGCTGTAATACAGTGTTTATTACTTTAGTGTATAGTAAGCATGCCTTACCACTCTAACCTTGCATGTGCAGTCTCCCTGTCCTTACTCACTGATTCATTCTCCTGTCTTTCTTTCACATCTCCAACCATTACACTTTCTATTATGTTTACTTTTTCAAGGCAAAAGAAAAAAGGTATGAACTGATGGTCAAAAAGATGCATTTCAAAGTGATGCACAGATCCATACTGCTGGTAATGCAACAGGCTACATATGCTGTAAATTACACTTGTTGCCAGATATCAGACCAGGAAGGCCATCATTACATGATAAGAGGATTCTTTGGTGAGTTTCATATAAAGAAAAGTCAAAAGAGGGTTTATATCTCTTTATGTATGCAGTTCAAAAGATTTAAGAAGTGACCGGCTTTTCCAATAGAAGAAGTAAGTGAATCTGAGACATCAGCATAATTTCTAGGGGAATTATTTTATGACTTTTTAAATGCAGGATTATGACTTCTCTGTGGAATGAAGCAAGAGAAGGAGCCATGTTTATGAAGGGAAAAACATTTAATTTTATTAGAATAATAATAAAAAAAAACAACCTCAATTCTCTTGCAACAAAAGCCAGGGGAATAGAAAATATTAGTGTTTTTTTTTTTAATTTGAATAATCGCTGGTCACCTTTCTTCAAGTACAAAAGTCCTTTAATTTAATTTCTTGGGCCTTTCTCATTTTGTAACTTGAACATTTAAACATGGTTGCTTATATATAATAGAATGTAATACAATATTGCCATCTAGTGAAGAGACAAAAGAAAACTTCTTGCCAACTAATCTCTGATAAAACAAAGGTAGTCCATTTGACTCATAATGGAACCCAAACATTTTAAATGATATGTATGATTACGAGAGCCTCAGCAGATATAAAAATGATAAACCAAAATAGAAAGAGAAACATGATTATCTTTTATATTTTTAAATAGCTTCTTACCATATATATTCATTTTATATATTTTGTGAAAATGACACCAGTAGTTGAGAACTAGAAAAAAAGCAGATTTTCACGTCTCCAATACAGTAAAGACATTCAGTATAGATTCAGTCCTACATGCTACTAAGTGCCATCAACTACGTTCATTTAAACAATTCTTAGCAATTATACCATCTCACAGAACTGAGCTGTATAAGCATGCCAAGTAATATTCTATTTATAGATTTTTTGGTACCAGCCAATACAATAGGAATGAAAAATCCTAATAGTGCCATAAACTAATAAGTAGTGTTTCAGATAATCATGAGAAGTAGCCATACAAAAAGGGCTTTTTTTTTTTAATATTCTGCTGATTCTTTTCATATATGTAAGGGAAATCAGATCACAGTTGTTAATTTTGAACTAGCAGTTGTAATTTATCAAGCCTCCCAATGACTGCAGTGAGTTATGGACCAGGCAATGGGAAACTTTCTGCATTATAGTTTTATCTTAAGTTGTAGTTTCTTGTAGGTTACATATAGCACATTTTTGTTTTTAAGGAAACTGTTTTATTTTTTTCAAAACATTCAGCTAATTGTAATGAAGCAGTTTTGATTTAAAAATGAAATAAAATGTATGTCACAAGTTCAAAGTTAACAACTCCTCCCTTATATATCTTAGGTACTTATATGGCCACCATTACCATACTATCTGAGTGCCTCACCTCTTTCATCTATTTAGCCTCACAACACTTCTGTCTGGTAGGAAAGTACTACATCCCCATTTTACAGATGAGCAACAGAAGCACAGAGATGCTAAGGTCCAGATCCTCAAAAGTATTTAGGGGCCTAGCTCCCACTGATTTCAATGGGAGTTAGGCACCTAAATACCTTTGAGGACTTCCTCAAGGTCACACAGAGAGTCTGTGGTAAAGCAGGAAATTGAATCCAGGTATCCCAAGTACTAACCTAGTGTCCCAACTACTGGAAAACTCTTCCACTCCCCTCTTTTCCATCCTTCCAAATTATTTATCCTTTTCTGTGCAAGTCTGCATCTTTCTATTTTAAAACACAGCGAAGCAGGAAGAGCTGCACCAAAATACCACAAAAAGGAAGTTCTTATGCTGTCTCAAGCAAGTAGTACCAGGAATCTCATGGGGTTCATAAGACTTCCTAACCAGTGGGTTGGGTTTTTTTTTCAAATTCAAGAGGTTCTCCTTAAGATTTTTGATAAACATTTGTGCCTTGCTCCTGAAATCTTTACTCAGGCAAAATTTATGTTGACTTCACCAAAGGTTTTCCAGTATAAGAACTTTAGGAACTAGCCCACAAACCTTATCCTAATGAAAGGTTTGTTTTTTTCCCCCCCATTACTGATATATCTAGGCAGGTATATTGAGTGCAGGACTGGGAGTTAGGGAGTACTGAGTTCCATGTTTGACAACGATTTCTGTGGCACTTGGAAAGTCAGTTGATCTTGGTCTCAGTTCCCCTACCTGTCAAATGAGTAATGTTTATTTTCTTTCATCACAGGAATTTTGTGAGTGTTGATGTTTATACAGCACTTTGAAATTTTAAAGCCTGATGTATTTGACTTCAAAGGGACTACACATCTGAGAAACTGCGCACAGTCTGACCTTATTACTTATTACTGTATTATCACCCTATAACCTCAGTCAATGTGAACCCCATTTTTCTAGGCTACAAACTTAACTCTATCAGAGGGGTAAAGGTAGGATTAAACAGTGGTAGCTATTGAAAAGGCAACAAATAGCACATTTACCACACTTATTTACTATTCTAAGTATAGGGGAAAGTTGCATTATCTCAGATATCGCTGTGTGGTGATGTGATGGAGTGTACACAAACCCCAAAGGAGCAGGACAGGATTAACCAGCTGCTGAGGTTTCATTCAGCCCTGCCCTCTATACCTGCAGTAAGTGTCAGGCTTGGAAGGAGGAGTTAAAAGGGGAAGCACAGCTCAGTTGGGGGCTGACTGGGAAGGAGAGCAAATCTCTAGCTCTCACTCTGAGAGAAGTCTATCTGGGAACAGGAACTACTTGAGACTAAGCAGGCCTGACATGAGACTACAGTCAACATGCTACCTGAGAGTTGCTTGAGAGACTACTGCTTGTCAGAGCCTGGCTGAGGGAAGCTAGGCTGGATGAGATACTATTGTTTACGACAGTAGTTTTCAACCTGTGGTCTGCAGATCCTTGATTTCCAAAGGGGTCCACAACTCCATTTGAAACTTTTTAAGGGTCCGCAAATGAAAAAAGTTTGAAAACCATTGGTTTACTACTTGTACCTTGCTTGTTGCTGCTTGATAAGACTGTGCAAGTGGTGCCATGCCTGAAGGAGGTGACAGACAAATATACCCTTTTTTTTCCATTACACTCAAACCAAGTTGTGGTAGTGGTTTGTCCCTAGCCCAGGAGCAACTTGGGACACACGTAACTCTTGGCAAATGCTGACTTTTTAGTGGCAATCACTGTAGTTCTGGCACAGTAGTATTCACCATAGCCTCCAAATGAAAGAGACCACTCAGTGTTCTATAAACAAGTCTATTTTCAGATGAAAAGGCCCCCACATAAAACCCATTTTCAATGTAGTCTGCAAGAGATGTGGTAGTGGCTAAACTGTAACACAGCAATATGATTATACAGCATGAAATGAACAATCAAACAAGTATTCAACACAGAACTTACAGAATAGTAAAGCAGTGTTTTGCATTTTGCTGCCCCTGGTTGAACTAGAAATGGACAAAGCAGCTTGAATAAACCCCCAATTTTGAACATACTTTTTTCCTCCTTTCTAGTTGAGGTCTGATTAACTGTATTTCACCCACTTTCCTTTTCTATAACTCATTGCAGTGCTGGGTTTCAGATATTGCATTTCTTTTTTAGCATTTCTATTCTGGATGGCACAATTGCTAGAATTCTCACAAGAAAGCTTGTCCTCTTGAAAATTCTCAGGTCAGATCTAAATATTCAATTGGTCTGAATAATCTTCCGATAAGCATCTATGCTAAAATCTCCGCACTAGTGAAGTGGCAAAACTCACATGGTCATCAATAGGGCCAAGAGTTTATCCTCATAGTGAAGTGATGTGGACGGTAACCTAAATGTTTATTTAATTCCAGTGCATGTTCTCTCAAGTATGCCCTTCTAAGTTTTATTTTTATGAATAATCACTGTTAAGGCGTGAGGGGAATGGGACATTCAACACATCATCCATCAAGAACTTGAAGTCATTTCATTATTCCATTAGATATTCACATTTTAGATCCCCAGAGGCGGAGAATTTTATTATTTACATTTTTGGGACCCATAAGCTTTGCATTAGTTTCTGAGTATGAAGCCTCCCTCTAAAGTAAGGCTGGTTTGATGGCTGTGGTTGTTTAAAAAAAAAAAAAACCACAGCCATGAGTTATTATATCCATATTTTGAAGTAACAAATTAAAAAAAAAATCTCCCACGTCATTTCATAAATGATTTCAAAATCTACAAGGAAGACAAACAAGTGAAATAGACTAAAAATGGAAAGGATTACTTACATGTCTATTGTAATAACCATAATCTATCCAAAGCATTGAACTTTCCTAAAGAACAATATGAAATTATTAATTTACCTTAAGATGTAAAGATACATCTTGACTCACATTTACATATGTTCACAATAATTTTTTTCCCCGTGAATTAGAAAATACTGGAATTTTTTTAGATGAAATGTTTATGTACAAGCTCACACAAATTTTGTTAGATGTTGACCTCAATTCCATAAGACATTTTCAATTAAGAAAAACGTTTATATAGTTAGCAAGCTGTCATTCAGTAAAACTCTTTTTTTAATTAAGCAGATGGTGATAACAAAGAAATTAATGAACACATACTTGTTTGCCTGCTATACTAATTTGCATTTCTAAATTATTCAGGTTATGCAGCAATTAAGCTTTAATTGCTTTTAGACAAATGAATATCTCAGAATGAATGACAAATAGTGATGGAATTGTCTAAGAAGCATGTTGTATTATAATGCCAGTGCTTTTTTATTTTGTGATAATTTTAGGAGCACAAATCTGAAAATAGAACATTGTTAATCCAGATTTACTGTATTTTTCAATGCTGTTTCACTGTTCCATATTCAGTATCTCACTATATCACTGGTCTATGCCAATAAGATAAATATAAGATACAGTATTCGAATTTTTGCAAGTGTTTTTTTTTCTTTATTGTACTCTTCAGAATATTTTGGTTTTTGCATAATTTCTAGTATATAAAAAATGAACTTCATGGCACAGGTGTCAGAGTGTTATGTCATTATGTCAGCTCCCCAATAGCAGTGGCACCATTCAGATCAGTTTGTCAATAACAATGATTTGCAAGGAAAAGAAGGGATATAGAACCCATGAAAAATATACAAAATTCCGAGTTCTAGTTGATCATCCACTGGCTTCAAATGACTTTGCACCAGTGTATATGGTATAGCCCATCTTTGCATACTCTGAGTCATGGAAGGTACTAAATTATGGTTGCTGTGCCTTTGCTTGCTTCATTTTTTTTTTAATTTTTATATCTGACAGGCACTGCTTTCTCAGTTTTGAGATTCTGCTTTATGCTTCCCATATAGTATATGATGTTCTTATTGCCCATGTGTGTGTGTTTTTTTTCCATAAAATAAATGGTGCACCTGTCACCTCTCTGTAGCTGTAATTACATTAATTACTTACAATCACATATTCTCCCTGAAATCTCCAGTTGGCATAAATTGGCAGAGATTTACACCAGCTCAGCATCTGACCCAGTGTCAATAATATTCAAAACTTATGCCACACACACACACACACACACACACACACACACACACACACACACAC
>NW_020664482.1:29925134-29934201 GCF_002925995.2 Terrapene triunguis | reverse complement strand
CACACACACACACACACACACACACACACACACACACACACACACACTTCTCAGGGACACAATAGCACTGTGGGTTGGATATAACGTCACTCAAGTTGTGATACCAGTAGCATGTGCTGTGCAGGGGAATAAGGGAGCTTATTGGTCCTTTGACAAGTATAGAGCAAAACTGCCAATCCACTCCTGGTGTCTTCTATGAATATATATGCATATCAGTATTGTGGTATTTGAATCTCTCTCTCAGAGTCAGAATACCATAGACATTTGGGGAAAACTTATGTGCAGGACTTTCAAAGGACTCTAATGATTTTAGGGCCCAGCTCCCATTGAGATTCAAAGGAGTTAGGCACCAACTCAGTTAAACACCTTTGAAAAATCCCAGCAGAGCTTCTTATACAAGTACATAATACATTGATTATTGTTGAAACTAAGCCATAAGACACTGCTCTTTTGTGCTATGTTTGATTCTGGACAACATCAAAGTACAGATGTGCACAAAAACTAAGTTTAGGAAAACAAAGTCGACTTTTTTCAATGTGTTTTGGGTAATTTTTTATTTTTTTTAAATGTCTAATGTGAAAACGACTAGCTTTACCAGTTGTTAATATTAACTATTAGTAACTTCATGGTGACCTAGACTTGATCTCTGTGATTATTTATGTTTCTAAGTATTTATTCTTAGTTTTTCTGGACAGATTGACTACATTTTCTCTTTCTTAGTTTCTATCTTTGAAATACTTTTTAGCTTTCTTTTCTTGGAGGCCCATAATAGGATGCATCTAATTTAACAATCTTCTACTCACCCTGATTTTAATTAGTGTAGTACCTATATTATTTTAATTACTACTTACTGAAAATGTACACAGATAAGTATTTATCTACACACTTATGTATGATATGAACATTTGAATATAAATATTGATTGAATTTCTTCCTGTAAACATCTTCCTCCAGAACGACCTAACCATGGGAAGAATGGAGAAAAAGGTCCATTTTTAGATAGCAACTGATATTTCTTTTAATTGTAGTTGGCTCTCAGATATTTTTGTGATGGGCACCCTGAAGATCCTTAGGTAGAATTCATGTGTGTATTTGTGTGACTCTGTATAGTAGGCTAATTGCATACTTGATTTCAAGCTTGCCTTGTTTTGTGGAATTAAACTTAGGGTATGTCTACACTACGAGAGTAGTTCGATTTTAGTTAAATTGAATATGTGGAATCGATATTACAAAGTCGAACGTGTGTGTCCACACTAAGGACAGTAATTCGACTTTGTCAGTCCACACTAACGGGGAAAGCGTCGACATTGGAAGCAGTGCACTGTGGGCAGCTATCCCACAGTTCCCGCAATCCCCGCTGCCCATTGGAATTCTGGGTCGAGCTCCCAATGCCTTCTGGGGAAAAAAAATGTCTCGAGGGTGCTTTTGGGTAACTGTCGTCATCCAACCGTCACTCCCGCCCTCCCTCCATGAAAGCGCCGGCGGGAAATCAGTTCGCGCACTTTTCTGGTCAGTGACAGCGCGGACGCCACAGCACTGCGAGCATGGATCCCGCTGCGACCATCGCTGCAGTTGTGGCCGTTGTCAACGCTTCGCAGCTCATCATCGACCTTTCACTGAGGCAGATAGAGAGAAATCAGGCGAGGAGGCTAAGGCAGCGGGGTGAGGACCTGAACTCCGAGAGTAGCACACGCCTGTCTGAAACCAGGACACCCAGCGCCGAGGACATCACGGTTGCAATGGGGCATATGGATGTTGTTGAACGGCGATTCTGGGCCTGGGAAACAAGCACGGACTGGTGGGACCGCATAGTGCTTCAGGTCTGGGATGAATCCCAGTGGCTGCGAAACTTTCGCGTGCGGAAGGGGACTTTCCTCGAACTTTGTGAGTTGCTGTCCCCTGCCCTGAAGCGCAAGGACACCCGGATGCGAGCAGCCCTGACTGTCCAGAAGCGAGTGGCCATAGCTCTCTGGAAGCTTGCAACGCCGGACAGCTACCGGTCAGTCGCGAACCACTTTGGGTGGGCAAATCTACCGTGGGGGTTGTTGTCATGCAAGTAGCCAACGCAATCGTGAAGGTACTGCTGTCAAAGGTAGTGACCCTGGGAAACGCGCAGGCCATCATAGATGGCTTTGCCGCGATGGGATTCCCAAACTGCGGTGGGGCTATAGATGGGACTCACATCCCTATCCTGGGACCGGACCACCAGGCCAGCCAGTACATCAACCGAAAGGGCTACTTTTCAATGGTGCTGCAAGCACTGGTGGACCATAGGGGACGTTTTACCAACATCAACGTCGGATGGCCGGGCAAGGTTCATGACGCTCGGGTTTTCAGGAACTCTGGTCTGTTTAGACGGCTGCAGGAAGGTATTTACTTCCCGGACCACAAGATAACTGTTGGGGATGTGGAGATGCCTACAGTGATCCTCGGGGACCCAGCCTACCCGCTAATGCCCTGGCTCATGAAGCCCTATACTGGCGCCCTGGACACAGAAAAAGAACTGTTCAACTACCGGCTGAGCAAGTGCAGAATGGTGGTGGAGTGTGCTTTTGGCCGTCTCAAGGGGAGATGGAGAAGCTTACTGACTCACTGTGATCTCAGCGAAACCAATATCCCCATTGTTATAGCAGCTTGCTGTGTGCTCCACAATCTCTGTGAGAGCAAGGGGGAGACCTTTATGGCGGGGTGGGAGGTTGAGGCAAATAGCCTGGCTGCTGATTACGCCCAGCCAGACAGCCGGGCGATTAGAAGAGCCCAGCGGGACGCGCTGTGCATCCGGGAGGCTTTGAAAGCCAGTTTCCAGACTGAGCAGGGTCACCAGTGACTTTTAAGTTTGTGGACACAGAAGCTGAACTTGCCCCAGTTTCTTTACCCAGTTACCGTTGACTATCCTCTCCAGTTACATACCCCCTTCACCCCCTTCCCAAAAAATAAAATCTGTTCTGTTTTGTTAATGAACACCGTTGTCTTTATTACTGTTTTCGCGGGAATGTTTTAAACCTGGGACGCAGACTGTGGCGGGGGGCGGGTTTAGTGTTGTAATGCAAATGATGCTTCTAAACTCCAGGAATGACCGACTCCGCAGTGGTGGACTGGTCCTGGGCGGGACAGCGTATATGTGTCGGCTATGTGACTGTCTGGCAGGGGGAGGAGGGTTACAGCTCCCCTGCTGCGCGGCTCTGTGATCCAGGGTAAGGACCGCTGCATTAGATCTGTAACTGCCCTCCCCCGCCACAAAGTCATAGAGCAACCCCCGCCCCCCAGAACATGAAAACCACCTCCCAGACTGACCAGGGTAACTAGTGACTGCACTGTGTATGTGCCCTGCTGCTGGACCTGCCCCCGCCTCTGTACCCTGCTAAAGGTGACTGTCCTGTCCAATTACCAAGCCCCTTCCCCCCCTTCAGACAGACTCTCCTCCAAAAGAACAGGATGGAAACAGTAATGAACAGAAACGTATTTTTTATTAACAACCACACATGGAACGGGGGGGTGAAATTTGGACGGGGTCTTGTGTGAGGCGGGTAGGAAAGGACTTTTCAAATTTTGGGGAATGAGAGCCTTCTAGTGCTAGAGCAGTCTGCAGGGGTGGAGTGAAAGTTTTCACGGCCCCTGCCGCCCCAGCGTGTTTGGACTTTGGGTGAGGGGGGTATGGGACTTGGTGGCGGGGCAGGGCGGTTAGAGAGAGACTGCAGCGGGGCTCTCTCCTCCTGCCTCCGGTCCTGCAGAACATCCACAAGGCGGCGGAGCGTGTCCATTTGCTCCCTCATTAGTCCAAGCAGCGTTTGAGTCGCCTGCTGGTCCTCCTGTCGCCACCTCTCCTCCCGTTCCATGTTTGCTCGGTGCATTTGTGACAAGTTCTCCCTCCACTGTGTCTGCTGGGCTGCCTGGGCTCGGGAGCATCCCATTAGTTCAGCAAACATGTCTTCCCGTGTCCTCTTCTTCCTCCGCCTAATCTGCGCTAGCCTCTGGGAGTGTGAGGCCAGGCTGGGTTGGGAGACAGTCGCAGATGTGGCTGTGGGAATTGGAAAAAGGGAGTGAATTCCTGAGACAGATAAATGTAGTTGTGAACAAAGAACATAGTCTTTCTCTGTGAACAAGACCATGCACTGCACCTATCACATGCCCACAGAGGACAAGGTCGAATTTTCGGCCCTCGCCTACAGTGCCTGCGGTCTTGCAGTGGCGATCTGAGAAGCGGGGCAGGACACCGGACTTTGTGTAGCTGGCAAAGATGGTAAGCCGTAGACTTCTGGCTGCTTAAAACTTTAATAGTGGCACTGGCCTCCTTTCACATAGAAAGCAATGCGAGTCTCTGCTGGCAGCAATCCTGCAAGCATGAACTCTGTCCCTGTCCCACCCCCTCGCGGCTGTAAACCGTGTGGCGCTGTAAACCGGCGGTTACAGTTCTGTAAAGGAACGGGCAAGCAGTCCCAATACTAACTTTCCCCTACCTAATTCAAAGCAGGGCGTCATGAGCGACATCACCCTGCTGAGGATCTCAGAGTGCCAGAGGGAAAGGATGCTTCGAGAAAGCATGCAGAAACCAGGGCCGTATGCCGCCATGCTCTGCAGGGCAATGATACCGGAGTACCTGATTGTGTCGTGGCGCGGAAACGTGTCCTACCACGGAGGGCCCAATAAGATCGCCCTACCCAGGAACCTGATGAACGGGCTGGAAAAGTACCTCCATGAGACCTACGAAGAGTTCTCCTATGAGGATTTCGCGTCTATCCCCGGCCATATTGACCGGATTTTGGCGTAGGTGCACTGGGACTAAAGAGTGGAGCGTCTTGGGCAGCAGAATCATGAATAACCGGACATTGTTAAATTTTTTTTAAATAGTTGGGACTAAATAGTGAAGCGCCTAAGGCAGAGAAATCATGAGAAACCCTTTGTTAATATTGTAAATATTCCAGTTCTGTTAAAAATAAATGTTTACATGTTTAGAGCACTTACTGCTTGATCCTTCCCCTGAATCTGTGTCTGGGATAACGGCTGGGGACGGTTGGTAGGGGATCTCTGTAAGGGTGATGAAGATATCCTGGCTGTCGGGGAAATCAGCGTTGTAAGCGCTGTCGACTGCCTCGTCCTCCTCATCTCCTTCCTCATCTTCCCTGTCCGCTAACATGTCCGAGGAACCGGCCGCGGACAATATCCCATCCTCAGAGTCCACGGTCAGTGGTGGGGTAGTGGTGGCGGCCGCACCTAGGATGGAATGCAGTGCCTGGTAGAAACGGGATGTGTGGGGCTGAGATCCGGAGCGTCCGTTTGCCTCTTTTGTTTTTTGGTAGCCTTGTCTCAGCTCCTTGATTTTGACGCAGCACTGCGTTGCATCCCGGCTGTATCCTCTCTCTGCCATGGCTTTAGAGATCTTCTCATAGATCTTTGCATTCCGTCTTTTGGAGCGCAGCTCGGAAAGCACGGACTCATCTCCCCACACAGCGATGAGATCCAAGACTTCCCGATCAGTCCATGCTGGGGCCCTCTTTCTATTCTGGGATTGCACTGCCATCTCTGCTGGAGAGCTCTGCATCGTTGCCACTGCTGCTGAGCTCGCCACGATGTCCAAACAGGAAATGCGATTCCAACTGCCCAGACAGGAAAAGGAATTCAAATTTTCCCGGGGTGTGGCTGGTCCGAGCATCCGAGCTCGGACTGCTGTCCAGAGCGTCAACAGAGTGGTGCACTGTGGGATAGCTCCCGGAGCTATTAGCGTCGATTTCCATCCACACCTAGCCTAATTCGATATGGCCATGTCGAATTTAGCGCTACTCCCCTCGTTGGGGAGGAGTACAGAAATCGAATTAAAGAGAGCTCTATGTCGAACTAAATAGCTTCGTGGTGTGGACGGGTGCAGGGTTAAGTCGATGTAACGGCGCTAAATTCGACATAAACGCCTAGTGTAGACCAGGCCTCAGTCTCACTGCAGAGACTGTCTAGGGATCAGGAAGTGTCTTTTGTAAGGCAGTTCACACTAGTGCGAACTATCCCTAGTTTTTAATTTTATTTGTGGATTTCTGGACTATATATACGTACAACTAATAAGCATTTTTCAAGAAAAAATATTCAAACTGTCTCCTTTATATAAATGAAAGGATATAAACAGCAATGGAAACATTGCAAAATGCAGTAGCTGTACACTGAATCCAGGAATTGATTACTCTTCAGTCAGTCTTAGGCTCAATATTAATACCATGTGTGCACTGCTATTTATGTTACAAATCTGCTATTGCACATAGATGGACAAGAGGAGACAAAGTTTTCAAGACTCCTCTTTGGCTGTATAGTCAAGATTAAGAGCTAAGTAGGCATGTCCACAGATGAGAATACTATGTGGCTGCTCTTCCCGTGCCTTTCAGAATTGTATCAACAAAGATACCAGCCTAGTCAAGTGGTCTATCAGTAATGTTACATAAGAATGGCCATACTGGGTCAGACCAAAGGTCCATCCAGCCCAGTATCCTGTCTACCAACAGTGGCCAATGCCAGGTGTCCCAGAGGGAGTGAACCTAACAGGTAACAATCAAGTGATCTCTCTCCTGCCATCCATCTCCACCGTCTGACAAACAGAAGCTAGGGACACCATTCCTTACCCATCCTGGCTAATAGCCATTAATGGACTTAACCTCCATGAATTTATCTAGTTCTCTTTTAAACCCTGTTATAGTCCTAGCCTTCACAACCTCATCAGGCAAAGAGTTCCACAGGTGGACTGTGCGCTGTGTGAAGAAGAACTTCCTTTTATTTGTTTTAAACCTGCTGTCCATTAATTTCATTTGGTGGCCCCTAGTTCTTATATTATGGGAACAAGTAAATAACTTTTCCTTATTCACTTTCTCCACACCACTCATGATTTTATATACCTCTATCATATCCCCCCTTAGTCTCCTCTTTTCCAAGCTGAAAAGTCCTAGCCTCTCCTCATATGGGACCCGTTCCAAACCCCTAATCATTTTAGTTGCCCTTCTCTGAACCTTTTCTAATGCCAGTATGTCTTTTTTGAGATGAAGACACCACATCTGTATGCAGTATTCAAGATGTGGGCGTATCATGGATTTATATAAGGGCAATAAGATATTCTCTGTCTTATTCTCTATCCCTTTTTTAATGATTCCTAACATCCTGTTTGTTTTTTTGACTGCTGCTGCACACTGCGTGGACGTCTTCAGAGAACTATCCACCATGACTCCAAGATCTCTTTCCTGATTAGTTGTAGCTAAATTAGCCCCCATCATATTGTAAGTATAGCTGGGGTTATTTTTTCCAATGTGCATTACTTTACATTTATCCACATTAAGTTTCATTTGCCATTTTGTTGCCCAATCACTTAGTTTTGTGAGATCTTTTTGAAATTCTTCACAATATGCTTTGGTCTTAACTATCTTGAGCAGTTTAGTATCATCTGCAAACTTTGCCACCTCACTGTTTACCCCTTTCTCCAGATCATTTATGAATAAGGATTGGTCCTAGGACTGACCCTTGGGGAACACCACTAGTTACCCCTCTCCATTCTGAAAACTTACCATTTATTCCTACCCTTTGTTCCCTGTCTTTTAACCAGTTCTCAGTCCATGAAAGAATCTTCCCTCCTATTCAATGACAACTTAATTTATGTAAGAGCCTTTGGTGAGGGACCTTGTCAAAGGCTTTCTGGAAATCTAAGTACACTATGTCCACTGGATCCCACTTGCCCACATGTTTGTTGACCCCTTCAAAGAACTCTAATAGATTAGTAAGACATGATTTCCCTTTACAGAAACCATGTTGACTTTTGCCCAACAAGTTATGTTCTTCTATGTGTCTGACAATTTTATTCTTTACTATTGTTTCAACTAATTTGTCCGGTACTGACGGTAGACTTACCAGTCTGTAATTGCCGGGATCACCTCTAGAGCCCTTTTTAAATATTGGCGTTACATTAGCTATCTTCCAGTCATTGGTACAGAAGCTGATTTAAAGGACAGGTTACAAACCATAGGTAATAGTTCTGCAATTTCACATTTGAGTTCTTTCAGAACTCTTGGGTGAATGCCATCTGGTCCCGGTGAATTGTTACTGTTAAGTTTATCAATTAATTCCAAATCTCCTCTAATGACACTTCAATCTGTGATAATTCCTCAGATTTGTCACCTACAAAGGACGGCTCAGATTTGGGAATCTCTCTAACATCCTCAGTCATGAAGTCTGAAACAAAGAATTCATTTAGTTTCTCCACAATGACTTTATCGTCTTTAAGTGCTCCTTTTGTATCTCGATCGTCCAGGGGCCCCACTAGTTGTTTAGCAGGCTTCCTGCTTCTGATGTACTTAAAAAACATTTTGTTATTACCTTATTATTGAGTTTTTGGTTAGCTGTTCTTCAAACTTCTTTCCAGCTTTTCTTATTACATTTTTACACTTAATTTGGCAGTGTTTATGCTCCCTTCTATTTACCTCACTAGGATTTGACTTCCACTTTTTAAAAGATGCCTTTTTATCTCCCACTGCTTCTTTTACATGGTTGTTAAGCCACAGTGGCTCTTTTTGAGTTCTTTTACTGTGGTTTTTAATTTGGGGTATACATTTAAGTTGGGCCTCTATTATGGTGTCTTTGAAAAGTGTTCATGACACTAGGGATTTCACTCTAGTCACTGTACCTTTTAATTTCTGTTTAACTAACCTCCTCATTTTTGCATAGTTCCCCTTTCTGAAATTAAATGCCACAGTATTGGTCTGTTGAGGTGTTAAATGTATATATTATGGTCACTATTTCCAAGCGGTCCTGTTATAGTTACCTCTTGGACCATACCCTGCGCTCCACTCAGGACTAAATAGAGAATTGCCTCTCCCCTTGTGGATTCCTGTACCAGCTGCTCCAAGAAGCAGTCATTTCAAGTATCGAGAAATTTTGTCCTGAGGTGACATGTACCCAGTCAATATGGGGATAATTGAATTCCCCCACTATTATTGAGTTCTTTATTTTGATAGCCTCTCTAATCTCCCTTAGCATTTTATCGTCACTATCACTGTCCTGGTCAGGTGGTCAATAATAGATCCCTACTGTTATATTCTTATTAGAGCAT
>NW_020664482.1:29880641-29925034 GCF_002925995.2 Terrapene triunguis | reverse complement strand
TTCTATCCCGGAATGATTGTGTCCCATTGATTGTCCCTACTCCACCATATTTCTGTGATGCTTATTATATCAATATCCTCCTTTAACACGAAGCACTCTAGTTCACCCATCTTATTATTTAGACTTCTAGCATTTGTGTACAAGCACTTTAAAAACTTGTCACTGTTTATTTGTCTGCCCTTTTCTGATGTGTCAGATTCTTTTTTATGAGAATGTTTCTCATCTGATCTGGCCCATATTTTATCCTCTTCCATCCTCTCCTCCTGACTAGAACCTAGAGAATCTCTATCAATAGACTCTCCTCTAAGAGAAGTCTCCTTCCGATCCACGTGCTCCGCTGCAGCAATTGGCTTTTCCCCATCTCTTAGTTTAAAAACTGCTCTGCAACCTTTTTAATGTTAAGTGCCAGCAGTCTGGATCCACTTTGGTTTAGGTGGAGCCCATCCTTCCTGTATAGGCTCCCCCTATCCCCAAAGTTTCCCCGGTTCCTAATAAATCTAAACCCCTCCTCTTTACACCATCGTCTCATCCACACATTGAGACTCTGAAGCTCTGCCTGCTTACCTGGCCCTACACATGGAACTTGAAGCATTTCTGAGAATGCTACCATAGAGGTCCTGGATTTCAGTCTTTCCTAGCAGCCTAAATTTGGCCTGCAGGATGTCTCTTCTACCCTTCCCTATGTCATTGGTACCTACATGTACCACGACCACCGGCTCCTCCCCAGCACTACACATAAGTCTATCTAGATGCCTCAAGAGATCCGCAACCTTCGCAGCAGGCGGACAAGTCACCATACTGTTCTCCCGATCATCACAAACCCAGCTATCTATGTTTCTAATGATCGAATCTCCCATTACTAACACCTGCCTTTTCCTAATGACTGGAGTTCCCTCCCCCGGAGAGGTAACCTCAGTGCGAGAGGATACCCCAACATCATCTGGAAGGAGGGTCCCAACTATGGGAAGGTTTCCCTCTGCTCCCGTTGACTGCTCTCCTTCCCTGAGCCTTTCATCCTCCTTAAAAGCGCAGGGGCTGTCTGACCAGAGGTGGGACAAATCTACAGTGTCCCAGAAAGCCTCATCAACATACCTCTCTGCCTCCCTTAGCTCCTCCAGTTCCGCCACCCTGGCCTCCAAAGCCTGTACGAGGTCTCTGAGGGTCAGGAGCTCCTTGCACCGAATGCACACATACGCCACCCGCCCACAGGGCGGGTAATCATACATGCTGCACTGAGTGCAATAAACAGGATAGCCCACATTCTGCTGCTGGGCTTCTGCCTGCATTCTCTGCCACAGCTACCTAAGTTAAAGATAGGGTTTTTCTTTAAATCAAGAAGTTTTGATTATAGCTTAGTTTAAAGGTTTTAAAGAATGACAAGTGTACCTCGCCTCCTTCCCACTCCCCTTCCAAACTCCCTCTCAAAACTCCCTGTTAGCGGCCCCTGTTCGCAAATGTTCAGCACCATGTGGGAGAATTGACCTGGAGATGGCCTTACCCTGGTGTAGTCATTTGTATTCTGGTTTGTTACCATTTTACACCCACTTTTCACAAGTGTAAATAACTTCACAATATATAAGGCAGTGAAGAATCTGGCCCCTTGTTCAAGTTTCTGTCGAATAAGCATATCCAACTCCCATGGAAGTAGTGTAACTTGCCCAGCTTGGTGGTTCATAAGTCATCCAGCTCTTGCTGTTACCATTGACTGCTGCAGAAAGAATTGGGCCTGTCCCAGCTATCAGACTAACTGAACCTCAGACCCTACCCTGAGCACACCTCCCACTCAGTTATCAGGCTGTCACCTGTCTCTTGTGGTGGGATCATACGATTGTTCCAAGTCTCAGACCCAGCTTTAGTTGCAATCCCCTGTGTATCCACCGTGATCGCTTCAGTAGGTCTGACTTATGTCCAGCCACAGCAAATCTTTCCCCTCTGGGGCAGTGACAGTGATAATCAGTGACCAGACAGCCTCCTTAAAGCTGAGTATTATTTACTTGATAAATACCTTTAAAGAACCTGTATCTAAAACCAGTAAAATAGACTATGTGCATGTCTAGCTTCTCAGGTGTTTAACCATCTTCCCCTTGGAAATCCTGGTAGGACTAGCTGCCTATAGACTCTTTCAGAGCCTCAATTCATTGTCAGCTTGTCTTCTGGTCAAAACTTGACAGCCCTTGGTAACTCGTTCCCCTTCGCAGGAATTAAACCAATTCTTAACTGTTTATAGCCCTTGGATCTGATAACTCTCAGCTTTGGCAAAAAAACAAAAAACTTGTTTGCAACTCACTGACGACAGGATCCTTGAAACTATCAACTTGCCCCATTTTCTGTGCCATCTGTATGCACAGTTCCAATGGAATTGGAGCATTTTAGGCATTTAATAAATATTCCACTACCCCCCCCCCCTATAATTTAAATTAAAATAATCCCCCCAAATAAATTTAAATTATGCAATATACAATATCTTCCCTTCACTGACCTGGTCAACTACAATGTTCATAAAATCTCCATATTCACAACATCATTACATATCACCTTCGTATCTGTCACAAAGCCCTTAGTAGAGTGTTTTTAGAGGTTCTTCAAAAAACTTCTGGGAGTTCTTTCCAAGTTACTCTATAATTTACAAATTTAATCTATATTAGTAAATAGTTTGGGTTTTTATCAGAAATGCAAATTAAATATTTGCATGTGTATCAAGTAAAACACTTGTTTTCAGGTGGATTAGTTTTCTTTATTCAAATTAGGGTGGCTCAGTGGAAAAAATATTGCTGAATTAACAACCTGAAAATAAATGTGAAATAAATTATTAGCTCGTGGCTTTCACTACTTTTAATCAAACTGTCTCATAAATCTTACAGGAAAGATAAATGACTCACCTAGATAAATAAAAAAAGTTGTTAGAACAATAATGAATTGCTGAGATTAAATATTCATTATGGCTCCAACACATGTTGCCTTTAATACAAGTGCATGATCTTGAATATTATTAAGGTTTAAACAAATTTAAATGTGACAAGCACAAGATTAAATGTGGCACATAAATGAGTTTAAATAGCTAATTAGGTTTTGTTGGCCCATTCTTAGTCTGATGGATATGTAATACCAATTAGATAAGCTGTATCACCAAAGAGATATTAATTCTATTATGTATCTTCAGCTTCGCACCTCATTTTTACAGGAGACACTTAACCATGTTAAAAGTAATACAAAGACTAAAAATCACATTTGAGCATTCAGGTTACATAACACGCTGCTGACCATTGACAAAGGACACAGATTGTCATCCTGCTGGACCTCTCTGCAGCATTTGATATCATCAAGCATTCCAGACGTCAGTTCAAGAGGCTGCAAAAATGAATAGAAAGGGCCCGTTCTTCTTAGACAAAACCCAGAGGGCAATGGTGGGCAACAATTCCCCACCCTCTACCGTTTTCATCTGTGGAATCTCCCCAGAGCTCAATCCTCTTTTCCATACTACTTATTTCTGGAGAGTCATTGTGTGAGTTGGTCAGACAACAAGGGCTGAAGTTCTAGCAGTAAACAGACACCATCCAGCTCTATGTTTTCTTTATATCACTTGTAAACAGCACCATCTCCCAATTTTCTCAGAGAGCAGAAATCAGCACCTAGAAAAAGAGCAACCAGCTAAAGTTTGCACCCAGTCAAGACTGAGGTGAGGTAGGTAAGGTAAGAGCATCAAGGAGTGTGGCTGCTCTATAATATCCCAGGCTATCAAGGGTTTCAGTTCTCAGATTATTACCCCCACTGTAGCTGCAGAGGAGTGGAGCTGCTGCAAAGCCAGCAGCCCCAGATTCCCCAATACCCCAGATGCTCCCCGTAGTGAGTGAGGGCATTCCAAGCAGGACTTGATGTTGTCCCACAGTGTCTCCACTGGCACATTGGCCCTGGTAGCTTCCCCCCAAGAGCTGCAGGTGGGCAGGGAGGGGACCCAGCATCTTGCGAGCCACAGCTTGAACAGTTCTGGGACTGAGGCGCCTGCTGCCACACCAGCCGCAGCAGCTCCATGAGTCCCTCACCACCATGAACAGGGAACTGGGAGGCAGCAGCACTACAGCTGGTCCAGGCAGCAGGTCCCACATGCTCCTGTGGGAGCAGCACCAGCCCTACATACCTTTTGTCCCCATCTCCTGCCAGCATAGATAACAGCAGCATGCTGTCCAGCCCCACAGTTTCCCCAGGATCTAATGTTTTGCAGCTCTGGAAACAAGCTGCATCAAACACCCCTGCCCCCCAGCAGGGCTCCTGCTCCTTCAGTGGGTTGGTCCTACAGGTTGGGGAACTGGCTGAGATGGAGAAATCCTCCATTGGTCTGCGCTCCCTGTAAACAGGAAGGATGGAAAGGGGTCCCAGGGCTCCCACATTCCCTCCGGGCACCACATCTCAAGAGGTGTAGAAAGCCATCTTGATTCTCCGTTGTCCTGGCATAACTGGATTTGGGAACCTAAACAAATCCATAGGCTGTGTCTGTTCCTGTGCCTCTATCCACATGCTTTCTATCTCCAGGTATGGCTGAATAGCAACTGCAGCTAACCAGAGAATACAATACTTTTTGCAAAGCCTGAGCATAGCTTAAATAGGCAAGGAGAGGCACCCTGTAGCCAATCAGCTGTCCCCATCCCCCTTTACAAAGCCAGTGGCAAGGGGTGAGAGATGCATTGTGGCAGCCACCCTCCTTGCCATGCATGCATCTGGTCTTCTCTTATGCTCCTGCTGGAGAGTTGGGTAATACTAGTAGTATTGCCTTTCACTATGCTGTATCAGCAGGTGAGGCAACATTCAAATATGTACCTCACTGGATCTTAGAGGCTTGCGATTTAGCACCATGCTATCCTGAGGCAGAATTTTGATTCTTTCAATTTGTATGTGTGAAGTGTCCTTTCAGAAGATGGTCTAATAAGTGACAATATTTTAAAATTACGTCCTTACTATGTATTGGGTGGCGGGGGGTGAATGTCTGAAAAGTAATGGGACAGAAAATCATCTTAATGGAGTAGAATGAGGAGTTAATAAATCTGCCCTGTCAAGTGACTGTTCTCTGAGATAAGCCTGACTGACGCTTTTCTCTGTATATCCCCATTTAAAAACGTTTACAACTGATTGCGATCTGTTTTCTCAGCCTTCATTCCTATTACAAACATTTCTCATTCTGAACAAGTGGGTTATAGGTAGAACCTTTTCAGTAGAGAAGAGAAGCTGTTAAAATGTAGTATACTGTGTTTCATTTGCTTTATGACACACTACTGCCTACCCCACTACTCATTCGGTCTATCTGTATAGTCAGGTACAGCGGTTGGTACGTTCCATGTGGTCTTCATAGCTGAACTGAGTTTGTTTGGATGAAAAAAGCATTCTGAGTGATATTGATTACTATGCCACCAATGCATTAAAAAAACTCAAGTTAATTTGCATAAATTACATTTATGTAAGTCTGTTTTATGTGCTTCTATGAATTAATCCAGAGAGGAGTTCATCTTTGTGGTTTAGTTCCCTTTTAAATTGCTTCACTCATTGTGTTCTGACTGCATCATCTTTGGATCACTGTAGCTTAAGAATGACCAGGTTCACACGAGAAAAGGATTTGATTCCAATGTCCACATTAAGCTTTTTTAGCCCTTTTGTCTTGTGATTTTCCATATGCCAAAATATTGATTCTTCATGAAATCCAGGCAGGTCTGTGAACATACACAAAGCTACTTTCACACACCAATTTACACCACCAAGTTTTCAACAAGCATGAAGCAGAACACTTTTTTTTTTTTTAAAGGAGTATGTTGAAGAGAGTATTGTCTGAGAGAAATCAGATTGGATATGGATAAATAGTTGGGGGCTTTATTGTGTGCTTAAATAATCAGATAAACTACTCTGAAAAACTAGCACTTCAAACTGGAATAAGAAAAGCTATATAAATGTTAATGGCCCTTACACAGAGACGGAGGCATTTGGGCCCTCAGCAAGTAGTCACTAGTCTCTGGGGAAGGAATGCTGAGAGGAAATTGTCCGAGTATTCTCCACTCCCTAATGACAAATGGACAAGTAAACTTGATCTACTCATTTCTACTAAAAGCAGTTTGGTAGGAGTGTCCCCCACTTCGGGGAAACAATATGATTTAAATATTGGGTAAAGTGAAATTTATAGTGGAGAGTTGTGTATCCATCTCAAAGCTCACTGTACAAGGATGTTTAACTAGGCAGTAAGGAGGACTTTTAACACTGCAGGCAATGAGTAAACTGACAGCAAACTGAGTAAAATACAATATAAGCTGTAGAGGGGAACTTCACTGCGGGAGGGTTGTGTCATACAGACCCTGAGATGCTAACAGAGACTAAGGACATGTCAGCCAAACGTTAGACACAATTGAACACGAAGACTAGGATGTAAATGTGCTTTTGCTTCAACCAGTGGAAGTAATTGTAAGATTTTATTCTCAAATGGAGCTTTGCATAAGAATGTTGAATGCTGATTAACTTTCATTTTATTTAAAGTTTCATTATTTCTAACTTGAATGAACCTAGTTTTAATTTAGATATTTTTTCTAGTTAGACTATTTTGGGGATACATGCCATGAGATCACCTCAGAGGACAAGAAAACTAACTTGTGGCATCACAGTGGCAGCAGAGAAACTGCTAAGGCACATAAACAAAGGTACGGACACTGGAGGCCCTACCCAAAGAAACAGTGATATTATATAGTCATGGTTAGAGAGTGAGGAAAGCTTAAAGACAAGGGAATGACAGGCAAGTGGGACCAATTGTGACAAGAATATTATATAATTTCTCCAAGGCCTATTCCCCAAAAGTCATATGGGTTAGTGTAATAAGCACAGGACTGAGTGCTAGGGTTTTGCAAATTCTCTTCCTGCTCCTTGATGGCATTAACGTTTTTACTTTTTTTACATGGTTTATCACTTTATCAATTGTTTATTACATTGTTTACATTTTACATTGTTTATCACTCTATGAACATTGTTTAGTTATGAAGCTGGTAACCATATTTCACAGATAGGGAAACAGATTCTGTGAGGGCAGGCTTGTGCAAGGTCACACTCAAGTTAGTATCACACCCACTATTAGAACTTGGGCCCTCTGTCTCCAAGACTCATACCATACATAGTAGGTTGTAGTATCTCTGATAATTTACTTATAACTTTATGTATCTGAATTACTTAATCTGTAAAATGCAGTCAACTATTTTTACTGTAAGTGAAATCCAAAAATAGGCAGGATTTAAGGATCCAGTTTCTATTCGTGGTCACACTGTATTAAAACCAATGTAATTCCATTGACTGCAGCGAAGTTGCTCCAGATTTACACCAGTCTCATGGAGAGTGGAATGGGGGCCAGGATATCCACCATTACATGTATGTAGATTAGTGTTATCCCCATTTTATATTATTGGAATCTGAGTTTCTAAGAAGGTTTTGATTTGACTGGGAGGCACTGTGGTCTGTTGGAATAGTCATGGGCATAGCAGACAGGTGACTTGGGTTCCACCAGCAGTTCTGACACTTATGTGCAGTGTGATACAATCATGGTGACATCATGTAACCACTCTAAGCCTCAAAGCCTTCTCTACTCTGTAGAAAGGGGCAATTACATTTTCCTAGTGCATATAACTTCTTGTGTATTTGTAAAAGCAGTCAAGGCTGAAGAAATGCACCTTGTACTTTAAGTGGAAGGTGGTGAGGTTTGTGATGGTCTTTACTTCCTTGATGAGTTTACTCCACAGTCTTGGTCTGGTCCCTAAGAAAGTTCTGTTTCCCACACAGTTTATCCTTGCCATTGTTGTAGAGAGTTCCACTGTACTAGTGCAGCAAAATTATTAATCATTCTTCTTCACAGAGCTTTAGGAGATCTTTTAGATATCCTGGCTCCAGTGTAGAGGACAGGTTTGATGTGCTTTACTGTGTTGCTGAGGAGTTGTGCTGCTGCGTTCTCTACTAGTTGGAGTTTCCTAAATCTGAAGGCTTCGTGCCCAGGTGTATTGCATTACTGTAATCCAGCTGAGATGTGATGAAGGTGTGAATAACTGAGGCCAGGTCACTGTCCACCACGATGCGATGGTGTCTCCTAGCCAACTGGAGACAATAGAACAGGGGTTTTCAAACTGGGGGTCGGGACGGGGGTCATGAGGTAATTACATGGGAGGATCGCGAGCTGTCAGCCTCCACCCCAAACCCCGCTTTGCATCCAGCATTTATAATTGCGTTAAATATATAAAAAAGTGTTTTTAATTTATAAGGGGAGTCGCACTCAGAGGCTTGCTATTTGAAAGGGGTCACCAATACAAAAGTTTGAGAACCACTGCATTGGAAGGGATTGCTCACAGATGTTGCTGTGTAAGAGTTTAGACACACACATGCTGCTTTAAGTGGAGCAGGAAGCCTGATCTCTCTCCTTTAAGGAGGTGTTGGTAAACTCTACCAGTAAGAGACTCAGTTCTTCTTTGCAACCCTTCACCCAGCAGGAAGAGCATGGGTCTGGAGCATAAGTTGATGATTGCAGTTCCCCCAATATCTCCAGTACCTGGAAGAGTGACACTGGATGAAACGCTGGATCACATAACCTTCTCCCTTAGAAGCAGATAATTATGACTGAATCCAGACAACTTTAACTGCAAAATAAGAATCAATTTCCTCATAGCAAGAGGTATTCAAATCAGTCAAAGACCACAAAGGCAGCTCAGATTTATCAAACTGTCTGGTGTCCAAAACAAATATGCTCACCAGGATTTTGAGGATACCATGGTACAACCCAAAAAACATTTTCTTTGCCGCTTTGAGAGCCATAGCAGAAAGAACTTTCATTACAATCAATCTAATTATAATAAAATAAAGGAAAAGACAAGCAATGGGGGGGGGGGAGGAATGGTAAATGTCACTATTTTGTTGTTGACTGCCAGTATCTAGTCATGTTTGGACTCATGACAGACTCTCATTATATGTCCAAAAATGAAAACAGACTAACTAAAATATAACTAAAAAGGCACAGTGAGACTGATCCTAAGCTCAGTTTTACAGATTTAACTGTTGAAATTGGTGGTGTCATTCAGATCAACACTGTGTAACTGAATTCAGACTCTACCTCAAATCCAACTTAAAAAGAAAAACCAAAACCACACAAACAAAATCCCACAGCAATAAAAGAAACGTATTGTGTTCAGACCCATCAGCTGGTTCCTTTACCTTTCTGAGGAGGTCAGGAAGTGTGTTATCTATTGTGCACCAGATCTATTTTCACAATGTAAGTCTTCCTTTCAAGCTTTGTTTCTAAACATAAGTGTCTCAGGCAGCAGTATAACATGATCTTAAAAATAAATAAAATAAAAAGAGAACTTCCCTAGGATTGGCAGCAAACTTCAATGGGAGATTACAAAACTCACCTGACACAATATCTTTGAAGCATAAATCAAAGCATTTGCAATTGGGGAAAAACTTGTCATACTCAATTAAAGACTATCTGCAGCAAAACATAGCTCAATCAAGGTGAAACACTTGAATTTCTTATTACATGCACACTGAGCCTCATTGTGGGCTCTGGAGAGAGCTCCAGCATGTGGGTTGTGTCACATGCTGCACTGAAAAGGTTCTGCAGTGTGCACTTAATAATGTTATTCAGGGGAAAACAATATTTTTTTCATAAACGTCCTTGAGAAACTTCCATGATCATCCAACTTTATCTAAATAACATCAACTTTGTAGTGTGCTAATTTGTTTTTCTCTCTCTGTTTTCAGTGTAATACTACTTCAATTTCTACCATATATTGCACACTGTGGCTTAGTAAACATTTATATTTCCTTCTCCCTTCCTAGCCCTGTTCCCCATCAGATATTTTAAGGTTTTAAAAGGTAAAATTACCAACAAATGCACACAAAGTATTCAGGTAAAGACCTATTGCAAAAAACCCACGTAAACAGACCCGAGAAATTGACAAGTTGATACATAAGCTCAGGCAAAGTTTGTGGTAAATACAGCTAAAAGGGTCAAATTGCAAAACAATTAATCGGACCCCTTTAATGTAGGTTACTAGAATGTGAGAGAATTTTGCATTTACTTGTCTCTCTTCATGCTCCATGCTCTGCTCACCCACTGACTATATTTCAGATCCACTGGCCCTTAAACAGCTTCACTTAAGACCCTGAAGAACTGGATGTAACTTGAGAGCCCTTAATGGCTCTCTTAATGGCTCTCCATGCGTCTCTGGACCCTCTCAGCTGTCGGGCTTGGACGGAAACATTGCCTGAGGGTAGTGAGAGAATGGGTTATCGGTGAGGTGGGGGTGGGCGTGAGCCCGGTCAATAGGGGCAACCCCTACCAAGATCTGAGCCTTTTCTCACACGCCCGTTAGAGCTCGACATTATGCTGTTTGGGACCCCTCTTTGAGGAAAGCCTCTGGATTGCAAGTCCAACCGCTACCTCCTCGTGGTGAGAATCGGTAACTGGCTTGGATAGCCAGGCAGATTGCGGAAGATGAACCCACATCCCACATTCAGTGGGGTGTGGGACGGGGTTGGGCAGCCCCATATGGTGCCACATGGATGCCCCCCTGGTAAGGGTAGCCTCCCCCAGGTACGGGTTGACTCCCCCTGGTAAGGGTTAGATTCCCCCTGGTAAGGGTAGTCTCCCCCAGGCACGGGTTAGTTTCCCCCTGGAAAGGGTAAGTTTCCCCCAGGTACGGGTTAGTTTCCCCCTGGAAAGGGTTAGTTTCCCCCTGAGAAGGGTAAATCTTTTAGCTATGGAAAAAAGTAATTTATATTTTTATACCAGATTGGCGCTGGACCGGGTTAATAACGCCCCCGCTGTTGGCTTTGATGCCCCGGCTGACAGTGTTAAATATATTAGGGGTGTGATCAGGGTCGCTGGACCAATGGATAAAATGGTGTGGACTATAATGAAGTCTCATGAGCATGAGAGTGAGAATTAAGTCCTCCCAGTGGAGCATGGAGAGGAGGTAGAGGAGAATGTTTGTGATGATCATGGTGAGGAGATTTTATCTATCTTACCGATGGTTTTTACAAGGGAAACTTTTAATGATTTAACTATGGAAAGTTTCAATCCAGATTTTAAGTATTTAAGTACATTTGATGATCCATATGTTAGCGAATCGGGATATCTTAATGCTCATTTAGTTAATGGGTCTAGTTTATTAAATAGTTTTAGACCAAGTACTGATTTTAATAGGGATCGTAATAAGGATCTTAACAGTACTGGTAGTAATATAAATATATTAGAAAGTAGTTCGTGGAAGGATGGGGTTTTTTATTTAGAGTATCTTGTTGATAGTTTTAATTGTCCAATATGTCCCCAGATATTACCAACATTTGGTAAATGGGCCAAACACATTAATGTGGTTCATAAAAGTAAAGCCATACGAGTTGTATGTAGTAAATGTGGAAAATCTTCTCAATATCATAATATAACTTGCCACTACCCCAAGTGCATACCCAAGAAGGCGGATACCCCAATGAAGAGCCATAAGTGCTCGGTCTGTGGGCTTGGTTTTCATACTAGATCTGGATTGAGCCAACACTGTAGACATAGACACCCTGCTGTGAGGAATGAGCAAAGAAAAGAAGATATGGCTGCTAAAAGTAAGATCAAAGAGGGATCGACTAGATCTCGTATATGGACCAAAGATGAGGTTGCGCAGCTTATACAGTTGGAAAGGAAATATATTGGGAAAAGGAATATAAATAAATGTATTGAGAGCGAGATGAGGACCAAAACAAATAAACAAATATCAGATAAAAGACGAGAATTAGCAAAGAAGAAGTTAGTGGTAACAGGAGATAGGGAGGAAGTGACTGAGGTAGAGGACATTAGAGTAAATATATTAGAAATTCCGCCCCCAAGAGAGAGGATTTTCCCACTAAAAGGACATCCAGAAGTGGATTTAGTGGAGAAAATATGTAAACGGGGAAAACAAAGTAGGGAGGAAATAGAAATAATAAATAGTTTAGGGGAAATTGAAGGATTATTAAAGGAGGATTTAACAAAAGCTCTCGGATGGGCAATGTTGGAAAAATTATGTTATTCATTAGTAGAGGGAAAGGACCCTAGAAATGAAAGTCAAATAGAGTTGAGGAATAAAGGAAAAGGAAAGATGAGAAAGGAGGGGAGAAGAAAGCAATTTAATGCAATTAGGAGATATGCTACAAAGAAAGCTAAGTATAAATTCTATCAACAATTATTTGATAAGGATAGAAGAAGATTGACTCGCATTATAATGGGAGAGCCAGATAAGGCTAAGTGTGCTATCCCTATGAAAGAAATTGAGGAATACTATGTGAATATTTTGGGAACAATTGGACATGGTAATATGATAGGGTGGCCATCATCCACAGAGAATGCGGATAATGATATATTAATGAGTCCGATCTCTGTGGATGAGATTAGAATAGCTTTAAGAGAAATAAGAAAAGATAGTGCTCCTGGCCCAGATAAAGTAAAAGTGAGCAATTTGTGGGATATTTTTAATTTAGACTCCTTAATACTTACAAAAAATTTTAATATATGGTTTCTAAATAGACAGGTACCAGATGAATTTAAGAAAAATAGAACGATTTTAATACCAAAGACACAAGATGAGGAGGAAATGAAGAAGTTAACATCTTGGAGACCATTGACAATTGGGTCAGTTTGGATTAGAATCTATACCAAAATATTAGCAAAAAGACTGGTGGAAACAGTTAAGATATGTAGTAGACAAAAAGGGTTTATATCCGCCCCTGGGTGTGAGGAAAATATTGCTATATTAGATAATTTGATTAAAGGGGCTAAACGAAATGGGAATGAAATTGCAATAGTGTTCGTAGATCTGGCTAAAACATTTGATTCTGTGGGACACGGACATATAATAGCCGGGTTGAGAAGATTTGGTATAGATGAACATTTTATAGATATTATTAGGGACCTTTATGATAATTGCACAACTAGGGTATGGGTGGGTGATGAAGCTACTGAGTCTATTTTAATTAGGAGGGGGGTCAAGCAGGGTGACCCGTTGTCCCCAATTTTGTTTAATATTGCTATGGATCCCCTTTTAACTAGATTAGAAGTAGAAGGAAGTGGTTTTTATGTTAAGGGTAATGGTGTCACGTCATTGGCTTTTGCCGATGATGTGGCAATTTTAAGTAGCTCATATAAAGGAATGATTAAAAATTTGGGTATCTTAGAGGAGTTTTGTAAAAATACTAATCTCTCTGTTAATGTGAAGAAAACGAAAGGCTTTCATATTTTAACTAAACATAAAACCTATGTAGTTAATCCTAAGGATAATTGGCAGATAGGGTCAGAGGAGATTGAATATGTTCAACCAGGGGATTTTGAAAAATATTTAGGGGCTAGAATAGATCCCTGGATAGGTGTAGGGGGACCGGTACTTAAAGAAAAATTGAAAGATTGGAGTGAGAATTTAATTAAGGCCCCATTAAAACCGGCCCAAAAAATATTAATTTTACAGACATATATCTTACCGAAGCTATTTTATAATCTTCTTTTAATAGAATCCCCTTTTAATCTTTTAGACGATCTTGATGTGTTAGTTAGAAAAATAGTTAAAGAGATTTTATATTTACCTCAGTGTACCACAGATGGGATATTTTATTCTAGAGGTAGGGATGGTGGTTTAGCTCTCACTAAGTTTAGTGTGCAAATCCCAAATATGTTAATTCGTAAATGGAGGAGACATATTGTCTCGAGAGATGATTGGATGGACCTATCTTATCTATATGCAGGAGAAAATCTTGTGGATAAAATATTGTCATTTAGTGCAGTAACATCTCATCCCAAGAAATGGAGGGAAGAGGAATTTTTAAGATGGTCGGAACTGAGATGTCAGGGAATAGGGATAAAATATTTTAAAAATGATTTAATTAGTAATTCGATTTTTAGAAACTCTAGTAAAGTTAAATCGTCAGCGTATATCGCAGCTTAGGGCAAATATTTATCCTACTAGGGAGACATTAGCAAGAGGAAGAGGAGGTGTGAATGCTCTTTGTAGATGGTGCGGTAAAGTGCGGGAGACTATTCCCCATATCTCAGGACAATGTTATAAGACTAAGAATGCTAGGATAAAAAGGCATAATAGAGTAGTGTCTGCAGTTGTAGATAAGGTTGGTAAATTAGGGTGGAAGGCAATGATAGAGCCCCATTTGAGAAATAGTAAGGGTGAGTTAAGAAAGCCGGATATTATATTTATAAAAGGAGATACAGCAGTGGTGGTTGATGTTACAGTGCGATGGGAGGATAATGCCGGAAGTTTGGAACAATCCCACAGTGAGAAGGTGGCTTATTATCTTGAGTTAGAGGAAGAAATTAAAAACTTAACGGGAGGTAAAAATATTCACTTCTTTGGTTTTGTGCTTGGGGCGCGTGGCAAGTGGAGTGAAGGTAATAATGATTTGTTACAATTATTGGGAATGGACAGAAGTAAAAATTTTAAGGAGAGTATATGTATACTTGTTTTATATTCCACTATTGGTATGATGGCTATATTCAGTGACCGGTAAAGATCCCGGAGTTTCCATTCCGTGTATCTTGCCAAAACTAAATTTTAGCTATTTTGGTTTCCATGCTCTAAATTTTCAAATTTTTAATATTGTTTTGAACATTAACTTATTTAGTGTTATTTAATATCTGTCCTTCAATAGAATGGTTTTAATTATATAATAAATACTTATTAATGGATGAAATTCCAATTTAAATTATTAGTTTATTTTATTTTTTTTTTAACTACTGGATGTGGATGCGGACTGGCCGCGTATAATAACCAGGAAAGGGCAGGTAGTCACACCTGTACATAAATAGGGGCATCTAAGAGCGTTTGCTGTAGCGCTGGAAATGTTCACTGTATAAATGTTTTTGATATAGTTGCCTAACAACTGGTGATCAGTGAAAATTCTAACTTGTGGAAAATGTAATGTGCAATATCTTACAATGGATGGGATCAGACAGCAAAGATTGATGATTTCATCAACTTGAATAATAAACCAAATAAAATTTAGTGCTACCTACAATACAACGCTGCTTGTATTCAGATAGGCACATCTGTGCAGCTGTTTGTGGATTGAAGCTTATGTTGATCCTTAAAGATCATCATCAGTGTGACAATGTTAACACTAATCGTAACCCTTTTGCATAAAATGCAATCTTCCCAGCCACTGTTTGCATTTAGATCATGAGCCCCTCTGAGGTGCCCTGCTCACCTCACTCACAAGCAAACCCTTGTAGCACAATCTTTCTGTAGAGTTTGTCTCAATAAACAATCTCTCTCTCTATGTATATAGTAAAGAAAGGCTCTTCATGAGTGGTAGCTTCAGAGCACATCTGAAGCCTGTGAGGTTCTAACTGAACTATGGAGTATACTTCACACAGTACTGTTCACTCTGTGGCAAATGCTGTGTGTTATACCTTTCTGAATAAGACAAAACAGATGTCAAAACTTTATGATGTTTGCAGTGTTGGTTGCAGAAAAGGTAGGTGAGGTAATATCTTTTATTGGACCAAGGTCTGTTAGTGGAAGATCTGGACTTGAAGAAGAGCTCTGTGTAGCTCGAAAGCTTGTACCTTCCACCAATGAAACATCATGACCCACAGGTCTTCGGGGTTCATAGCAGTGGCAATGCTCCAACCCTTCACCTGACAGCCTGCTGACAATTGCTTACTTAGGACTCATGAAGCCCAGCCCCAGTTTGAGACTGTGCCTCTGAGATCCTATTGGCAGAGTCCCAGAGCAGCTGATTCGCCCACTGGCCATACTTAAACAAGCAGCAGGAGCAGGAAACTGTCTGAACAACTGGGCTTCACCCTGCCTTGTGCCTTGATTTACTGATATCCTGACCTGGCTTGACTCCTGGCATCTGGCTTGTGGTTCTTGACCTCCAGTTTATCTCCAGCCTCTGACCCCTTGGTATCCTGACCCAGCCTGACCCTGACTCCTGACTTGTGGTTCTGATCTGCACTTTGTCCCCTGCTTCTGATTTGCTGGTATCCTAACCTAGCTGACTCTTGACTCCTATCTTGTGATTGTGGGCTCCAGTTCTGACTGCTAGGTATGGCTGTCCACAACCTGGCTGTGACAAGAAGTTGATCCAATAAAATATATTACCTCATCTCTCTCTCTAATCTTAGACAAACTATCCTATTTAACCCTTTAGGAGACATTTTCCACTTCTTAAAGGATGAACTAAAGTTGAAATTCTACTCTAGTTTACACCAATATAAAGCTAAAGTAACTGAACTCCCTTCAGTTGATATACACACCCGTACAATTGAGAGGAAAATTGAGCCTGTATGTTTTAAAGGTGAACTTGAAAAGCTGTCTTCTAGCCAGGAGCTAAGATCAGGGTTCTGTATTCCTCCTGAAGCAGTGTACAAATCTGTGTTCCTCCCATCTGTTCATTACGCTACATTAGGTGTTAGTGATCTTATCAGCTGCAGCAGCTGTGGTTTAGAACTCTGAACTCAGCTTCTGTTAGTAAACAAAGAAAGAATTGATTTATTAAAAAACTAGTTTTAAATTAGCAAATCAATTGTCTATATGTTTTCATTAATTATTTAGGCTTTTAAACAGTGTCTTTAAAATCATTTTGGTTCACCTTTAAGAGACACTTCAATAAATAACATGTTAGATCCTGCTGTGCTATCTTAATGGAGGAAGATCTTTTTTAACGTGGGGGCATTTAATATCAAATGGTGTATTTGTGTGTATGGGAGAGAATCTCTGTGTTAATATTTTCCTTCGAGGAATCCTGCACACTAGAATGGAAATGAGGGTGGGGAATTAAAGAGGTGAAATTTTCTCTGTTATTTGAGGACTCGCCAAATAATTTTTATTACAGATAAACTAAACAGCTATAGGAGATGAAAAATATTAATTCAAAGGTTAGGACAGATTCCATGTTTCCTAAAAGTATCCACAAAAAGATTCCATGTTTCCTAAAAGTATCCAATGGTTCATCTAGTTTAGTATCTTTTTTTTGACAGTGATTAGTGATGAGTGCTTTAGAAAAATGTGTAAACCTCCCATAGAGCAAAACTACACTATAAGGGTGAATATCTTGCTATCTCCAGCTGATAATCAGCTTATTTCTTGAAGCAGGATGACCCATATGCTCTTTGTACTAACTAGTGTAACTGTAGAGGCTACCTTAAAAATACAAAAATTTTAATCCTTGCTTAAATCTTAGATTTATTTACCTCAGCATCTTGTGGCCACGGGTTAATTATTCATTGCAAAAAGGTATTCTGTTTTATCTGTTTTAAATGTGGTGCCACTTCATTTCATTGATTGCCCACTTGTTTTCCCATTAATACAGATTACATAAAATAAATGAATACTGAAGGGAAGGCCAACAGATGGCTCCTACTTGCCCTTTCTTATGGCTCCTATTATTTTCTCTTTTCTAAAGTGTGATGTATATTAACCTGAATAAACAGACCAATTTTCTCCAACAATTAGTTGTATACTTAATTTTGTAATGTCAGTTGTAACCTACGTTTTATATAGTTAAGCAGAAGAAGCTTAACAAAGCTGAGAAATAACCTGGTTTCAACAGTATGTTAAGTTCTAGCAGAATAAGGCTTTTAATGAAAGCATGTTAATTCTTGACCCAGAGCCTATGGAAGCCAATGAAAACATTTCTGTTGACTTCAATGGGCTTTGGATCAGGACATTGTATATTGAAAAATACAAAACAGCAACATTATATTGCTCTGACATTTTAAGGAAGAAAATATTAGTTGAAAGATATTCTACATTTTGTATGGAAGTGCTCCATCCGGCTTCAGATCATGAGATCGAAATCACAGATAAGCGGCCTATTTTTTCAAAATCATTGATAATGCTGTCTTTTGTTTTTTTAACCCTCACCATGTATGATCATTCATCTTCAGACCTCTAAAAACTTTCCCTATTAGGAGTATTAACAACAGCAGCAGTAGTAACAATAAAATAAGATTACCCAATTTACTTAATGTGCGGGGTCTATATTAGTGCTATTTGTTTTTGTTAAGAACATTGATGCAGTACTGGAGATAAGCAGAAGGCAAACTATTTATTGCTTTTGACACAGAGTGACAGAAGTACCTTTGATATATAATTGGGGAGCAATGCAGTTTAACACGTTTTAATTTCTTGTGCAGCTGGAAGACAATGAAGAAAAAGCATGGGAACAAATTAAATGGTATATAGGTCAATCATCCTATTAGGACTCTTCAGGGAACTCATATCTAATTAGCATAATTGTATTTCTGCTGCAGCCAGATACACTGCTGTGCTAATACATGTTCTTGGTGAGCCTATAAAAACACTAAAGATGGCCTTTTCTTACACTAAAGAAGAAAAACTTGGATTACAGAAGCAAATACATAACTTATTTAATCTAATTAGTATTACAAGGTTATTTTAACCCAATCTTATGGAGCCCCCTGCAGCAGTTTCATAGGTAAAGTATTGTTGAATTTTACACTTAAAACAAGAATTAAATCCCTCAGATTTATCTGGAAATTAACCAAATTAATTTGCTGAAGTTGCACACTTTCATGAGAGAGATCCAACTTTTATTTCTTGTGTGCCTCTTCTGTTAAATTTAACCATCCCTCACTTTGGAAACTTTGACTTGACTTTACATTTTTTGTCTTTTTAAAAAAAAATCCTTATAACTGGAATATGTCTGAGCACTCAACTTCCCACATAGCTCAGCCCAAAGGGAACACAAAGACTGGGATCTTTACAAATGAAAAAAAAGCCAAACAAACATTTTTACATTCACCAGAGAAGATAAGAATGTCTTTCCACTGTTAGCTTCTTAGCACAAGAGCAAGGGGTAGAGCTATATAGAGCTGCTCCAGAGCAGAGGCTCCTTAGTAGAGGCCCAGAGGGAGAGGAGGAGCACTCGTTCCATACTACTTGCCTTCTCCAGTGGACTCACCTCATCTGGTTTACCAGAGAGCTGTATTGTAGCATTCATTCCTCCTGTAAAGCTTAACAGATTCTCTGGTAACAGGCAGTGCAGGAAACAGCCATTATCTGTGGGCTGCAGTCTAAGGGACTGATTTGCCTGGTTGCTGAAGAACCAGGCACTTAAGCAGCCTCAGATTATCGCATTCGCTCCCTATAGACACCCCCGAGGCTTCCATGTTGGGCAGGACCTTTCTTCTTGGTTCAGATTATGTCGCCAGATTCTGTTTCCTACTTCTAGCCAGACCTGCTGGGGAACAAGGTTGATCTAGGGAAATTGAAATGGGGAGAGTGCCAAGCTGGGTCTACAAAGCCCAGCTGAGACCTGAACCAGAGAATCCCCATATCTGGGTAAACTTTTAAATACACAAGGGCTTCATTGGCTTAGCCCTGCTTCTCAGATGCAGCCCCAATATCTTAAGATGCAAATACAAGCAAGTCATCCCAACATATCCCCCTTTCATCCCAATGTACAGCTATGCACAACATGGGCATCTAATTTCTTCACATCACACTCAAGCTCACAACTTTGACTTTGATCTCAGAGAAATTAAGATATTTTAGCAATAAATGTACTTTTACTCCAAAAGTCTGTTATCGCTACTTTACAGCTGCAAAGAAAGTCTCCACTTCTCTGGGCCTGTGGGCAGGTGTTGGTGGAATGAAGTTAATTGATGTAGGGAGTGAGAAGTTGCGGGAGTCGGATGTGATATCTCAAATATCCAATACTAAACCCAGACAACTAAAGTAAATTAAAATTTATTAAGAAAGTAAAATATGGCTAAGGGGAAAATTCTCAAGTAGTTTGAAAGCAAAAGAGTAAAGAAATTGGATGAAAATTAAAAAGAAAGGTTTTCTGTTTTACAGCTGCCTTTTCTAAGTGGAAAAATGAAGACTAACAATCAAATGTAACTACACTGTAATAAATCCAGAAATAAAAAAGAAGTAGCTCTTGTAAACAATTCGGATGGAACAATTATTAGTTAGGATTCAGATAACACGTGCCATCTTTTCTATTAAGTCTAAAGCAATTGTAGTGCACATTTGGCGCCTCTGTTGAAAGCATTGCCCAGATTTTGAATGTGTTGTTATGATCATAAACAAGAAAAATACTAATTGCAAATGAATTGACTGTAGTTCTGATGGGTGAGTAGTTACTGAATTTAATGTAATTAGCAAAGCGGCTAATCCATGCATGATAAATCAACTCAGTCGTTACTGTACACAAGATTTATGCTGGATATATTTCTCCAATTAGAAAATTCTCCAATAATTTCATATAACTTATGACTTAGTATTGCCTAGCAATAAACTATATCACGGGTCTTGTAGTGAAATGTAACGCAAAGGAGATTGTATAGTGTTCTACATGTAAATACAACTCTACATTTTCCAGAAAACATTAGGCTGTATTTTGCAAGAGTGTTTCCAAGTTTTTCAGGGTGACCATTTGTGTTTCTGAAAACAAAGTGAGAGTTCCATGAGGGTCAGTTTGGTTGAATACCTCCACTGGCCTTTCGATGAGCACTATAAAATAAGAAGAAAATTCCAAATGTACTTCATTTCAGTCATGCCATACAACACACTGGATTACACTTGCTAAAACTAGAAATGGTTTGATTACAAATGTGTTTTGCCCAGTTTTATATTTAAATTCAGCAATTGAAGGGTCAATGGGTTCAGCAATGTATACACATGGGCCTAACTGGAAGCATGTGCCTGAAAGTAGTGAAAGAACTAACTTTTCTTTAACTGAATTTGCAAGTTATTTATGTTAATTAGAATTGCTTTGAGTGATTCACTGAGAGCTGTTTTCAAGAGAATAGAAAACGGATGTGGACAGAGAAGAGAGCTGGCTATTAAGCTGTGTAGACTGATGGCTTTATCTTTGTCTCTCCTTGAGAACATGTTCTAAGTTAAATAAAGCTAACCATGTTGTTAAAAAATCCCAGGTGAGTGCTTTGAATGCCCAGTGACTGGCCTTCAAATCAGCCAGGGACCAACAAACTTGTCTGGCTATGCATGTGTACTCTCAAAATACCGATGTATTATGACCCAAACTACTTTACATTTTAAGTTAAGCATAAGGAAGCTTTTCAGTTCCCACATTAATTCCTGCTATGTAAAATTCTCCTATTTATATTATACAGTCCATTTATTTTAGGGGAAATTAGAATTTTATTAACCTATACAAAATAAACCTCTTAACATACAGTAGATAGCAAATGCTCCTAGAATAGTGCAAAACATTAACAGTGCACGTTGTAAACTTCCCTTGGCAAACCTAGAGAAGTTTCATGAAATATTTGAAAATTTCACAAATTCACAAAATTCACAAATTCGCCATCCTTTCACTAACTTGGGTGGAATTCAGTGGGTTTTATGGGCATTTTGCAATTGTTCCTGAATTTTTAAAAGCAAAACTTCGTAAGATTAATGAGAGAGGAGTACAACCCACCTGTAGTGTCTGATAGTGTTGTGTGAACACACACCATTGTAGAGAAGAGTACAGTGTGGAACTGCTTTCCCCCTCTCAAGGAAAATCTGTTTTTAGTACGGTCAAATTGTCCTGCAGTGACTCAATAACATGAGTATCAACCTCAGGGCAGACTATTAGGAACCAGGGCACAAACCCCAAATTGGCTGTGAGATCTATACTTAGATTTCACAACCAGTTATTAAGCATAAACTCCTCTGGCGCTGTAACAGATTAAACATGGAGTCACAGACAGTCCCCTGGAGTACCAAGATTGGTGTTCTTATTCACTGTGTCAAGATAATTGTTTTAAATCAAACTTTAAAAGGATTGAAAAAGGAGCGCATAACCACACATATGTGCATAGTATGAAATGTTAATAAACCAAAATTGAACAAATTGGAGGCTGCTGGCACTTTCAGTGTTTGTTAGGTGTCACACAAGTATGGGTATTTATTCATTTATATAAATTGTGATGGCATCTAGAAGCATCAACAATTTTCATTTTTTGTGGGGGAGAGATCCTCTGATGCTTGGCACTGTAAAGACATGTAGTAAATGGCAGTCCTTGCTCCCCACAAAGCTTATAAGGTAAAAAGATGGGTGAAACAAAGAAGCAGGCTGTGGGGAGAGTGAGAAGAAGAAAAGACTGTTTTAGCATAGATTAGCTGTGCATGCAGATCATAGCAATCACTAACAAGTAATCCTGACTTGATATCCGACTAGCTAGTGTTGGAAGGCACTTTTCTGTCTGCATTATGACACCCCAGAAACAAAACTTGTGTGAGGTTTTGGTATTATTATTATTTTATTTTTAATTAGTTCTCAGCTCTACAGTCAAGTACATTTAACCTGCATGTTTTAAATTTGAATTTGCAATGATTATATCTTCAATAAGGTGATGAGAGTGGAAATAATAAACTGTTCCTCACATTTCTTTTATCTAATAACAGTTTTCAGCGATGACGTTTTTCTGGATTATTTTTCTTTTAATCACGGAAGATTTCTTTTTGCCTAGCAGTCAAATGGAAAAAATCATGGGCATATGTAATGGCTAAGTAATTAAGTTCCGTTGTGTTTCCCCTTCCATTTTATCCATATTTCAATGGCTGGAAGGTTCACTTTTTTTCTCTTTGAGAATAATCAGTGTTTGCATCCACAAGGAGCTGTCAGCAGTAATTATCAGTGTGTTAAACCTCATCACTTTTATGTTACCGTTTTTGGCCAGCTTAGTAAATCAGGAGCAGCTAACTTGAAAGCTGGCACGTTTTCAATGAGATCTGTTTCTGTAGCATTCCCACCTCCCAAGCTGTGGTGCTTTATATTTTGAAGTGGATACAGCTTCAATTACAATTTTTACTGTTGCAGTGTCTGTTTCAACTTTCACTTCTAATTAAAAGCTGAATGAATCAGTTTCATTTTTAAAAGTGAAATGTATGTTGGTTTAGTAGCAGCTAAAGTGCTAATTAAAGCTATGCCTGTGCCAGTAACTTCAGGTTACATGTTTATATTGTATACCTGATTAGCTATTAAAAACAAATCATGTTCTCACTAGAGCTGTGTGAATATCCAATTTTTTGGTTCAGTGGCCAAACCACAGAAAAAACTTAAAAATCTATTTTTTCAGCAAACTGAAAGTTGAAAAATGTAATTGTGTGGAACAAAACATTTTGTTTTACCCATAATGAAACATTTCTTTTTAATTTTACCTTAAAAACCAAGTTTAAAAAAAACAGAAGTAAAATTTGAAACAAAAAGTCATTTCAAATCATAGTTAAAATGCAAAACTATGAAAATCAAATGTTTTTACTTTTTCTGATTTTGGCTGAAGCAATTTGTTTATTTTGACTTGAATTCTCAAAATGTTTCAGTTGACTAGAATCTGCAATTTTACAGTGGTGGGTTGGAAATGTTGTGTCCAAACATTTTTGCCTAATTCTAGTTCTTACAAACTCTTATAACATATGATATAGAGTTTCAGGCATTTCCAGGCCTTACATTTAGAACATTAGTCAATGAATACAGGGAACAAAGTGGTATTTGGGAGCAGCAGGGATTCCAGACTGATCAGTACTGAAGGGTTAAATAAAGCAACAGTATTAAACTTCAATGTTCAAACATCAGTTCTCCTAGAACATGCTATTTCAGTAAATGCTTTCTGCTAATTATCAGGACATATGATCCAGTGGACATACAAGATCTACAATATATCTTACTGACACTTTTTTTGTTATTGCAGATGCTTAATCTTTGACATTTTCCCCCAAACAATTAATTTGAAATGACATTTTTTGAAGTGATTATGATTTCCCCTTCATTTAGAAATATTATTATCAGCTTTATTATTTTTGGAGGATTGCTATAAAATACTACCTTTTACTCCTGGAATGTCCTTTAGGTATATGCAATGGCTAAGTAATTAACTTCTGTTGTGTTTTCCCTTCTATTTTATCCATATTTCAATGGCTGCATTTCCTACTTTCATCTAAGACCAGATGCAAAGACTTACATACTCGAAGTAACAAAAGATATTGTACACCTATTAATACAGTAGATGATGACGACAGTGGAAGGGGTTTTATATTAGATGCCTCTTTGTCATCGTCTTCTTACTTACCTGCTGCCTAATCTAAACCCATTCAAAAACTTTTCTTTAAATAGTTAAAGTTAAAACAATTCATGTAAAAATTACCCAGATTCCCAGTTTTTACTTAATTCTCATGAGTATTGAGGACCTGTAAACTCTCCCACTTTATAATCACTACTTTTGTGGGCATAATGAATGGTCTCCAATTAAGAACTGGCAGAACTCTTATTGCAGCAGAAATCTCTGTGGATTTGTCATAACTATAAAGGGAAGGGTAACAGCTCTCTGTGTACAGAGACTCCAAATCCTTTTACCTGTAAAGGGTTAAGAAGCTCGGGTAACCTGGCTGACACCTGACCCCAAAGACCAATAAGGAGACAAAATACTTTCAAATCTTGGGGGGGGGAAAGGCTTTTGTGTGTGCTCTTTGTTTTAAGGGGGGTTCGCTCTTGGGACTGAGAGGGACCAGACAGCAATCCAGGTTCTCCCCATCTTTCTAAACAAATCTCTCCTATTTCAAACTAGTAAGTAAAAAGACAGCAAGGCATCTTAGATTTACTTTGTTTTCTCAACTTGTAAATGTACCTTTTTACCAGAGTGTGTATCTTTGTTTGCTGTACTTTGAACCTAAGACAGAGGGGGGGGTCCTCTGAGCTCTTTAAGTTTGATTACCCTTTAAAGTATTCTCCATACTGATTTTACAGAGATGATTTTTACCTTTTTCTTTAATTAAAAGCCTTCTTTTTTAAGAACCAGATTGATTTCTCCTTGTTTTAAGATCCAAGGGGGTTTGGATCTGTATTCACCAGGAGTTGGTGAAAGGAGGGTGGGAGGAAGGAGGGGGGATGGTTAATTTCTCCTTGTTTTAAGATCCAAGGGGGTTTGGATCTGTGTTCACCAGGGAATTGGTGAAAGGTTTCTCAAGGCTTCCCAGGGAGGGAATTCTTGTGATGGTGGCAGCGGACCAAAGCTAAGCTGGTAGATAAGCTTAGAAGTTTTTATGCAGGCCCCTACATTTGTACCCTAAGGTTCAAAGTGGGGATCAGCCTTGACAGGATTTATCACAACTAAGTCTCAGAATGGACCACATCTATGTTAAGAAAAATAATGTGAAACATTAATGTATGTGTCAGTAGTGCAAGCCTAATTAAACTTGGATTAACTAGGTAATTCTTCATATTTTAATAGATTATGGTTGTGATTTTAGTAATTTTAGAATTTGTGTTTATAGAAAGGATTGAATTCCAGTGAAATTCCATTGTTCAAATCCAGTTCCTTTGACTAGTAAATGAGTTCTTTTGGATTCATGATGTCCAATGCTTAATTAATTAGGAATGAGTAAACCTGGTTGAAAAAAATAATACTGTCCTGAATCTTAGTCCAGAAACTCAAGTGAATCCAACTAAGTACCCTCTTTTTTCCATGACTCACAACAGATCTTTTATTGTGTTTTTTGTTTTGTTATTTTTATTCTAGAAAATTCATTGTGGGGTCTCAGCAGGTCTGTAAATCCATTGTTGAGCCAGCTCCTGTCTCAGGGTTGTGTTTGAGGTTAAACACACAATTAATTCAAGGGTACTGTATCTTGACCCAGAAATTCTGGAGCATGCACCATTTGATGACAGTAGTTGGGTTTTGTGTGAGGGATCGATGGATTAGATTTTGTGGGATATCAAAGGAAATGTTAAGGATGAAGAAAACAAAAGAGAACTGTTGGCGGTTATACTCAGAGGAAAGAAAAGAAAAAGCAGATGTGAGAGCTCAGAGATGGAAATAATGGGATTAGCAGGACAGTCTAGTTAGAATGGGAGGAGGAAAGGGGATTCACAGATTGGAGAAAGAAGGAGAAAACCCTTAAATGATTTGGAAAAGTTTCCAATGTGCATTCTGGGAATGATCTACATTAAATCTTCCATACTTTTGAAGTTACTGGATTAATCCATGTTTTTCTAGCCAATGAAATCCAGAAGAAAGCCTGTCTTTTTCAGTCAGACCTCTCAAACTGATTTTGCTTTCTTTTCTCAGTAGTTTAGAGGCAGTAAATGAGTATGTAATCTTGGTGTGAAGTTTGTGTAAATGTTCTAACACTGTACTGTACTGTAATTCTTTGCTAGAAGAAAACTTATGAATTTGTGAACATTTCAGCAGCTAAAAACATCAGAATTTTGTATGGTCTTAACTAACTTTTAAGTTTTGAACAGAGGCCTGGTCTACACTACAAGTTTAGGTCGAATTTAGCAGTGTTAAATCGAATTAAGCCTGGACACGTTCACACGGCTAAGTCCCTTTTTTCGACTTAAAGGGCCCTTTAAACCGGTTTCTTTACTCCACCTCTGACGAGGGGATTATCGATAAAATCGGCCTTAGCGGGTCGGAATTGGGGTAGTGTGAACGGAATTCGACGTTATTGGCCTCCGGGAGCTATCCCACAGTGCTTCATTGTGACTGCTCTGGACAGCACTCTCAACTCAGATGCATTGACCAGGTAGACAGGAAAAGCCTCGCGAACATTTGAATTTCATTTCCTGTTTGCCCAGCGTGGAGAGCACAGGTGACCACGCAGAGCTCATCAGCACAGGTAACTGTGATGAAGTCCCAGGATCGCAAAAGAGCTCCAGCATGGACTGAATGGGAGGTACGGGATCTGCTCGCCATATGGGGAGACGAATCAGTACTAACTGAACTCCGTAGCAGTAAACGAAATGGCAAAATATTAGAAAAGGTCTCCAAGACCATGAAGGACAGAGATCATAACAGGGACGCACAGCAGTGCCACGTGAAAATTAAGGAGCTAAGGCAAGCATACCACAAAGTCAGAGAGGCAAACGGAAGGTCCGGGGCAGAGCCGCAAACATGCCGCTTCTACGCGGAGCTGCATGCGATGCTAGGGGGTGCAGCCACCCCTACCCCAACCGTGTGCTTTGACTCCATCAATGGAGAATCACGCAACAGGGAAGCAGGTTCAGGGTACGAGGAAGATGATGATGAAGACAATGAAGATATCTCACAGCAAGGAAGCGGAGAAACCGGTTTCCCCAACAGCCAGGATATGTTTATCACCCTGGACCTGGAACCAGTAACCCCCGAACTCACCCAAGGCGTGCTCCCAGACCCTGAGGGCACACCAGGGACCTCTGGTGAGTGTACCTTTGCAAATATTACACATGGTTTAAAAGCAAGTGTGTTTAATGATTAATGATTAATTTGCCCTGCCAATCGCGGCCAGTACAGCTACTGGAAAAGTCTGTTAACGTGTATGGGGATGGAGCAGAAATCCTCCAGGGACATCTCCAGAAAGCTCTCCTTCATGTACTCCCAAAGCCTTTGCAAAAGGTTTCTGGGGAGGGCTGCCTTATCCCGTCCGCCATGGTAGGACACTTTACCACGCCAGGCCAGTAGCACATAGTCTGGAATCATTGCATAACAAAGCATGGCAGCGTATGGTCCCAGTGTTTGCTGGCATGCAGACAACATCCATTCCTTATCTCTCTTTGTTATCCTCAGGAGAGTGATATCATTCACGGTCACCTGGTTGAAATGGGGCGATTTTAGTAAGGGGACATTCAGAGGTGCCCGTTCCTGCTCTGCTGAACAGAAATGTTCCCCGCTGTTAGCCACGCGGTGGGGGGGAAGGGTGAAGTGATCATCCCCGAGAATTGGGTGTGGGGGGGAGAGTGGTTAGTTGGGTTTGTGCTGCATGTTAACCCGGAAACCCCAGCCCCTCCTTTTACATTGCAAACCCATTTTAAATGGCCAACCCAATGGGTGCTTGGTATGGGAAATGAGGGCGCTACTGTTTGAAACCATTCCCACATGTTAAGAAGATTAAAAAAGCCAAAAGACTGTGGCTTACCATGGCTGCCTGCAAGCCAAAATCTGTTGCCTGGCACTGCGTGAGTGATCTCTCACACCAAACTGGCAGGCCCTCAATATAAGAGGAAAAATGTGACCTTGTAATGAAAGCACATGTGCTGTGTAATGTGAACAGCAAAATTTAACATGAAAGAGTGTACCCATTGTTCTCTAAAATGTGTCTTTTCTTAACCACCTCTCCCTTCTCCTCCACCAGCTGCAAATGTTTCTCCTTCGCAGAGGCTAGCGAAGATTAGAAGGAGAAAACGGCGGACTCGGGATGATATGTTCTTGGGGCTCCAGATGTTCTCCCACGCTAAAAGAGCACAGCAGAATGTGTGGAGGCAGTCAGTGACTGACTACAGAAAAGCACAATATGAACGAGAGGAGAGCTGGCGGGCTGAATCGCGGGCTGAAAATGATAGGTGGTGTCAGCTTGTAGACAGAAGGCAAGAGTCGATGCTCTGGCTGCTGGAGCATCAAACTCATATGCTCCAGCGTATGGTTGAGCTGCAGGAAAGGCAGCAGGAGCAGAGACCGCCGCTACAACCCCTGTGTAACCAACAGCCTCCTCCCCAAGTCCCCTTGCCTCCTCACCCAGACGCCCAAGAACACAGTGGGGGGGCCTCCGGCCACCCAGTCACTCCACCCCAGATGATTGCCCGAGCATGGAAAGGCTGGCCTTCAATAAGTGCTAAAGTTTTAAAGTTTTAAACTGCAGTGTGTCCTTTTCCTTCCCTCCTCGCCCACCCCTCCCGGGCTACCTTGGCAATTATCCCCCTAGTTGTGTGATGAATTAATACAGATTGCATGAATGAGAAGTAACAATGACTTTATTGCCTCTGCAAGCGATGCTCGAAGGGGGGAGGGGAAGGTGGGGTGGTTGGTTTACAGGGAAGTTGAGTGAACCGGGTGGGCAGGGTGGAGGGTTCATCAAGGAGAAACAAACAGAAGTTTCACACCGTAGCCTGGCCAGTCACAAAACTTGTTTTCAAATCTTCTCTGATGCGCACCGCGCCCTGCTGCACTCTTCTAACTGCCCTGGTGTCTGGCTGCGCGTAATCAGCGGCCAGGCGATTTGCCTCAACCTCCCACCCCGCCATAAATGTCTCCCCTTTACTCTCACAGATATTGTGGAGCGTACAGCAAGCAGCAATAACAATGGGGATATTCTTTTCGCTGAGGTCTGAGCGAGTCAGTAAGCTGCGCCAGCGCACTTTTAAATGTCCAAATGCACATTCCACCACCATTCGGCACTTGCTTAGCCTATAGTTGAACAGGTCCTGACTACTGTCCAGGCTGCCTGTGTACGGCTTCATGAGCCATGGCATTAAGGGGTAGGTTGGATCCCCAAGGATCACGATAGGCATTTCAATATCCCCAACGGTTATTTTCTGGTCCGGGACGAAAGTCCCTTCCTCCAGCTTTTGAAACAGACCAGAGTGCCTGAATACACGAGCATCATGTACCTTTCCCGGCCATCCCACGTTGATGTTGGTGAAACGTCCCTTGTGATCCACCAGGGCTTGCAGCAGCATTGAAAAGTACCCCTTGCGGTTCATGTACTCGGTAGCTTGGTGCTCCGGTGACAAGATAGGGATATGGGTTCCATCTATCGCCCCACCACAGTTTGGGAATCCCATTGCAGCAAAGCCATCCACTATGTCCTGCACGTTTCCCAGAGTCACTACCCTTGATATCACCAGGTCTTTGATTGCCCTGGCAACTTGGATCACAGCAGCCTCCACAGTAGATTTGCCCACTCCAAATTGATTCCCGACTGACCGGTAGCTGTCTGGCGTTGCAAGGTTCCACAGGGCTATCGCCACTCGCTTCTCAACTGTGAGGGCTGCTCTCATCCTGGTATTCTGGCGCTTCAGGGCAGGTGAAAGCAAGTCACAAATTTCCATGAAAGTGCCCTTATGCATGCGAAAGTTTTGCAGCCACTGGGAATCGTCCCACACCTGCAGCACGATGCGGTTCCACCAGTCTGTGCTTGTTTCCTGGGCCCAGAATCGGCGTTCCACGGCATGAACCTGCCCCAGTAACACCATGATTTGCACATTGCTGGGGCCTGTACTTTGTGAGAGGTTTATGTCCATGTCAATTTTCTCATCAATCTCGTCGCCGCGCTGCAATCGTCTCCTCGGCTGGTCCTGGTTTTGCTTTGGTATGTCCTGGCTCTGCATATACTCCAGGACAATGCGCGTGGTGTTCATAGTGCTCATAATTGCCGCGGTGATCTGAGCGGGCTCCATGATCCCAGTGCTATGGCGTCTGGTCTGAAAAAAGGCGCGAAACTAGTATTTGACGGAGGGTGGGAGGGAGGGGCGAGTGACGACATGGCATACAGGTACAGGGAATTAAAATCAACAAAGGTGGCTGTGCATCAGGGAGAAACACAAACAACTGTCACACAGAATGGCCCCCCCAAAGATTGAACTCAAAACCCTGGGTTTAGCAGTCCGTTGATTTCACGGAGAGAGGGGGAAGCAAATGAATACATCTATTTTTTACATCTTAATCTGGCAGCAGACGGTGCAGCATGACTGATAGCCCTCGGCATCTTCTGGGTGCTTGGCAGAAAATACTGTACTACAACTGCTAGCCATCATCGTCAAGGACTGCCGGCAGGACTGAGTCTCCAGGAGACAAAGCATGTCTGCCCAGGTGCCTTTGTTCGAACTGGAATACGACGATGACGGATACCAGTCGTAATACACCATCTACTGCCAAAAGGCAAGGGGCTGCTGCTGTGTAGCAATGCAGCCCCACGTCTGCCAGCACCCAGATCGCCGATGAAGGCTATCAGTCATACTCCACCTCTACTGCCAAAAGGCAATTAGCTGCTGCTGTGTAGCAATGCAGTACCACGTCTGCCGGCACCCAGATGACATATGGTGACGGTGAGCTGAGCTGGCTCCATGCTTGCCGTGGTATGTTGTCTGCACAGGTAACTCGGGTAAAAAGGCACGAATCGATTGTCTGCCATTGCTCTGACGGAGGGGGAGGGGCCTGATGGCATGTACCCAGAACCCCCCGCGACACTGTTCTGCATCATCAGGCATTGGGATCTCAACCCAGAATTCCAATGGGTGGCGGAGACTGCGGGAACTGTGGGATAGCTACCCACAGTGCAACGCTCTGGAAGTCAACGCTAGCCTCGGTACTGTGGACGTGGTCTGCCGGCTTTATGCACTTAGAGCATTTTATGTGGGGACACACACAATCGACGGTATAAAACCGATATCTATAAAATCGGCTTCTATAAATTCGACCTAATTTCGTAGTGTAGACATACCCAGATACTCCACTGACCATTAATGGAAATAAACAACATTGTTTTATCAAGTCAATTTTAGCCTATTTTCCCTGAAGATATATTTATCTTAATCATATCCTCTAATCTTGGAATTTTCTTTTATATATTAAGCTAATCAGTTGCAAGTGATACTGCATATAAATTATTGGACATTGCTAAAGCCATTCATAAAATGAATTGCAATAATATTGGTTGTTCATCTACATTATAGAAAAATGCTATCATAAGTATTTACATCAAATAGCTTTATAGATTTACATTGGAATAAATTCTATAGCAAGTAACTTTGCCATTAATTAGGAGTGGATTTTGATCCTTTAAAAATGTTAATATAATTAAAATGTAAAATTGCTGCAAATATTGTAACTGACAATAGGAAGTGTATGTATTTTTTCTGGAATGTCTTGGAATTATCCTATTATTCACATTGTATGCTCGGGAGCCACAAGTTGTAGATACACTTTAGTACAGTAAGGGTAGAAATGACAGATATTGGTCAGGATTCCATTATATCTCCAAAAGTAATACATTTTTATGTAAAACCTCATTAAAAAGTTGATTGAATCACCTTTCATATGTCCAACTCTTACCAATTCAGAAATTAGTTCTGATAAAAAAACTCTAGCCTGAGCTGCCTGCCTGCTCACCTCTTCTGAGTAATGCAGACATCCAAGGCTCAGGCTTATAAACATTTATGCCAGTCTACACCATCATGTATTCCACACAATTGTGTGGGGAGGAGAATATACTGTACAAAGAAAGCACTCGTTGCATAGGTGGAGATGATATCTCTGTGTTAATAAATTGCAGAACCATATATTTATAATGCACTTCTAATCACCTCACTTGCATTCTGCTGATGGTGATTTATTTTCATTTTTGTTTGCAATTAATAAAAGTTTTCTAAAACTTTTTTAGTGTTTCTGTAAAATATGTGGCAAGTACAGAATACATGATTGTGTGATGTGGAATAAAAATGTTATTGGCACTTATGAGTAGCTCATGCCAAAAAGTCCTTTAATACCATACTGTTGTGTATTCCATATAGATCCTATACAGATTTAATATGCCCCATTTTTCAAAAACACTATCCTATTTCCTCCAAAGATAGACTCCTTGTACAGTGAAAAACTTTTTACAAAAGCGTACATTCATTATCTAAATAACAATGTAACCTGAGAGATCTCTAGATTACAACAGTTTGGAAATGTATCAAAATTATTTGGAATATTTGGTGGTGAAGAGACATAATTGTGAAAAGAAAGGAGGCAAGCATATTTTAATCATAATTGATGCCTGTCATTACACTGTAATCTCATTAGGATAACAAATATACATTTTTATTCTTTAGGTTCCTCCCTCTTAAATGGGATAAGACTCCCTCTTTAGGCTCCACACTCGTAAATGGGATAAGACTTAAAATAAAAAATGCATGTATTTTCATTCCTGCAGTCTAGCTACATCATCTGGTCTGAAGATTATTCTTGTAATAGTTTGCATTCTCAAGAGCTTTGTAATATTATGGTGTTATTCTGGTTTTTAATACCAAGCTGTGCTTGATCCAGTATATCAAGTTTTATCCAAAATAATCATGTATCTATGCACACTGATTAGTGCTAAGCTATTTACTAGAGAAGCAGTATGACAACTGTAATCAGGAGAACTAATTTCTATTCCTGGTTCTGCCATTGACTTGCTATTTAACTTTAGGAAAGTTGCTTAAGCTAAAAAAATTCACAAGTCGCCTCTAATTTAGGGTCCCTCATTTTTTTAGTGTCTTACTAGAAACACCTAGTGACTGATTTCCAGAGGTACTGAGAACCACTAGTCTTTTTGACATATTTACAAAGTTGGGCCTCAACCTCTCTGTTCCTCAGCTTCTCATCACTAAAACTAGGGACTTATCTTTGAAGAGCACTTTGACATTATGGATTAAAAGTGCTATGTAGGCACTGGGCACTATCTTTACTAATTTATTGAACTGGAAAAAACACGCAGAATGTTTACAGTAATTGTAACTTCATATATATAAAATCTTAGCGCATTTCAAAAACATTCAATGGTTTATTGTTTACATGTTGAAGAATCTTACAAGGCACTAAAATATTGTGATAGACATTAGTGCTGAGGGTGTCCTCCATGTCTTCATGCCATGTATAGATATAATTGTTTGTAGTATTAGTCACTCAGATCATTAGAGGAGCTGATCATCTACATTTCCCATTAACTTGATGTCTGTCTGAGCTGCAGGTCCTCGGGGACTACCAGGATTTGGTCCAAAGTGTATAAGCTGTTGATGGAATGATCAGTGCTTCCATACACATTATTTATGTAACCTGCAAGATCCCTTTTTATAAAAGATGACATAACTGGGGTCTGTTCTCCTGCAGGCAATGAGCACAATGTAAAACAGACAGAGAAAGATGGATAAATAACTTTTTTGAGTAATTTTTAAAACAATAAATCTGAAGCATTTAAAAGGCCTGCTTGAAAAGACAATAGTCTTATTAGATTAAAAATAACTGAGTTTAAATTTAGATTTTCAGTACGGTGCCTGTGTTTGAAAGGTTATCTTTAATAAAAATAGACTACAGAGATAATAGGAGTTAATTATGATTTATTTCTTCCATCAATTAATCAAATTCAGGATAATGTCTTCCTTTCTACAGTTTTTGTGATATAAACTATATAACTTGCCTGTCCTGTGGCTTCAGGCCCAGCTTTGATGATAAAGCCAGTGTTAAATATCACATCTGTTAATATGAGATTTGAATAAATGGACTGGGCCAAAGATAATATGCAAATACAAGTGATCTGAGTAAACATTTCTTTTGGCATATGCATAGCATAACTGAGAAACTGTAAGAGCATGAACCTAATGTCTGAATAAACTACAGATGGACATCTTTATCCTTTGAGTGTACTTCTCGGAGGATTCATTTGTAGACTTTTTTGTACAGGAAGCCAATTTTGAATTAATTTTCTATTTTCATGTACAAAAGAGTTTGATGCATGAGAAAGGAATTATTTTCTTCAAAATTACATGAAATTATAGGCAGTGTATAATATAGACTTTGCTCATTGTGCATTTATTTGTAGCTTTTCTATTTCAATAGATTTCTTGACTTGAGATTTCTTTTGAAAAAACATCACACAGTTTCAGAAAGAACTGTTACTTACCCTACCACAGCTGTTCTTTGAGATGTTGTTGTTAGTGTGGATCCCACTGTAGGTTGTGCATGCATCCTGTGGGTATGAGATTAGATTATTTTGAATAGCAGGGTCCCTCGGGCCATGCATGCACCCTGTGCTGCCTGGTGTTCCCAAGCAAGGGTATAAAGGGTGGAGCAGCGACAACCATCCCTCTGTTCCCTCACAATTCAAAGCCAACAGTAGCTGAGGACTCTGAAAGCAGGGATGGAAGATTAGTCATGGGATCCACACTAACAACAACACCTAGAAGAATCAAACTTACTGTATGATAGGTGACCATTCTGTCTTCCTTGAGTATGTGTCAGTGTGGATCCCATTGTAGGTTTCTGGCAAGCTGTATCCTGGGGCATTTCAGCTGCATCAGTCAAACAGTGATTGTAGCACTGCTCTCCTGAACTTGGCCTAGCCACTAAGTGCAGGGCATAGTGGTTGAGAAAGGTCAAATAGGTTATTCTAAATTGAAGCTGTACAGATTTCTGATATTGGCACATTCCTGAAGCAGATGGAGGCTGTTGCTTGTGCTGTGGCAGAGCGAAACTTGATGTTCAGTGGGAGAGGTATGCCAGCCAGTTGGTAATATAATATTCTCTTTTCAGGGTTATTTTTTGTTTGTTTGGTTTTTTGTAACCTTGTTTTTTAAATAACTCTAGTTAAATTTCTAAATGAAATATTTAAAAACAAAAAATGAAAATGTTTCAATTTTTTTGGGGGAGGGAAGGAAAATCTTTGCCAGCCAAAGTATTTGTTGAATTTGACCAGAATTCACAAATAGCTGTGGTCACCCAAAAGTGCATTTTTCATCAAATTAATGATTTGTCTGGAAAATTTTGCCATTATCTACTCTACCATTCTGTCTGTGTTTGGCTGTTGTGATATGTTGAGATATGTAAGCCCCAGGGTGATGAGAGCCTTATTCCGTGTAGAGGGAAGAGAGGTTGCTACAGGTAAGCATATCTCCTGGCTTTTGAGAGAGCAGCGCTGCGGGAGGCATGGCCCCGAGATCAGTGGTCTGGTATCCTTGCCCCGTTCCTGTGTGGGGAGGCCCAGAAGGTCTACTACGATATGGCCGCAGAGACTGCAGCAGATTACCCGCAACTGAAGGCAGAGATCCTGGTCAGATCCAGAGTAACGATGGCATTGCGAGCCTAGAGGTTCCATGAATGGCAGTATATGGAGGACAAGTCACCACGATCGCAATTGTTTGACCTGATCCACCTGACCCGGAAATGGCTGCAGGCCCTCAGCTCTGAGAAAATGATGGAGCTCCTGGTACTGGACCGGTATATGAGGGGGCTACCACCAGGCCTCCAGGCTTGGGTTGGCCAGAATGACCCCTCCACCTATAATGAGTTGGTCTCCCTCGTGGAAAGACAGCTAGCAGCCCGTGAACTGTTCCAGACCCCAGGGGGTGAGACACGACAAACCAGGAAGCCAGTCCCAAATCCAAGGCCTCTGACTGGCGAGAACTCCAGGAGAACCATAACTCAGAGGAAAGACACCGAGGAATGGCCCGAGGCCAAGAAAGGACCTGGGGGTTTGAGAAGAGAGGGGTGGGGGGAGCAGCCAAATAGCCCCAGGAAGAGGGTGGCAACCGGGATAAGGGGTCGGCGTTACAAGTGTGGGGAACTGGGGCATATAGCAGCCCAATGCCCCAACAGGGAAGAGCCTATGCAGTGCTATCTGGGGGATCACGGGGAGCAATGTGGCTTAATCGGCCTGGTAGGGGTCGCAATGACCCCGCATTGGTATACGAGGTCGGTAAAAATGAATGGTATTGAGACCATAGCATTAGTGGATTCCATGAGTGCTGTGACGCTGGTCTTGGGGAAGTTGGTGGGGCAAGACCAACTAACCCGAGCCAAAAACACAGGGGTAACGTGCGTTCATGTCACCTTAAATTTCTACCCCACGATCCCAGTACGAATTAAGATCCAGGGGAACATTACCAGGGTAATTGCAGGGGTGGTCCCCAGGCTCCCCTACCCGGTCTTAATTGTTAGGGACTTCCCAGGGTTTGAGAGCTTACTCCCCCAAGTAGAGCCAGGGGAGAGTAGCAACCCCTGGGCTGAGACTGAGGCACCTACAGATAGCCTCACCTCATTTTTTGCCGGATTTGCCCCAGAGTTATTTTCACTCCCCGGGAAACCCCGAAAGTCTAGGTGGGAAAGGAGGGCAGATAAAAAGTTAGGGACCAGAATTCTACAGAGAACCAGAAAGCCTCCCTTGTTGCTAGGCGAACCCGTTCAGGAGGCCAGGAGACAATTCAGGCCAGTGAGGACTCGGAGGCAGTTCCTAGCCCAAGTAGGGACAACCCAGGGGGCGGAGTTGAAATAGGTCTCCCGGAATTAGATCAGGTTGGTACCGCATGTGAGAATTTCGGGCAGGACCAAGCCAATGACCCGTTATATGCGAATGTGAGGGAAGAGGTAGTGGAAGTAAATGGCGTACCCATGAAGGGAAAGACCAAAGGCCCAAGGCCATATTATGTGTTCAAACGCGATCTGTTGTACCGGACAGTGCAAATACAAGGGGAAGAAGTACAGCAGCTCTTAGTCCCACAGAAATACACAAAGGCAATACTAGAGTTAGCTCACAGTCATTTATTTGGGGGACATCTAGGAGTAGACAAGACACTGGATAGAGTCCTAAGAAGGTTTTACTGGCCAGGAATACGTGCGGAGGTCCAACGCTATTGTGCTTCCTGCCCAGAATGTAAGTTGCATAGCCTCCGACCTCACTTGCGGGCCCCATTAGTACCTTTGCCTATTATTGAAGTCCCTTTCAAGAGGATCACCATGGACCTAGTGGGCCCGCTAGAAAGATCGGCATGGGGCCACCGAAACATACTAGTCATCCTTGACTATGCCACACAGTATCCAGAAGCCATTCATTTAAGAAATCCTACATCCAAGGCAATAGCAAAAGAACTACTTCAGGTTTTTGCCAGAGTGGGCATCCCTAAGGAGATCCTGACTGACCAAGGAACACCCTTCATGTCGAAATTAATGAAGGACTTATGTACCCTGCTCCGCATCCAGGCCCTATGGACCTCAGTCTATCATCCACAAACAGATGGCCTGGTCGAGTACCCTTAAAAGTATGATCCGGAAGGTGGTAGCACAGCACGGAAAAGACTGGGATACCCTTCTACCATACCTGATGTTTGCAATATGGGAAGTCCCTCAGGCATCCACTGGTTTCTCTCCCTTTGAGCTACTATATGGACACCACCCACGCGGAATATTAGATATCGCCAAGGAGGATTGGGAAGAACAACCCAACCCAGGAAAGAATGTCATTGAGCATGTGACACAGATGAGAGAGTGAATCGCTCGAGTAAACCCCATAGTACGAGAACATTAGGAAAAAGCACAAGAGGCCCAGCAGACATATTACAACCACCGGGTGAAAGTATGGAGATTTCAGGCAGGAGAACGGGTGATGGCACTAGTGCTGACAGCAGAAAGCAAACTCCTGGCCAGCTGGCATGGGCCGTATGAGATAGTGGAAGCCATTGGGTAAGTAGATTATAAGGTCAGACAACCAGACCGCCAGAGGCCAGAGCAGATCTACCACGTCAACTTACTGAAGCCTTGGTGTGACTGAGAGACATGCCTGGTCATTCAGGGAGCTGCACCCCAGACAGACGACCCACAGGCGCAGGTGAGGATATCTCCTGAATTAACCCCAGAACAACAAACAGAGGTCATTGATATGATCCAACGGAACCAAGACATGTTCTGTACACAGCCGGGCCATGCGACACTGGTCCAACATCATATCACCAGTCCGGGAGTAAGGGTGACGATAAGATCATACTGAATACCGGAAACTAAAAGGGAAGAAATTAGGACGGACTGAAGAAGATGCTAGAACTCAGGTTATGGAAGATTCCCACAGCCAGTGGTCCCCAAGCCTGATGGCACCCTGAGGTTTTGCAACGACTTCTGGAAGTTGAATGAAGTATCCCAATTCGATGCCTATCCAATACCAGCATCAACGAGCTAGTTGATCAGTTAGGCAAGGCCCGATACCTAACCAGCCTGGACCTGACCAAAGGATATGGGAAAATTCCCCTGGCCAAGGATGCCAAGGAGAAGACTGCCTTCTCTACACCTGATGGCCTGTTCTAATACACCGTCCTCCCTTTTGGACTCCATGGCGCCCCTGCAACATTCCAATGACTTATGGACAAATTACTGCGACCCCATGCCAAGTATGCAGCCACCTATTTAGACGACATAGTCATCCATAGTCGTGACTGGGAAACACACCTAGGAAAAGTAGAAGCAGTGTTAAACGCCCTTCGGAAGGCCAGCCTCACTGCCAACCCTCCCAAGTGTGTAATAGGGCTAGCTGAGGCCAGATACCTCGGGTATGTAGTAGGGAGAGGCTTGGTAAAACCTCAATGGAACAAAGTGCAGGCAATACAGGATTGGCCTTGACCAGTCCGCAAAAAGCAGGTCAGAGCATTTCTAGGGATAGTTGAGTACTATCAGAGATTCATCCCTCATTTCGCTACAAGAGCAGGGCCATTGATGTACCTGATAAAAGCTCGGGGCCCTAAGATAGTAAAGTGGACTGATGTGGCGGAAGGAGCATTCACAGACTTAAGGACAGCCCTTTGCTGTCGTCCAGTACTCATAGCCCCAGAATTTGAGAAGGAATTCATCCTACAAACAGATGCCACGGAGGTAGGGCTAGGAGCCGTCCTTTCGCAGATGATAGGGGAGGAGGGACACCCAATCCTCTACCTCAGCCGGAAACTCCTCCCCAGGGAACAAAAATATGCTGTCGTTGAAAAGGAATGTCTGGCTGTAAAATGGTCCATGGAGACTCTCCGCTACTACCTACTGGGACGGCAATTTACCCTTGTGACAGCCCACACTCCGCTCCAGTGGATGCACAGAAACAAGGAGAAGAATGTGAGAGTGACTAGATGGTTTCTCTCCCTACAACCCTTCCATTTCTGGGTATAGCACAGGGCCGGAAGCCAACACGGCAATGCTGATGGCCTATCACGACAGCACTGCCTCTTGTCCCAAGTAGCCCAACCCCATGGTTTTGAGCGGGGGAGGGGAGGGAGGTGGGATATGTGATACAGCATGGCCAGAGGGCAGCAGGAGAGTGATAGAGAGGAGATATGTAAGCCCCAGGATGATGAGAGCCTTATTCCCTGTAGAGGGAAGAGAGGTTGCTATAGATTAATTAGAGCACCTGAAGCCAATTAAAGCACCTGAAGCCAGTCACTTGATTAAAAAAAAACCCTGCTTCAATCAGACAGGGGAAAGAGTTGAAGCAGAGTGGTTTGGTGTTGGAGCAGAGAGCAGTTTGAAGGAGTTGAAGCAGAGTGGTTTGGTGTTGGAGCAGAGAGCAGTTTGGAGAAGTGCTGTGGCGGGTCAGAAGACCAAGATCCTAGGTAAAGGGAAACCCAGCTTGTGCAGAGCAGAGGGACTGTACAGACACAAGGGGTTGGGAGAAACTTGCTCCAAGTGGAGAGAGGGCAGGAAGCCCCACAAGCTGAAGGGCCGGAAAGGGAAGTAGCCCAGGGGAAGGAATCACTAGTTCAAGTGGTTCGCCGCTATCCCTGGGGCCCCTGGGCTAGGACCTGGAGTAGAAGGCAGGCCCAGGTCCCTCCCTCTCCACTCCCCTTTTCTGGGACACTAGTGGGACAGTTGATACCCCAGTTCGGGGCGAGAAATGGTGCCCTGAACCTCCCACAAGAGGAGAAAGTGTGGGACCCATCATAATAGTGCCGGCAATTTACCACACGGTCCATTCTACTTTTATATAGGTCACTGATACAAACAGGCAAGAATAGAAATAACCATCACAATGTTAAGAAAGGCTAAAGTAGTTTCTCTTTATCCTTGTTCCTCATAATGCATGACACTTTAAAAGCCAGATTCTATACTTGTGGCAACGAAACAAATGCTGCTTTATTAATTTATTCTCTTGATGGTAACTCTAACAATAATGGTGTAAACCTGATTCATTTTCATGAAAATTGTAATATTGTAATCCAGCTGTTATTTGTGATCTCCTTGGATTTCACAGTGAGATATAATGTTTTGCAGTTTGGAAAGCCTGAAAAACAATGCCAGAATTACAAATAAGTTAGGGAAATGGAAAATAATCACTTCTTTGCAGAGCAGATAAATATAAAAGTTATTAAACTTAAGCTTTTGCATCATTGATTGCAGAGTATAACTCTCTAATTCTAAATCAGTTCAACAAATGAACAGAAAGACAATCTGAGTTTGCATACAAATGAATATTGGTAGAATTGGTAGAATTTTGCAGCTACAGTTGAACCATTGCTTTCCTTCTGAAGTCTGGCTGTTATGTTAAATTAGCTCCAGTATCTCTACTGCATGGCAGGTGGGGCGTGGGAAGGAAAGGGTATAAACTTAAAAAGAAACAGTACTTCTCCCCACCATCTGTTACCCTTTACAGGGACATTCTCAGAATTATTTAGCCCTGTTTTACCTTTTGTTTAAGAGAGGTTTTAAGAAAGTTCTAAACAGCAGAAAGGTTTGGAATTTTAAATAAAATTAATGGAAATGTGTTTTGTTCATTTATATTTAAACATTTCTCTGCAGTTTTTGCAACCTAAATATTGTGGCACTGTGCTAGTGGGGAGGCTCTGTCACTGTGGTGACAACCAAAAGTGAGACTGCCTTGTCTGTTTTCCCTGAATAGGTTCCTTCAAGCAAAGAAACAGAATGTAAAGAGAAGGAGGCAAAAGAAGAGAATGCAGAGAAGAGAACTGGGATGGAAGTGCACATCTACCAAATGTCATACATTGTGCAGCCCTGTCATGCCTGCATACATCTCAGGTAAAATGTCACACACAATGAGAGAGAGATCTAATATATACATCCTCCTCCCCAAAATACTGTCTCCCCTCTCTGGCTTAGGAGAGGGTATACAGTGTTGACAGTAGGCAGAGCAAGAGATCTAGGATCACCTCTTCAAGAGACTATTGTTAAAATTAATACAATCCACAACCCTTGTTATTGAGCAAGGCCTTAAACTTCTACAGAATCCAGACTCTAATGTGACAGATCCAAGTCTCATCTCATTTGTCACACTGCATGCCTTGTTAAATATACCAGACCTATGTATTTGGCTATGCTGGTCGCAACCTGCTCTATAACCTTTGAATTCCTGAGTTTAAGCTTTACTGTTCATTTAGCATAGTCTTGTGTATGCAAAAGTCTCGCGGTCTCTCTCTCTCTCTTTCTCCAGGACCTTCTTCTTAACTCAGTACCTACTGGGGCTGGATGCCTCAAAACGTTGCTAATGGGCTAAAACCTGTCACTTACGAGTGACCAGTTTTAATCCATCACTGCTTGGCAGGAACTGAAAATTGTTCACATTCCATATAATGGATGTTTTCTGACCCCTATATGAGATGAGTTTGATAGGTCTCTGCCCTAGGTGCCACACTATAAATTCACCCCCATGCTTTGCATTAATTGGTCAACTCAATAGAGGGAGGCCAAGAACTGCATGACCCGTCAAGATAGTACCACCCCAGGTATCACTAAAGGCAGATCCAGGGTGAGGCATGCCAACAGGAGAGTGCATGTGAGAAGTTTGCCTTGCAGCTCCAGCAGACACCAGTCTTCAGGTAAAAAGAATACTTAATTCACCAGATATTTCAATCTGATGCCTTTCATCAGCTCTAAATCCTCACACATTTTTTTAAGCAAATGTTTATATCAATATGCAAATTACATGGAAATATGCAGATTAACTCATACAATAATTTACATAAAACAATGCTTAATTTGTGCCAGGACTAAGCCTTGGCAGTTCATAGCCTTGGCACCTCTGGGATTGTTGCATCAGTTATGAATGTAAAAACATTGCTTGAGCCCTAGCATCTATTTCATTACAAAGTAAGCACTGACATAAACTATTACATGTGCAACTTCACAAAAGTTGGTTGTTGTGGAAAGGATGCAAGTCCCAATAGTCTAGGGCTGCGAATACCACAGAAAACTATTTAACTGTAAATATAGTTAAAATAGTACAGAAAAGGTATTATCAATCTTTATAATACAGTTTCAGTAAAAGAGTTTTGAAAACAAATTACACATTTCTGATAAATGATATTTCAAGTTATTGAACCACACTGTAGGTAATAGCAATAAAAGTGCTGCGTGCACTAGTGGGCTCTTAGTCCCATTTTCAGTAGGCCTATTTACAAAAATTGGTATTTAAATTGGGATACATTAAACTTGTCAGAGGCAGGTGAGTCAGTAAAATTAAGAGCTTCATATAGGTCTTTGAACTCCTGTCTCTGATCTCGTCTTAGATTCACTGATAAAAAATTTGTTCTAGTATAGCACAGGCGAATGTTCACCAGTATGTTGATATTGCTAGTTTTTAAACAACTGACTTGATACATGCATTTTAAGTTATTGGAGCAGCAACCTCAAATGCCTCTGTTGATAAATTCCTTCTCTTGAGAATAGCATCATAAGGATTCAATTTGATGGCTAAACGCAGACACAGATTCAGAATCATTGAGCAAAGTATTACCTTTCTGAAACAATACAGGTACCTATGATGTGCTTTTAATTTAAATAAGACAGCGTGAATGCTGCTTGGGTGAGGGGATTGCAGGTACAAACTATAGAAGCAATGACTTGGTTAATAGGTAATGAAGTGCACTACAAAGTATCATTTGTATATTGAAAAGAGAAGTGTGACAATGACAGGGGAAGGAGAGAGATCACACACAATGGACAATAGAGGAACAGTGTGAAATGAGCCAAAAATACTCAGTCATGAGCCACTAATAAAGCCTCTAAATTGAGAAAGGCAAGGATAACTGTAGAAATGTCAGCAGTGGGGCCTTTCCTGACTCTACATTTAACTAGCAATTGCCCATCTCTAGCTCCAGGCCAATTACTAATAAGGTTCCACCCTTAAGCCATTCAGATTCTGCTATAAAGTTTCATCACTATCCTCTTCGCCATTGTCACTAGAAAGTAATGCATTTTCTAAAAACACTTGTTATCAGGGTCTTGATTTATCTCCTGAAGCCTCTGAGCTCATAGATAGCATTTGTTTTTAATGCAAAACATAAAATAACTAAATAAAAAAGATAGATACTGTAATTTGTCTGCCAGGGTTATTTTTGTAAAGCTTTCATAATCCTACATTTTATATGTACGGTAATTTATTGCTCGCATTCCTTACAAACTATCATTGACCTTAACTGGTATAACAGGGGTCTCAAACACGCGGCCTGCGGGGTGATTTTCTGCAGCCCGCGAGCCCTCGCAGCCCCCCCGCCCTCCACCAGTGTTTACCAGAGTGGCGGCCAGACGTGCACCGGGAGCAGGGCAGGCTCCCTGCCTGCCTGCCTGCCTGCCCTGCCCTGCGCAGCTCCGGGAAGAGGCTGGAACGTGGGGAAGGGGGGGCGGAAGGGCTTTGTGTGGCTGTTACTTTAGGCAGCGCCCCCAGCAGCTCCAATTGGCCGGGAATGGGGAACCGCGGCCAATGGGAGCTGCTGGAGGCAGTGCCTCAAGCAACAGAAATGCACAGCCCCTCCGCCCTCCCTCCCCACGTTCCAGCCTCTTGCGGGGGCAGGGCAGGCAGGCAGGGAGCCCCGAACCCCTCCTGCAGCCAAACCCCCTGCCGCACTCTGCACCCTGACCCCCTGCCTCACCCCTCACCCTTCCTGCATCCCAACCCACTGCCCTGAGCCCCATGCCACACCCCTCCTGCACCCCGACCCCCTGCCGTACCCTGCACCCCTCCTGCACCCCGAGCCCCTGCCGTACCCTGTACCCCGACCCCCTGCCCTGAGCCCCCTGCCGCAACCTGCACCCCGACCCCCTGTCATACCCTGCACCCCTCCTTCACCCCATCCCCCTGCCTCACCCCTCACGCACCCCGACCCCCTGCCCTGAGCCCCATGCCGCACCCCTCCTGCACCCC
>NW_020664482.1:29802532-29880541 GCF_002925995.2 Terrapene triunguis | reverse complement strand
CCTGCACCCCTCCTGCACCCCGACCCACTGCCCTGAGCCCCATGCCGTACCCCTCCTGTGCCCCAACCCCCTGCCGTACCCTGCACCCCTCCTGCACCCTGACCCACTGCCCTGAGCCCCCTGCCACACCCTGCACCCTGACCCCCTGCCCTGAACCCCCTGCCTCAACCTGCACTCCTCTTGCACCCCAACCCACTGCCCTGATCCCCCTGCCACACTCCACACTCCTCTTGCACCCCAACCCACTGCCCTGATCCCCCTGCCGCACCCTGCACCCCCTTGCACCCCAACCCCTGCCCTGAGCCCCCGCCACACCCTGCAACCTGACCCCTTGCTGTACCTCTCACCCCTCCTGCACCCCACACTCCAACTCCCTGCCCTGAGCCCCCACCACACCCCTCCTGCACCCCGTGGGGGCAGGGAGGGGGCAGAGTTGGGGTGGGGATTTCGGCGAAGGGGTTGGAATGGGGGCAGAGAAGGGGTGGAAAGAGGCGGGGCAGGGGCGGGGCCTCATGGAAGGGGTGGAGTGGGGTGGGGCCGAGGGCGGCGGGGGGAGGTGTCAATAATGCGGCCCTCGGGCCAATGTACTAGTCCTCATGTGGCCCTCATGGTCATTTGAGTTTGAAACCCCTGTGGTATAACAAGGCTTTGCTTTCTTTTCTCTGATTGATATATATATATATATAGAGAGAGAGAGAGTCTATTTATTTTCCCTATGCTATGCAAGACTAATTCCTATTAAAGTTAATGAGGAACATGCACTTATCTATAGATCACAACTCTAATTAATGATACCATCTGTAACCTATCCAAACAGCACTTTTTGTTTTCAGACGTTGAAGACATGTAGACTTTCTAAAATATCCAGGAACTTTCAAATGAATCACTAATGACCAAATTCTCCCCTACACACATGAAATTAATTTCAACTCAGAGTTTCCTCCTTGTTCTGTCAAGGAGTTTGGAGTAGAATTTGTCTATGCACAGAGGCAGCTAAGAGTTCCACTAATTAAACTCATGGCTCCTAAAAGGTAATGGGCTTCCCACTCAGAGCCCCTTGCCCTTGGTCTGATGCCTTTCCCCACTGAGCTCCATTTAGCCGCCCACCTCATTCAAAATGGCTTTTGCTGCAGGAAGCCATGCTGCTAGGAGTTACACTGATTGCAACTGGTCCTGGAGCCCTCTTCGGTTAGAAAGAGAAGGATTCCATAGTGTGGAAGCAGTGCAAATTACTGAAGACTCTTCCTGTATTCTCTTTAAGGTATGTCACCTTGATAAGCACCTCAGTAACTTTTGACAGCTTCCCCTGTGGCTTTATGGGTTTTGAGCCAACTGACATTTAAATCTGTATGGAGCTTTTGTGGAGTTATTTCTGCAGGTTTGGGTAAAGGGCGGGGGGGCCATACTGCAGAGGTGATATTCCCTCTCTATACCTTTCCCATCCCAGATTTTATCAGCAGGATATGGCTTGCTCCACTCTTGGGAACAGACATGAGCACAGGTATCTAAAGGCAGAATTCTACAAATACAGTTTACCCCTTTCCACAATGAAAACCTTTTTAGTCCTGAACCTGAAATAAATGTATTCAGTGAAGCAATGGAGTACTGGGCTATATTTGGGGAGAAGTTTGGTGAAAAGTCTTGTTTAAATTAAATAGAAATTGAAAATGATCACTAACCCAGAACTGAGCATTTGAGTGAATTCAAAAGTGTAAGTGTAATTTAGATCCTAATATTCTCTGAGACCAATAAATGGCAAGCACTGTGGAATGTGTTAAAAAGAAAAATGTTGTCTCTAAATGTTGTCTTATCTGAGGGAAATAAAATTCTTGAATAAAATATGCATGTCCAGTACCTGAACTAATATCTAGGATAATTCATTTATCCACTATAAAGATTAAAAATCTGTTTGTACTGTTATTGAAGTCAAAGGGGCAACTAGTATTTTTTTTCAATGAAAGTGGTACTGGACTCAAAATCTCACAATTAACTTTGTAAATACAAGCTTTTATCTTGAAATATATTGTTGTCTATTCAGAAAACCCCATAAAATACAATGAGAGCCCTTGAATTCTCTCCCCTACATTGTTAATTATTTGAATGGGTATTTTTTAGCTGAATGACTGCTATAAGCTTTAAGGAGTCGATGGGTAAGACTCCTCGTAACTCTTGACAATCTTCAAAGTGTTTGTCATGTACTCAGTACCAATGACAGGAAAACATTTTGCAGAACTATGTGAAATTTTCATAAGGAAATTTTTAAACTAAATGAGTTTCACCTGATTTTACAAAACTGAATGTCGGCTGAAATGCATGCCAAGGATTGTGAACCTTTTAGAAGCCTGGCTCAGCATTAAGCAAACATGAGCTATTTTGTGCTTCTTTGGGCCCAAAATAGGAAAACACATTGTTTTTTTGTCTATGGTTGCCACTCTAAACTAGAGGGTTGCACTCTTCACAGCTTCTGTAGCCCAAGCTCATTACTAGGGTTGCCAACTTTCTAATCGCACAAAACCGAACATCCCTGCCATGCCCCTTCTCTGAGGCCCTGCTACCGCTCACTCCATCCCCTGTCCCTCCATCGCTCGCTCTCCCCCACCCTCACTCATTTGCAGGGGGCTGGGGTACGGGATGGGGGTGAGGGCTCTGGCTGGAGATGCAGGCTCTGGGGTAGGGCCGGGGATGAGGGGTTTGGGATGCATGAGAAGGCTCCAGGCAGGGGGTTGGGGTGCGGGAGGGAAATGGGCTCTGGGCTGGGGGTGCGGGCTCCAGGTGGGGCCAGAAATGAGGGTTCAGGGTTCCGGACTGGGGCAGGGCGATGTGGTGCGGGGGGCAGTGAGGACTCCGGCTGGGGGTGCAGGCTCTGGGGTGGGGCTGGGGATGAGGGGTTTGGAGTGCAGGAGGGGATTCTGGGCTGGAGCCAAGGGATTTGGAGTGCAGAAGCGGGCTCAGGGCTGGGGAAGTGGGAGGGCTCCAGCTGGGGGTGTGGGCTCGGGGGTGGGGCCGGGGATGAGAGGTTTGGGCTGCAGGAAGGAGCTCAGAGGTCGGGTAGAGGGTTGGAATGTAGGAGGCAGGCTCCGGGAGGGAGTTTGCGTGCGGGAGGGGACTCCGGGCTGTGGCAGGAGTTTGGAGTGCGGGAGGGTGTTCAGGGTGTGGGACCCCTGCGGTGCTTACCGTGGCTCCCAGGATGTGGCTGCCCAGGTCCCTGCAGCCCCTAGGCACATAAGCAGCCAGAAAGGCTTCGCGCGCTGCCTTCGTGCCCGCAGGTGCCTCCCCCGCAGTTCCCATGGGTCGCGGTTCTCGGCCAATGGGAACTGCGGAGCCAGCACTATTGGCGGGGGCAGCATGCACAGTCTTCCTGGCTGCCCATGAGCCTAGGGACCACAGGGACTTGGTGGCCGCTTCCAGGAGCCATGCGGCGCTAAGGCAGGCAAGGAGACTGCCTTGTCCCCTGCTGCACCACTGACCAGACTTTTAATGCCAGCAGTGCCGAACGGAGGCGACAGGGTCCCTTTTCAACTGGGCGTTCCAGTCGAAAACCGGATGCCTGGCAACCCTACTCATTACACACACACACCGGCTTCTTGCCTTCTTCCATCCCCCTCTGTTTCAGGGACTCTCTGCAACTCCCATCCTCTCCCTTATGCCTGGGGTTCTCTGTGCCCTACCTTTCCCCGGGCCAGGTTTTCTGTGTTAGGCCCCCCATTACTCTCTCACCAATACTATGGTCCTGTATTATCTCATTACCAGGGGCTCTGTGTATGCCCTCATTCCTCCTTCTCCCCAAGCCTCGTCCTTTCCCCATATCAGGATCCTGCCATCTCCCCCTGTGAGGGATTCTATGTGCCCCCCCACCATTCTCCTTCCTTCCTTTCCAGGGTCCCTATTCTCTCCCCATGTCACTGGCTATATGCAGGCCCCCATGCTTTCCTCCTTCCCCACTATTATATGTCTGGGAGATAAATCTATCAGGCTGTCAACATGTAAAACTTTATTGGGAGAATAGGCACAGATGAGATAGGGGTATTGTTATGTTTGAAGTTTTTCATAGCCAATTGCAGTTGCTTTCAGTTTTCAAGTTTTCCCAAAAATCAACAGGGTTCTCGCTGACATGTAAGACATTCCAGGAAGTTTTGGAATTGATAGGATGTGACATTCCAAAGGAATGCTATCAACTTGAGTGCAGGATCTCACAAGTTTGGCCAGTTAAGCAAAATTTGGTAGTTTGGGCTGAGAATTGCTTGGGGTTCACTGAAAATGAGAAGAAAAATATCCAGATGCAAGCCCAAAAATACTAAAACCAGAAAAACGGTTCACACAAACCCGTATGAACTAAAACCACCTAGTTTCACACAACTCCATTTATTTGGTTTGTTTTGACTCTACTATTAAATGAACACTTCTGAAACACAGTTCCATAGATTCTAAGGCTGGAAGGGAACATTGTGATCATCTAGTCAGACCTCCTGTATAACACAGGCCATAGGCTTTCCCTGTTTGAGCTATAGAAAATCTTTCAGAAAAACATCTAGTCTTGATTTAAAAATTTCCTGTGACAGAAAATCTGGCACAGCCCTTGGTAAATTGGTATCTTAGAGTCACAGTCTACTGAATAAAAGGATGGGAACACCCAGGTTTTTGGATGATCCTACTAAGATGCATTTGCCAGGGATCTCCATTGAGCAGTTCTCTGGTGACCTGTGACTATAATTGAGTCTATGTAATCATTTGCTTATTGATTAAATAGCTTTTAATTTGTAAAATATCCAGCCACTTTTGGGTACGTCCAGACTACCCGCCGGATCGGCGGGTAGCGATCGATCTATCGGGGATCGATATATCGCGTCTCGTCTAGACGCGATATATCGATCCCCGAACGTGCTCCCGTCAACTCCGGAACTCCACCAGGGCGAGCAGCGGTAGCGGAGTCGACGGGGGAGCCGCGGACGTCGATCCCGCGCCGTGAGGACGGGAGGTAAGTTGAAATAAGATACGTTGACTTCAGCTACGCTATTCCCGTAGCTGAAGTTGCATATCTTACATCGACCCCCACCCCCCAGTGTAGACCATGTTGTTTTCCATGCACATTGAAGTGTTAACAACAAAGTTACATCTTGAATACAAGCTAGATATCATTCTGTCAAAGTTAATATTAGCTTTGTGTGCAATTTAAAAATTAATGCAGTTAATAAAATGTTTCATTTGTAAATGGAATTATTTTTCAGAAAAGTATGTGACAAATGTAATTTGAGCTAAATGCTATAGACCTTTCAAAATGGCTAGACTTCCATGGGAAAGGAGAGGGAAATGAAATTACTGTATTTCAATCTGTAATTCTCTCCACTCTAAAGACCCACTGTTCTGTAAGGGCTGCCTGAGAACTGTTCTCATCTGCTTCCCACAGCTTTTCGGCAGCTCTTATGTAAAGATGATCCCTAATCAAAATCCCATAATGACCAGCCTACGTATTTCCAATGTGCTTATCACAATAAAATATGGGACACAAATCTAAACTATAAATCCCCTTCTGAACTCCATAGGATAAATTCTGCTCTAAAAGTAATGCTGTGTAAGTCCAGAGTCACTTCAGTAAAATCTGTGGCATTACTCTGGATTGATTTATGCTGGTATAACTAAGTATAGAATTTTGTCCAACATCTATATAAATGGTGGCTCTCTGCTCCTCTCTGGTGACCAGGGCACATAGAGGTTTGAGTCTGCTCACCAGACTGTGCAGTCCATGGTTTTACAGCTCATGCACTAAAGGCTCATGCTTTTAGATTCAGCAGTCCAATGTTAATTCAATGCTAAGAACCAACCCACGGGTTTTGCATTATATGTACAAAATCCCACATTTGAATACTTTTTATATTTATACTTTGCAAATCAAAATTGCAAATATTTCCAGATTTGGGGATGTTTATATTTTAGACCTTTTAGAGGTAGGTTTGAGCTGTGAACTTGGATTTGGGTTTAGGTTCAGACCCATTTCTATTCCTGTATAGAGATCTACTGCAAATGTAATAGACAGGATGGGAGTAAACATATTCAGTGATCAGTCCATCAAGGTTCCTTTGAAGACATCAGTTCAGCAATACATAGACATCCCAATATTTAAACAAGTTTTTCCCACTGTTTATGATAATACTGCATTTTTTTTAATTTAAATTGAATGGAACATTTGTTTCTCCCATTCCTAATGCATATAGTAAATGCATTACCGTTCTTGGCCCAGGCGTTTTAAATTCAGAACCTTAAAGGGTCCTACTGGGATGAGAAATCAGTGAGGTGAGCATGATATATTCTTGGTTTTAATTTTGTTTATTTACAGAAAATATACACAAAATCCTGTTTTCCTTGAATACTTGGAAACAAACAGCAGACAGTTTTGTTGCTCACAAATCCACAAGTCTGCTACTCTAGCAAATTCTATGCCCAAGAAGCCATGTATCTCTGCTTCCTCCCAGTGTCATATCAGGGTCCTTCCTCTGCTTTCTTTGCCTTCAGAACACAATCCTAGCCCCTCTGCAACCAAGGAAGCCTCTCTGTTGACACAACTTAGTTTTGACCGGCCATGCAGCCTAATGCCTCTGGTGATAGTCCCCACATGATTTCACTACGTAAAGGGGCTTAACAGGTCCTTCTACTGAGCCTGAAGACTCCGCTTGCCACAATCATTGGCTTTAATGAGGTCTGTGATTGTCTGTAGATCTAAGACCCACCTGCTGGCAACTATTCGTACTTATCAGCATAACAAAGAATATGTCAGGTAATAAAATAGCCTGTACTTAAGGTGTTGCTGAGATGTCAGTTGTAATAAAACTTTCTTTTGGATCAGAGTACGAATAAATAAAAGTGAACTAGGCCTATGAAAGGGATTTTTTTGAGCTCAGTAAAAAGTAAATCTTTTTTGTTCACCAGTAGCTATGCTATCAAATGAAAATCATGCCTTCAACATCTAGACTTTATTTGCCCTTGTGGTATTTTGTGTGTATACACTTATGTATTTAGTTCAGGATGTGCCTGTCTTAAGTTTTATGCACATTACACATAGGAAAAACAAACATCTTGACCAAATGCAAATTTAATTAACATTGTCAGTTTACCCCTCCTGAGATTTGTAAATATGATTGTTCTCCCTGAGCATGCTCATTGAAACTGATTTTTATCTGTTGTGCCACCTATATTTAGGATGTGATTCCATGGGGACTCTAGTTCCCAGAGTTCAAGGTAGCATCAGCTTTTGGATCATAAGGAGGACTTCCACAAATTTGTGCTTTCTTGTGATGACTAGCTAGAATATAGAATTATAATACAAGTAAATATCCTATTACTGGCTTATTTATTATGGAATATATTATTTATTTATTTATTTATTTATGTTCTTATTGCATTGTATCACTAGGAGAGCTTTATCAATACAGAGAAGCATATATTTCTTTTTGTAGCATGTTAATCTAACAAAATTGCAGGCTCACTTTCTATTTGGCAGAAAAGCTTCACTTTGGATTGTCTTAAGCTAGCAAAGCTTAACCATTAAGTTTGATCATAAATTCACACCATAGTTTTAACTTGAAGCTACAGTTTCTAAAGTTAATAATGAATTTGTTTCCTATATTACACATTTCATAATGCACATCTGCATTGGAGCTGACCTTGCTGTGATGATGGATTTGTACCAGGACTTCTGCAGGATCCATTTGCAGCTGAACAGTCTCCTTTTTCCCACCTTCTGTAGCATGTTTGTTTCTCCATGAGTAGGATTGTTTTGCCGTATGGTGACCAGCTTACCAACTATGGTGACTGGCGCTGAGCCACCAAAAGGAGGGCAATGAGTGCATGGGCTTGCATGGTCCCCTTACCCATGTGGATGGGGTAAAAGAGGAGGCAATTGTTGCTACCTTGCTGACAGCCTGAAGTGCTCCCCATCTGCTCAATTGTGTTTTTGGCTTAACTGCACAGGTGCTGACTTTCCAAAGTGCCAGAGGGTGCTCAACCCCCATCTTTGCCTCTTCCCCCAGCCCCACACCACCCTGCCTCTTCCCACCCAACCTCTTCCTGCCCAGTTCTCCCCCTCCCCCAAGCACGCCGTGTGCTCACTCCTACCCCTCCTGCCCAGCCTCCTGAACGCCACGAAAGAGGGGGAGGTACTGATCCACGGGGCCCGCTGGTGGGCAGGAGACATTGGGAGGCACGGGGGGATAGTGGGGGGCTGCCAGTGGGTGCTCTGCACCCACCATTTTTCTCCCATGGGTGCTCCATTCCCGGAGCACCCAGAAAGTACGCACCTATGCTTAGCTGGGTTTGTGTGAATATTGTTTCACAACTTAAAGCGCATCCAGAGTGGTGGCCTGAATGCTCAAGGTGGTATGAATACCATATTTGGGGTCAGGAAAGAAGAGTCTCCATCCCACAAGATTAATTGACTAAGTTATGGATGTCTAACTGCAACATATTGCAGGGATTGTGCGATGGGATGTAAGGCTGAGAGGTGCTGGAGACTGGGGAGGCTGCCATAGGGGCATATAGACAGCTCACTGTTTTGGAATACGTTCACTTCCAGAGTGCACTTACATAGTTCACTGTTCATGTGTAATTAATACTACAAGCTTTATAGTAGCAGATTTGCACAAGTTTGAGGACAGAGTATGGTAATGATGGTGTGGGGAAGAATTTACCATCATATTCAGCTATAAGGCAAACAAGTTTCTCATGATTTTGGGTATGGTTTGGGAATTGCAGCTTGGTAGCTGAATCTCATTATTATACATAGTAAACGGGGTGTGATGTTGGGCTTTAAAGATTACTAAACCCCACAGGAACTGTTGCTAACACTGTAGCATGAGTTATTTCAATAATTGTGACATTTGCCTTTAATCGAATTACAGGTGTACTTTATTTTATTTTTGCATTATCCCAAGTGGCATCAGCAATGCATAATAATCTGGGTCTCTCTCTCTCTCTCTCTCTCTCTGCAAATTATTAACCAACCGTTTCTTTTTTTTTGTCAGAATGTTTTTTGACAAGCTTGCTATTTTTAAATGTCTAACCTAAATTTATATTTAAATTTATAAATTGTTTCCAGATTTGGGGATGTTTATATTTTAGACCTTTAGGTATTCATGCAGCATTTGCCATTGAACTATGGAATAATTTTGATCACTTAGATGCCACTGAATGGTAATTGTAAGTAACCGTTAACTTTTTCTTGGTAAATTTCTGTATAAAGTACTTCTTAAAACCACAAAGCCCTTGCCAACCTGTTGTATTTATAAGAATGGTGTGAGGATTACCCAAGTTGTCGGCTTTTTTTTCCCCTTTTGAGAGGTGCTCAAAGGGAGAGAAAAGAGGGAGTTGTCAGTGCAAACACCCTGATTGTTCAGTAGTCTGCCTAAGTATATTAGTAGGAGAACATTCATTGACAAACATGAATCTGGATGGACATGCTCTTGTATTTTGGCTTTTTTAATAGAAAATGAAACTAATACATTACTTGTTACATATGCAATATAGCTTCCCTTTTGAAAAAGAAATTTGGCTAGGATTAATATATTGCACAGGATTAATTTATTTTAAGGATGTTAGCTTACTATTAGCTAAATCAGTAAGGAAATCTACATGCACTTTGCAATTTTTTAATTATTGTATATGTCTGCTGTTTTTCCATGAGCAAGGGTAATGCTGTGTAGCACTTGAACAATTACATCTAGCTACAATTCATAAACCTGTCCAAACAACATTACTGAACAGAGAGGTTTTCTGTTTTACCTCCAACATTAATTGAATGACATATCTGTGAAGAAATAACATAATGCTAGCAAACTGCACTTTAGAAAATTGCTATGGAATTTTTATTTAAAGGCGACTGTTTTTCATTTCTCTAAAGAAAATCCTAATATGATGGGGCTTTCAACTAAAAAACTGTGACTAGAAACAATATATTATGAGTATTCATTAATGAAGGGTAAATCATCCATTTAGAGTTATTTCAGCGACTTCTTTATGCAATTTAATTGAGGGTGTCCAGAAATTTCTAAAATTCTTTGCATTGTTAGAACAGCCTTCATCCATGGAAGCTGGGAAAGTTTACAGAGAATAATTAATTTAACCTCACAATACCCTTTTAAGGTGGGGAATCCTTATTATCCCTATTTTACCCATGAGTAAATAGAGGCAATAAATGTTAATTGACTTTTCCAAGGTAATACAGTGAATCTCTGACCTAGATAAGAACAGAAGCAATCCAAAGCCCATAGAAGTCAGTGGGAGCCCAGGAGGGAAAGGGGATAAAGTTGGCTTTAAGACACCTTTGTGTCCTCCAAATCCTGGACTGTTCCAGCAGCACATAAAGAGAGGCTGCTGGAGTTGCCTAAAATCCCTGCAATGTGGTATACTGCAGCCTGACCCTTGACACACTCCATATGGGGAATTGTCTTCGTAGTACCTGTGCCAGGGGAATCCTCCATGGGATGGACATAGAACTTTTAGAGCCCCTTTGCATTACTATGATCCTTTTATGTTGTATAAAGGGGCCAGTGCAGGGTTGAGGCTCTCACCCTAGTGTCTCACTCGTAGTTTACTGTAATTTGTTTTTGGCTGGGGAAGCTTATAATACTATTCCAATAGTTTTGTTCATTAACCTCGAAAACCTTGAAAATAAAATGAAAGCATTGATGCTTCCTTGTTATAGAAGCGTGAAAATTATTATTATACAAGACTATTTTAAGTCCTACCAACAGTGAAAGCAACTTATATCTGAATTTGCATGCAAATAGTCTGTGCTTTCATTCAAAATGAGAAAATATAAATTAAAATTATTTCCATGTTTCCTTAGCGATTTATTGCTAAATTAGAGAACCATATCTATAAATGTCAACTCAGCCTTAATTATGGAGCCATAACTGGTGCTTCTGTAATGTGTGTGTATACTGATTACAGAACTATTTGGTGAAATTTACCTCCTAATGTCTAGTAAAATATTTGCAATAATTGGAAGTCTCAGATGCCAAAAATCAGGTCCTCTCCCTTTCTCCAGGCTTCCTTAAAATCTGCTACATAGTGAAATATGAAATAACCCCAAGCATCCCATAAACCAATTAAACGTCTGCAATTTTCAAAATATAGGAGGAGGAACCTTTCTCTTCTTCCCTTGGGAAATGCTATTTGTAATAGTACATATAACTTCTAATCAAATGAACAGTCCTGTGCATCCGGATGTTCTTGACAAAACTTTCATGGGACTGAAAACTATTAGACCGGCACCAGAGCTATCAAAACTGATATAGTCAAGGTAATGTGCCCATCTCTAGTAAAAATAAATCTTCCTTTTGATGATGCTCACACAGAATGTTAGTTTTAAAAGAAATATACCCTGAATTCAGAAACTCAAACGGTACAGTTGAGGTACAGAATTATAAGCAATTTCACAACTAAGTTCTTTGGTCCCTATTCTCCTCTCTGCTCATGTGATTCCAGTCAAATATAGAAGTATCTTCTGGAAAAGGGAGGGGAGGGGAACTCAGTGGCATTTTCTTCTTACCCTATAATCCCCAAAGTGATTTTGCAGATATGTGACAGGGCTTGAGATCTGCAAGGTGATTCAGAAGGTGATGAAGCTGAAATATACCGGCTGTTTGTGGCAAGATTATCATTCGGTATCTCCAGGAATCACCTAGATCAATTCATGCTGACCCAGTCAACATCACTGTATGCAGGATTCCCCTTTGCCACATGCATTCTTCTTATAGGGGGTCCAAGGACAGTCTGTCCTACGGGCAACTCTACTAACCACTAGGCTACACTAGCTGGCAAGAGATGGCAGGAGCTCTACCTGCTCCCTGTGCAGAGATCAGGATTGTCCTCAGCACAAGGAGCAGTTATGACTGCTCTTTATAGCAGGTGGGAGAAGGAGGAAAAGCAGGCGATCAGGTGGAGATTTCCTGTAGACAAGGGTTCCCCCTCCCCCTCCCCCCTATGAAGGATCTGAATATCCATAGTTTACATGGAAAACCAATTGAGGTAGCGGGTGTGAGAGTAGTGTATAAATGAGAATTAGGCATGTAATCAGTGATCAGATTGTGATATGGTATTCACACCACACTATCCTGGAAAGGGTTAATGAGGCTCACAAGGGGCCAGTGAACCCGATAGGCCACACCTAAGGGAGAATTAGGCTTGATAAGCAATCCCTAATTGAGGATGAAGCCCAGCTGAGCAGGAAGGGCAGGCATAGAACTAGGAAGTTTGCAGCAGAGAAGGGCTGCAGCATGGAAATCTATAGTCACTCTCTCGGCTTAGAGTTGGGGAAAAAAAAGAGAACCTAGGGGGAGAGTGAAACTCTGGGATCCTGGCCCTGAAGGAAGGGTATACCCAGAGAGGTAGCAGAGTAGGAAAAAGCTAAGGGAAACAGTAGCAAAGTTTGGGATGATGCAGAACTTGGTTGCTGATTTGAGGGTCCCTGAGCTGGAACCCTGAGTAGTGTGTGGGCTGGGTTCTCCTACCAACCACTGGGGAAGTGGCACTCTCTGAGCAGTGCCTACGATGGTTCATATGAAAAGTCTTTGATACCCAGGAAGAGGGAAACTACATAGGGACCTGGCCAGAGACCAAACCATGAAAAGAGAGCAACCCAAGCCATGGGAAGGGAGCATCCTGACTCTCAAAAATGAAGCACTGCAACTCCTGGAATGTGAGAAGGGCCAAACAATGAATGAGAGATCGAAGTGGGTGTCAGACTGAGCAGAGCTATTGTCCAGATATAGCCACAAGGAAGTGTCCAGATTGTGACTAGAGAACCTAGTGACACATGCTATCAGGGGAAACCTGTAAAACCACAAAAGATGCAGCCGGTGAAAGTAAAGGGAGGACATAAGGGCCATACTGGATCAGACCAAAGGTCCATCTAGCCCAGTATCCTGTCTTCCGACAGTGGCCGATGCCAGATGCCCCAGAGGGAATGAACAGAACAGGTAATGATCAAGTGATCCATCGCCCAATCCCAGTTTCTGGCAAACAGAGGCCAGGGACACCATCCCTGCCCATCCTGGCTAATAGCCATTGATGGACCTATGCTCCATGAATTTATCTAGTTCTTTTTTAAACCCTGTTATAGTCTTGGCCTTCACAACATCCTCTGGCACAGAGTTCCACAGGTTGACTGTGCATTGTGTGGAAAAAATACTTCCTTTTGTTTGTTTTAAACCTGCTGCCTATTAATTTAATTTGGTGAACCCCTAGGTCTTGTGTTATGAGAAGGAGTAAATAACACTTCCTTATTTACTTTCTCCACACCAGTCATGATTTTATAGACCTCTATCATATCCCCCTTAGTCGTCTCTTTTCCAAGCTGAAAAGTCCCAGTCTTATTAATCTCTCCTCATATGGAAGTATTTCCATACCCCTAATCATTTTTGTTGCCCTTTTCTAAACCTTTTCCAATTCCAATATAACATTTTTGAGATGGGGCAACCACATCTGCATGCAGTATTCAAGAATTGGGCATACCATGGATTTATACAGAGGCAATATGCTATTTTCTGTCTTATCTATCCTTTTCTTAATGATTCCCAACGTTCTGTTCACTTTTTTGACTGCCGCTGCACATTGAGTGGATGTTTGACTCCAAGATCTCTTTCTTGGGCAGTAACAGCTAATTTAGATCACATCATTTTATATGTATAGTTGGAATTATGTTTTCCAATGTGCATTACTTTGCATTTATCAACATTGAATTTCATCTGCCATTTTGTTGCCCAGTCACCTAGTTTTGTGATATACTTTTGTAGTTGTTTGCTAATTCAGGGCCAAATTCACTGATGGCATAAGCATGTGCAACTCTGTTATCCTGTATGGATTTCCATCCATTTATGCCAGCAGTGAATTTGGCCCTGAATTTGCAATGCTTCATGAATGTGTGGCTGGAACTTCGTTTAGTGTCTTTACATACAGTCTTAGCAGGAAACCTTCCCTCAGGCCACTCAACAGAGAAAACTGCTCTGACAGAATGAACGTTCAACTTTTAAAAATGTAATACACTTCTGTAGTATAGACAACGTGCCATTTAGATTGCACAAGTCATGGCGCTTTAAAGCTTTCAAGGCCCTTCTATCATGATTAAAAGAATATATCCATCAGATATTTAGCACATATGTCAGGATTCTCCTTAAAGGCAGCAAATGAAGTAATTTCTCTACGTCTGAGCTAAGCCAGACACTAGGGAGTGCAATTCCTTGAAAAAAATCTTAGTGGGTACAAGTTTAGGGATGTGTTTTTCAATGCCACATCTTCCTTGCTGAAACCAGATATGAAGAATTACTAAGGAGGACATTTTGCATCACCTCAGTGTCTTCAGTGAATAAGAATAAATGGAACAACCATGGGGGTTAGACAAGAGTAGGAAAAGACATCTGTTGGTAACACAAGAAAGGGATTGATTTTCTTTCTGTTCTATAGGGACCTAGAAGGAAGAAGTATCCATACATTACTGGGTATCTCTTTCCAGTGCCTTACTGTTACTAAGGGATAATAAAACTGCACAATATCCCCAGCACTTGGAGGCAGATGGTAGGATTTGGTAGAGTTTCAATACCTATGCACTTGTATGTGTTGGTTTGACTTTTAAATTGCAGCATAGCATTAGGAGGTGCTAGGATAGCAAGTCTACTCTGGCAGCATAGTATATGGATTAAGGGAATTGATAGAGGAGTTCTCCTGGGAGTCATGGTTATTAGTTTAGGGATATTAAAATAAACTTTTATAGTGAGTTCAAAACATAAAACAAAGCTGAATAATTCTGCCTTCTTGTATCATACATGCTATTATTATGCTGATAAATTTTCATGAATATCAAGTTCCAATTCTCATTTAGTTGAAATATCAGTTATATGAGGATATTAAAAGCAACTTGAAATATCTTATCAAATCTTTGTTCCAGACTGAGGAAACGTGGAAGAAAGAAGCCTACAGAGATGATGGTATCTCTCGCTACTGTTTTACCATTTTGTGATTACAGTATTGCCAGTTCTTGTGCTTTTTGCTATCCTGGAGATATCTGAGTTTCTTAAAAAAAGGTTTTCATGACTTTTCCCCCCTGATTTCAACCTTCAAAATCAAAGTTTGCTTTTACCCAAAATGGCCACTATCTCTCATTATTGTCAATGGGACTGGTACCACATGTTGCCCTCAACAAGATGACTGCCATTTTGCCATAGCTTTTGCAGGTGAATGTCTGCCCTCCACAAAAAGATGGACTCCTCTATCTTCGTTTCCAATGAGGCTGAAGATGATGGCCCCTGAGGAATCATGTAAGCTATAGACATGAGAATGTAAAGGTGCTTGGAATAAGACTGGGGCAATAGCTAGGGGAGTTTGGGGGGGGACAGAAAAATGAGGAGTCAGAGGAATGGGGGAAGCAAGGCAGATTGAAATGATGTTGCAGGAGAATGTGAGGGGTATGAGGCAGACTGTAGGGTGCAGGCAAATGTGAGCAAGAGGCTGACTGAATGGGTTGAAAGACAATATGAAGAACAGGAAGACACTGTTCAGGGGAATATGGAGAACAGGAGGTGACTGAAGGGGTGCATGGAAATGTGGTGGCACACAGGGAGAATGTGATGTGTAGGAGATTGTAAGGACAAAGGGAGGGAAATATAGTGGCAAACGAATGTAGGAGTAAGTGGGGGACTTCAGATGGGGGAGAGGAGTGAAAATCTGAGTGGAACAGACATTTGCCCTGGCCATCTAGGAAGGAGGATAGAGAAGCACAGAATCTGCAGTTCCCCACATCCATCGCAAGAGATAGGAAAGGGTAAATAGAGACTCTTCCAAGTAACAAATAGGGATTAACTACTGTATATTTAACAATGAATTGTGAATTGGAGATGATTATACAGAGTTCAAACAGTCCCAAAGTGATTGTGTCAATGGTTTTATTTGTAACAAACACTTTTGGCACCACACTTGCAATAAAGCACATTAATAATTGTGGTAAAGATACTCATCAACAGTGTGGCTTCACTTGAATAGGCCTGGATGTCTGGGTGAAGTCCTGCATGTATTGCACATGGCCACCATCTTGGCCATCATTTTTAACTTGTTTGAGATTCTTTGAGCATTTCTGATATTTAATGATCCAAACAAAGCTTTTATAGCTACTAAAGCAGCCAGCATGACTCTCTTCTCAAGTAAAATGTCCACAGTCAAGGTTGATTGGAAGCCTATATTTAACCACTAGTTCAAATCTGGTGCTTTAAAATATGCAATTATATTTCAATAATCTTCTTTCTCTGTTGAAATATAACATTCCATTGTGGAAAATTTCACTCCAAAGTATACCTAATATATGGTCATGGAGCAGTGGTATTTACATTGTTATATAGGTTCTGTTTGTTTTTTAACTTGTTCCTGAAGTGACATAAAGGGGAAAAAACAGTCATATTCTCCAGGTCAATAGCTCTTCAGGTGGCTTTTCTAGTTGCACTATTTCTCAAATAAATGAACGGATGATGAACAGATATGTTTCAACCATCGTTTTGTGAAGTTGCACGATGAACATGTGACTTGTATCTACTTGTCATATAATTCAGAGAGCATTAGGAGATGTTTACATATCTTTCCTATCTGATGCACATATTGTAGGTATATAGCATGTGAACCTAAGTAATATTTTGAACACAATAGCCTCGGATCTTCAAAATATCATAGAATCCTAGAATATCAGGGTTGGATATGACCTCAGGAGGTCATCTAATCCAACCACCTGCTCAAAGCAGGACCAACCTCCAACTAGATCATCCCAGCCAGGGCTTTGTCAAGCCTGACCTTAAAAACCTTTAAGGAAGGAGATTCCATCACCTCCCTAGATAACCCATTCCAGTGCTTCACCACCATCCCAGTGAAAAAGTTTTTCCTAATATCCAACCTAAACCTCCCCCACTGTAACTTGAGACCATTACTCCTTGTTCTGTCATCTGGTACCACTGAGAACAGTCTAGATCAGGGGTCGGCAACGTTTGGCACGCGGCTCACCAGGGTAAGCACCCTGGCGGGCTGGGCCAGTTTATTTACCTGCTGATGCGGCAGGTTCAGCCGATTGCGGCCCCCACTGGCCGTGGTTCGCCGTCCCGGGCCAATGGGGGCGGCGAGAAGCGGCGTGGGCGAGGGATGTGCTGGCCGCGGCTTCCCGCCGCCCCCATTGGCCCGGGACAGTGAACCGCGGCCAGTGGGGGCCGCGATCGTCCGAACCTGCCACGTCAGCAGGTAAATAAACTGGCCCGGCCCGCCAGGGTGCTTACCGTGGCGAGCCGCGTGCCAAACGTTGCCGACCCCTGCTCTAGATTCATCCTCTTTGGAACCCCCTTTCAGGTAATTGAAAGCAGCTATCAAATCCCCCTCATTCTTCTCTTCTGCTGACTAAACAATCCCAGTTCCCTCAGCCTCTCCTCATAAGTCATGTGCTCCAGCCCCCTAATCATTTTTGTTACCCTCCCCTGGACTCTTTCCAATTTTTGCACATACTTCTTATAGTGTGAGGCCCAAAACTGGACACAGTACTCCAGATGAGGCCTCACCAATGTCGAATAGAGGGGAATGATCACGTCCCTCGATCTGCTGGCAATGCCCCTACGTATACAGCCCAAAATGCCGTTAGCTTCTTGGCAACAAGGGCACACTGTTGATTCATATCCAGCTTCTAGTCCACTGTAACCCCTATGTCCTTTTCTACAGAACTGCTGCCTAGCCATTCGGTCCGTAGTCTGTAGCAGTGCATGGGATTCTTCCGTCCTAAGTGCAGGACTTTGCACTTGTCCTTGTTGAACCTCATCAGATTTCTTTTGGCTCAATCCTCTAATTTTTCTGGGTCCCTCTGTATCCTATCCCTACCCTCCAGCATATCTACCACTCCTCCCAGTTTAGTGTCCTCTGCAAACTTGCTGAGGGTGCAGTCCACGCCATCCTCCAGATCATTAATGAAGATGATATTGAACAAAACTGGCCCCAGGACCGACCCTTGGGACACTCTGCTTGATACCAGCTGTCAAGTAGACATGGAGCCATTGATCACTACCCATTGAGCCCGATGATCTAGCCAGCTTTTTATCCACTTTATAGTCCATTCATCCAGCCCATACTTCTTTAATTTGCCGGCAAGAATACTGTGGGGAACCGTATCAAAAGCTTTGCTAAAGTCAAGGAATTACATGTCCACTGCTTTCCCCTCATCCACAGAGCCAGTTATCTCATCATAGAAGGCAATTAGGTTAGTCAGGCATGACTTGCCCTTGGTGAATCCATGCTGACTGTTCCTGATCACTTTCCTCTCGTCGAAGTGCTTCAGAATTGATTCCTTGAGGACCTGCTCCATGATTTTTCCAGGGACTGAGGTGAGGCAGACTGGCCTGTAGTTCCCCAGATCCTCCTCCTTCCCTTTTTTAAAGATGGGCACTACATTAGCCTTTTTCCAGTCATCTGGGACTTCCCTGATCACCATGAGTGTTCAAAGATAATGGCCAATGGCTCTGCAATCACATCCGCCAACTCCTTTAGCACCCTCGGATGCTGCACATCTGGCCCCATGGACTTGTGCTTGTCCAGTTTTTCTAAATAGTCCCGAACCACTTCTTTCTCCACAGAGGGCAGCAGTCTGGGAGTTGACCTTGTTCGTGAAGACAGAGGCAGAAAAAACATTGAGTACATTAGCTTTTACCACATCCTCTGTCACTAGGTTGCCTCCCTCATTCAGTAAGGGGCCCGCACTTTCCTTGACTTTCTTCTTGTTGCTAACATACCTGAAGAAATCCTTTTTGTTACTTTTAACATCTCTTGCTAGCTGCAACTCCAAGTGTGATTTGGCCTTCCTGATTTCACTACTGCATGCCTGAGCAATATTTTTATACTCCTCCCTGGTCATTTGTCCAATCTTCCACTTCTTGTAAGCTTCTTTTTTTGTGTTTAAGATCAGCAAGGATTTCACTGTTAAGCCAAGCTGGTCGCCTGCCATATTTACTATTCTTTCTACACATCAGGATGGTTTGTTCCTGCAACCCCAATAAGGATTCTTTAAAATACAGCCAGCTTTCCTGGACTCCTTTCCCCCTCAGGTTATTCTCCCAGGGGATCCTGCCCATCAGTTCCCTGAGGGAGTCAAAGTCTGCTTTTCTGAAGTCCAGGGTCCGTATTCTGCTGCTCTCCTTTCTTCCTTGTGTCAGGATCCTGAACTCGACCATCTCATGGTCACTGCCTCCCAGGTTCCCATCCACTTTTGCTTCCCCTACTAATTCTTCCCTGTTTGTGAGCAGCAGGTCAAGAAGAGCTATGTCCCTAGTTGGTTCCTCCAGCACTAGTACCAGGAAATTGTCCCTTACACTTTCCAAAAACTTCCTGGATTATCCGTACACCACTGTATTGCTCTCCCAGCAGATATCATGGTGATTGAAGTCTCCCATGAGAACCAGGGCCTGTGATCTAGTAACTTCTCTTAGTTGCTGGAAGAAAGCCTCATCCAACTCATCACCCTGGCCTGGTGGTCTATTTGTTCCTCCTTAAATTTTGCATCTGAAACCATAATAAAAAATTTATTTCCAATCTGCCGACTCTCCATGCAGATATGCATAGTCTGAGATTAGGAATGTTTTTAGAATGCAGGGGCGGGGGGGGGAGAAGGGAAGATGGTTTAAAATATTTTCTGAAATTATATAACTTATTAGAATCATTTTAGTGCTGGAAAGAGAAATGAGGAGTCGAAAAGGTTACAAATGCAATCATATAATGACCCACTTATAGTGATGTTTCTGTCTGTGATTAATTGTTGATCAAGATGCTGTCTTGCTTTAATTAGAAGATGAGTTTGTAATATATCAGTGCTAGATTTGATTAAACAGAAGACATCTTAAATATCGTATTTCAAAATATTTTGCTTAAAGATGTATATTACAATGAAATATCCTCAAAATGACTTAAATTTGAATTATCTAAATTATTTAACACAGTATAACTCTTACATTTACATATGTATAAGTAAGGAAAGCAGAAATTCTAGAAGGATATACACTATTGTTAGTCTTAATCTTCTGAAGGGGTGATGGTCATGGTTTATTCATTAGCCAACACTTTTTTTGTTCTTCTACAACATACACTAGTGGTGTTCAGTTTTGATTACCTTTCCTGACAGAAGACATATGGTAGCAGAAACAGGAGCTCTTCAGAGAAAGGTAATGAAAATGGAGGAAACATTTTCATGTGAGGAAAAATTTAAACTGCTGTGAAAGGAGAAGAGCAAGAGGAGACACAAAGTAATGAATAACATAGACAAGGCCAGTTGGGCATTCCTATTTTACCTTTTCCCACAATACAAGAAAAAATTAACATTCAGAGAAACTTTTAAAGGGCAACACTTTAAAATGGATAAAAATAGAACACATGCAGCTAGCAAATAGCTTAGTAATAGTCTAAAGCAGTGGAGGAAGTGGCACAGGCTGAGGGACATGCTGGCCGCCCTTCATGCAGCTCCCATTGGCCTGGAGCGGCAAACCGCGGCCAGTGGGAGCCGCGATCGGCAGAACCTGTGGACGCAGCAAGTAAACGAACCAGCCCGGCCCGCCAGGGGCTTTCCCTGAACAAGCAGCGACCCTAGTTTGAGAACCACTGGTCTAAACGTGGTGATACTTTCATTTTGATAAGGCTAAATTGTACAACCCTTGTATTAATGATCACTTAATCACATGAGTAGTCTCATTGGCATCTTGCCTTTTGGGGGTTCTAGTCCTATCATTGTCTCCTCCATATTTCTTCCTTAAAAGTCATGTGAGTTACTCAGGGCTTGATCCATCCACCTTTTCCCATAAAAGCTACACTTAGCTCTTTAGAGCTTGAAACAACAGCCCAAAAAGGGACACTTATGTTTCTTCCTGAAAAGATTTGATTTTTATTGAATCTACATCAGAATTTGCCTTCTATCTAAATATTGGTACAACTCTGGTCTCTTATCTTCCTATTATCACAGTTCTGTAACTGAATTTCATTTTTCAGATCAAGTTCTAGTACAAGGCAGAAAAGCTACTTTGCAATATGTTCATGCTGTTTTTAACCACCACAAACGACATGCAAATATTGCAAAAAAATGCACAGAATAAATACTTGCAAGTCATTAACTATCAATTAACATGGAAAGTACTGTTTTAAAAAATCCAAACCTGAAATAGACAACTTCTAAAGGCATATAAATTTCAAATGTCTTCTGCTTCAGGAAACTACCATAGTAAACATGCATGTATGTGAGTCATCTTTTTAGTAGTAAGTACAGATCACTAGTAAGTAGTTCAGACAACAACTTTCCCCAAGTAAGGAAACCTAATTAGAAATTGAAGAACCTGGAGTTAGTCTGCTTTTAATTTAGGATGTTGACCCTAAATGCCAAGCAGAGCCTGAAATAATTGGTAGGAACCCACACAGGAGACGCACAACACTACAATGGTGTGGAATATAGTCCAGCCACATATCTTTGTCTAGGCACTGCACTGGTTTGGCACTTAAGGAAAATGTTGATAATGTAATATTCATGTATAAAATAATTTGTCACTGCATCACAGCATATAAATTCCTTTCTTTATTATCTTAATCTTTATAATCTGTTACCAGTATATGAAAAGATGTGGCAAAATATGTAGTTAACATTACTTATTAGTCCAATGAAGGACTGACAAATACGCTATAGAACTCATTTTCTGAGGGAACCAATTTAGGAATGTTTTTAGAATTTAGAGTTTCTCATAGGCAAAGCTCAGTGAGTCAGATGAATATAAATATAGACTTATTCTTTTGGAAAGTTATTTCTAGGTGTTGGACATTTGAAAGCAAGATCCTGCAGGGAATTTTTTTTAAAAGGGGGTCATTTTCATCTCTACTCTAGTGAGCAGTTTACATAGTGTAATTAAATGTGATTTTAATGAATATTCATGAAGTACTTACTTTTTATTAAAAAGTTAGAAATATGAGCAACTTTTATAAATAACTGACAAGTGAGCCTGTGTGAAAAGCTTAAGAACCTGCCAGGCAGCACTGTTAACAGCCCACAACTTGGGTTCGCTACAACATGTAAAAAAAAAAAAAAATTGTGTGTGTGTGGAGGGGGCGGGGGGCAAATCTAAAATTAAGCTTATTCTCTAAAAATGTGAATCTTTAAAAAGGTGAATTTGGAATCTCTCTCTCGTTGTATATGTTTGAAGTCAATGCTCATAAAATGTGCAATATTCACAATACTAGAGAGACTGTGAAATTTTCAGCCCTGTTCTGGACTCTCTAAGTCCAAAGAGGCAGAAAGGGTAGGGATTCCCTTTGACTCTGTGCCAGCATGGGATTCCCTTACACAATGTAGCCAGCCTTTTGCTGCCTCTCCCTGGTGTAGAAGGCATGTTGGTGCCATGCTAACAGGAGAAGGGGTCCTCCCTGTAACTCTGGTGAGCCACAGCTAGTGTAATGGTCCCCTGCAAGCTGCTGTCAGTTGGCAAAAGATGTTGTAGTTTTCAGGTTGCTCCAATTTATGCCAGGGGCCAAACTAGCCCCAGATAAGAGCCGCCTTTTCCCTTTCTCCAAGATTCTGCACTGAGCGCAAATCACCCACATCCAAGGATTGAGGCATGAATTCCTGTTTTTATCCACAGAATGAAAACAGCACATGTAGTGGCAGTGCAAGCTTCTCCACACTTCTGAAATCTTTAACTAAAAAATGTCTTGCATGTGACCCATGTCTGGAATGAATAATTCTCCATGGTAAAATTAATTAAACTCTTGGGATTCACAGATACATTTGTGTCTGCCTGGATATACATACATGGGAAATGGTACAAGTGATGACCATATGAAAACCAGTAGAATGAACCTGCCACGTTGGTTCACAAATCCTTTTGATTAGCTCTAGTTGGGGCTCATCATGATTGGAAGATCTGGTATCCATATCTTATTTTAATGGACATTTGTATCCTTTTAAGAATGTACCAAAGCACCAACTTATTTCAAATGCAGGATTTCACAGCTTTCAGATGGCCCAAATTTCCAATTGCTGTTTATCCAAGTCAGATCTTGAAGTAGTAGAACCCCTCATATTATTGCCTGAGCCATCTAGTCTTCCTGCTGTTTCGATTCATTGTCTAAAGGTAGTTGTCCATTCTCCATTGGGAAATACGAAAGGATTCTATCTTATTGTTAATCACTTGGAATAGTGAGTAATGCAGCACGATTCCCCCCCCCCCCATGCTTCACTTTGAATTTTCTTAAATATTCTCTTCAGATTACTTAGATTGATAGATTTGATTATTAGGTAAGCTGTGTGCACACAACAATAAACTGTTGGATGGAAAGGCAAATTAATCTTTGTTCTATGTCTCCTCTAGAAAGAGGCGTTTTCTGTTTAAAAGTAAATTCTAAACTTTGAAAATTCTCCTGTGGAAATGACTTGTGAGCAATCATCATAATGTGATACCTTCCTCATCACATGTTTGCTTGTATAATGGTTAGAAATATTTCTTAATGTACAGGCATTACCAGTTTTGTTTAAACCCACAGTATTCCTCCTGAAGGTGAACTCTTTTTCAAATAGATGCAGCAAGGGAAGAAAAAGTACTGACCCTTTTAATGTCCTGATTGCCAATCCCTAAAACAAAGGGGTGCTATTTATCACACCATGGTTCCATTCCATGCTTCTCAGTGCCGCTTGGCTACAGGCAATTTAACATTTGGTTTCATTGTTTATGATAGGTGGAGATGGCAGCAATTTAGACAAGGAGCTTGGAGGGAGAAACAGGAACTGGAATGGGGAACCTAGATGAGGGTGGAGACTGGGCTTTCCTGAGTAAGGAGACAGCAACTTGGATGAGGAGCTGCAGGGGCATGAACAGAATTGGATAAGGAGCTGGGATGGGGGGGAGATGGGACTGACACAGGAACAGGCTGGAAGGAACACAGCACAAGGGATCAGGCTTGGGGAGAACTGGGGCAGAAGGATCTGTGTGCCCACTTGAGAACACTTGCTCAAAATCGACCCTAGGTGTTTTGCCATCCAGAGTGGAAAATGCTTTTGGTATGTGCATCCCCGAGCCAACTGCAAAAACTAAAATAAATAAAACCCTATCCAAGTGATGTGGCACCCCTGCAGATTCTGGTTTAGTGCCCCTAGCAGATGGCAGCCAGGGTGACTGCCTGGATTGACTGCCCCTATAGCTAGCCATGCACTGTCCTCAAGAGCCTACTATTGAACCCAGGAGTTTCAACATTCCTCTGCTGTCAGCAAATATGTGAAACCTACTGGCTAAATGTGTGTCACATCCCGGTCCAGTGGCTGATCCACATAGCAGGTGTAGGTTGTCATCCTCTATCAGTTATGCAGTTAGGGAAAATGGCAGTGGTATATACTACAGATCTAAAGATTCCAGCCCTGCTGTTGACCCATGTAGGAGTCACATTGATTCTACATGACATAATTTCTGTTTGATTTTTTTCCCCAGTTAGTATATTTGTGTATAATTCCTTAGGTGTTTGTTTTAACTTAAACAAAAAGTTAAGGATGCAAAATCAAGCACTCAAGTTAGGAAATATCAGAATTAAGGTTACCTGTGCAGATAAGTAAAACGTATCTAACTATAAAGGTAGATAACCTTTGGAACAGATTTCTGAGGGATGTTGTGGAATCCCCATCACCGGAGGTTTTTTAAGAACAGGTTGGACAAACACCTGTCACAGATGATATCCTAAGTTTACTTGGTCCTGCTTCAATGCTGGGGGCTGGACTTGGTGAATTCACAAGGTCCCTTCCAGCCCTGCATTTCTATGATACTAATGTCTTTCCTGTCTTCTTCTAGTTAACAAAAAATATTGTGATGACATATAAAAAAAAAGCCAACCTTTTTGTTACACATTTTATTGCTGGCTTGAAATACTGAATTTGGGGAATTATACAAATGAATCACAATTAAGTAGTCAGTTTTTAATACTGTATATCTGAGAACTTGTTTCTATACATTTTCTAAATCTGTTTTAGTTTAAACAGTAGTGAAAACTGAGGCGGCAGTGGCATACAGATGGCAATGCAAGAAAGGCATTTAATGGATGACAGGTTTCAGAGGGGTAGCTGTGTTAGTCTGTATCAGTAAAAACAACGAGGAGTGCTGTATATTTATACCTGATTACTGTATGTTCTACTCCATGCATCTGATGAAGTAGGTTATATCCCACAAAAGCTTATGACCAAATAAATTTGTTCGTCTCTAAGGTGCCATAAGGTTTCCTCATTGTTTTTCCTTAATGGATGGACATTGAGTTATGTCCCTTTTGAGACACAGTTTGGAATAGATTAGTTCTGAGTTGGAAACAGTTTTCCCATCCCACAGAACTTTTCGAGGTATCAAAAAAATCCCATCTTGAATCAGGATGTAAAGTTGAAATCTTTAAAATTTTGAAAGTCAAAAATCTGAAGGAAAAAAAAACAATGTTTTTTGTTTTGGTCATATCAAAATGTTCCAGTTTGACTTTAAACATTTATTATTTTTGCATTTTTAATATAACTAGCTTAAATTGCTTTGAACTTTAAACTGGATTTTTCATGTCTAAACAAAATTATTAAATGTTTTAAACTTTTTCCATTTTTTGTGAAAATATGTATGAAAACCAACCCTTTCCCCCAAAAGAAACTATCAAAATTCTTGAACAACTCTAGAAGAGATGCACTAGATTTTGAGGTTAAGTCCTCATTTTAAAAAATTAGGAGAAAAGTGGATAGGTATTAAAACATTTATGTAAATGATTAACCAAATTATTTGCTCACATATTAATGAATAATTCCTAGCAAAAATGAATAGGTGTTCCATGGATATAACTCAAGGCAATATATGACCTTATTTGTGTACAGATTCAAATACAAGCATGTATACATAAGGCATGATATATTAACAATTGATTCTCTTGCTTTTAAAAAAAGGAGTTGGGGAGAAAGGGTTAACTTAAGCTACAAAAAAAAGCTCCAAGGCCTTAAACTTCACCCCAGAAGAAAATGTAGCATCCAAGTAATTTTCTTGATGGATTTTAATTTTGTCTTTTAACAAAATAAAGTAGTGTAATAAATTGTTTGGCAGAGGAATGGATTATCCTCACATCACATTCACTTGTATTTTTTCTTTTACTAAAAAGGTTTAATGATGTGTAATGGGTCATGTCTTGTAAAATATATGGACATTTCATTTAACAGATTAGTTTAAATTACAAAAAGTTTTGACTAAAACATCATAATCTCTATTTACAATAGCAGACCCAAACTGTTTTTATTGCATAAGTACCAACTGAATGAATAGTTCCTGTTAAATTTAAATACAATAATGATCCATAAAGTTGGATGGGGAATACTAGGAATGAGAGCGCATTTGCTCTCCAGAGGTATACATAAAATAGCAAAAAGTAGAAGAGGGCATGTTCCATTTATCTCCCCCATTAGTGTAATTGTACAATGGGTGTTATATGATTTTAACATTTGTATGTACAACTAAAATGCGGCCCTATGGATGGTGTATTATGCCAAAGGACTACAAGATCTACCAAAGTTAAAATATACAAACTGCCTCCAAAGATCAGGTGGACACTCTGCTGTCACTCTTGCTGTAGATCTTAAGAAAACATTTTATTACTTAAAATATTGATTGGTAATTAAACTAGAAGTAGGGGTAGTTAGAGTTTTACTCCTCCTCCTCCTCCTCCTCTAACTCTAACACAGAAAAAGCTATCAACTTTTTCTGATTTTTTTTTTTTTAAAGAAACAAATGAAGCCATATATTTGTTATAGGTATATAGGCAGGGGTCCCACTAATTTTAATGGGACCCTTATACAAGTATCTGAAGTAGAAAAATTGCCTTTGGATAGCTACAATTGAAAAAGACAGACAGAAACATCTTGGACTGTATCATAAGAATTTTTTCAGGTCTCCAACCAAGGTTTAGTTTTGAGTGGGACAAGTAGATGTGTGCAGTTATCTCCTTATCATATGCTAATTGAAACCTGCCTGTGAAGTAGTACATATCTTCTCATCATGGACTGATGAGCACATTTAAAAGACAAGAAGAAATCATGTTTAAGATGTTCCTGATGTAACCATAAGAACTTACAAAATTCATATATACTAATTAGGGTGAGGAAGGAAATGGCTGTTTTGACAGAATCAACTAATAATGTTACAGTAGCTTTGTGTGGGGTGGTCCTAGCTTCATATATAATTCCATGGGCCACAGGCATGTTTGTCATTGTGAACATGCCATATGAAAGGGCAGGAAAAATAAAATGCAATTGTGATAGTGTGAGGACTATTATGGGGCTGCTATTTTGGATTCACTGATGTATATGAATGTATTCTGTAATATACACCTCTTTTGGGGATGAACAGGTAATTGTATGGTCAGACACTCAAGATAGCTGGATGAATGTTTCTTCCACTCCAGGCATTTGGTGACGGGTTACAAAAGGACTATTAGGAACATGCATAAAGAGTTGGGCTGCATTTTCAACCACACCCTTTCTTATTAACCTTTCCAAAAAATTTCCCCAAAACATGTTTTGTTTTTGTTTTTTTTAAAAGAAAGCTATAAATGTTCTGGCAGTCTTCCACACTCTTTAGTCAGAGGTACAGTGATTGTTTTATCCCAGTAGAACACTTTGCTGCCATTACAAATAGATTTAAGATTCAATTCACTCTTTTTCATGCAATCCTTCAGCAAGGTTGGAAGATGACTTTCTTTCACTTTGTGTCATCTTTGGAGCCCTGGAGGATATACTGGATTATCTGAATTAACAGATGGAATGTCCTCATCCAGTTCAGGTGTTTGCGCGTGTTTTTTTTTGTTTGTTTGTTTTTCCTTCTGGTGCTGCTCTGACCTATGGGCAGTTAACATTTCTGCAAGGTATAGAAAACTGAGTGGTCTCCCTTATTGTTCAACCCCACCTTTTCCAGTCTTTCTAGGACTTCCAGTAGGTGCCAGTGGTTTTTCCATGGTGGTATGCCATAGAAAAAAAGAGATATGGTCCGTTTGGCACCAGAGGACCACTTCCTCCAGACTCTCAACTTCCATTGGAAATGTTGAGAAGGTCAAGAGATGCTAAATGTTAGCTTTCTGAGTGGGGGAGGGGGAAGACAAAAATGAGCTGATTCTGGGATTAGTTATATCTGTTAGAATCTAGTTTGGGCATCCAGTTTTGAGAAGACATTTGCCTCTCCATGTTGTTCTAAAATGTGTGTTTCACACAACAAAACATGGCATATCCGCTGATGGTTTCATAAACTTACTGAGATTTACAAACATAGTCATGTCTGCATGCCATTCTGCCGAACTTCAGCATGGGGTATTTTTTGGAGCATAATGGAACCAATGACCTAGTGAAATCCTAGAAGTGGAAGAGAAAGAGAGTCCAAGGTGATGAGTTATACAGTTACACAATGAAAGTTACACAATGAGTTCCATTACACAGTTACCTCTACTACATGTTTTTAAAATGGAATTTACTGCAAATACATAGTAGATTAAACTACAGTGGGCGATAAATGTCTAGTTTTAATGGCTATCAATATATTGCATATTTTTATATCCTTTCCAGGGTGGCATGTTATGTTTACTTATTTAAGTAACTGCTTCCTCCATACTCTCCTAATTAAAACTGTGGTTAGATAAATAAAAAATTGTTTGATTCAATATCTCTGAGGGAGTGTATAAGGTAACTGCTGAGTATTTGCAGATTTCCTTTTAGTGTGTCAGTAAAAAGGTACTGTTTATTCAATAACTTGCCTTTAAAACAAATGTTTAGCCACTCAGGTTTTCATTGTTTGATAACATCCAGCAGTTAGTGATGCAAATCAAAGTTAAGAGTAGAAACATTTTAGTAACAAAAACTAATATTCTTAAAAAAAGACACATTTCCTTGAAGAAATACATGTTAACATGCTCCTATCACTTTAGACATATTTACAACTCTTTAAATGATGTAGGTGTTCCAAACACTTTTTAATTGCACGTATAGTACCACAATATATAAATAAGGATCATATGTGAAAAATTGCTACTTTTTGTTTTTAGATGATAGAGTAACTTCAGTACACCTCTACCCCAATATAAAGCGACCCAATATAACACGAATTCGGATATAACACAGTAAAGCAGTGCTCTGGGGGGGCAGGGCTGCACACTCCGGTGGATCACAGCAAGTTCGATATAATGCGGTTTCACCTGTAATGCAGTAAGATTTTTTGGCTCCCGAGGACAGCATTATATTGAGGTAGAGGTGTATTTCTAGTATTATTTTTAGTGCAGGGAGTACTCATGTGGGATAAAGTTACTTGGTTATCTAAAGTATTTAGCAAGATTTTAAAAGTATAATTCAAGTGCAGTGTAGGCCTCTTAAGACAAACTAGTCAGAGAAAACCAGAATTATTTATCTTTACCGATAAGTAACCTAAACAAGTATCTGATCTTCCAAAGATCAGGTCTTAAGTTGTAGCATGTGAAGATGGAGAGTCACTGGTGGGGGGTATTTTCGCTGGAGGGAAATTGAGGTGATCATTGAGACGAAGGATGGAATGAGATGACTATTGGGAAAGGGGAAATACTGCAAAGGATACCGAAAGGAAGAGAGGTAGGATGGAGAGGAGCATTGGCTGAGGAGTATAACTCTTACATTCACAAGAAGTGTTTCTAAATCATTTTAAGCAGGGGCAGCGAGTTGTATGGGCCCATGGTGCCCATGCTCCACCAATATGAGAGCACGGGGGCCCGGCTTGGGACCAGGTCTCTCTCCCAGCCCTGCCTACTGCCCCCATGTGTCTCCCCCGGAGCACACTCCTCCCCCCCTCCCAGCCCCACCTGCTGCCCCCCGGGCAATTTTTAAAGGACCCGGGGCCTCCGCTGCCACCACGGGCAACACAGTGGGGCTAAGACTGCTTCCTGCCCACCTGCCTGCACCACTTCCAGAAGCTGCCGGCACATCCCTGCAGCCCCTGGTGGGGGTGTTTCTGCAAGCTGCCCCCCCCCGCCCAGCACCAACTCTGCCAACTGCGTCCAATGAGAGCTGCGGTTGCAGTGCCTGTGGGCGATGGCAGTGCCTATGGCAGCAGCGCGCAGAGACCCCTCCGGCCCCCCCGCCTAGGAGCTGCTGCCAGAGCGGGGTGTGGGTTTACCTCGGGCAACTCCCGAAGGAAACCCACACCCCGCTCTAAGTGCTGCACCCCAGCTCCCTGCCCTATCACAGAGCCCACACCAAAACTCCCTCCCAGAGCCCTCCTTGCACCTCCTCCTGCACCCCAACCCCCTGCCCCAGCCTGCACCCAGCACCCAAACTCCCTCCCAGAGCTTCAGGCAGGTGTGGGGGGCAGGGGTAGGACTTGGACCCATTCTGGGCACCACCAAAAATTATAGAAACCTGCTCCCCCTGATTTTAAGTAATGAAGTGTTCCATCTAATGGCAATGGGAACCAGATTCCTTTTATGTTAAAACACTTCCATTTAAAAAACAGACTTTTAGTGTAGAAGACTCTGACATTCATCTTTTTTTCTGCCACACCTGTACTGCACACATGTCCCTAAGTAACTCAGTGCTTTCAGAAATGCATTTTGTTAAGCAACAAGAGTCACTTGTACTATTATCAGCTATTCTGCAATCATTACGTAATGAGCAGTCTGTTTCCAAATAGTTGATGATTTTTTTAGTTGAATTTGAGAAGAGAGAGAAGTGAAAATGTAAGCAGATCCTGGAGATGGTGGGTGGAATGCTGGCTTTGTTGGGACCTGGCTATGATCCAGATTTTTATTTTATGGCTTGGATTAACTGTCAATCACTAGCCAAATTAGAATTGCTTTAGCCAAATTTTATAATAGAAGAAACAACTTGCTATTACCTACCACGTTTTGTATTTTTGTGTCAGATGCTTACAAAATTGTGCAATGTGTCATGAAATTGTTGTAGCAGACATCCTAGAGACCTAAGACTTTTTCTCAAGAAGCAGAGTATGCATGGGGGCGGGGAGGGAAGTCTGCTGGCAAGATTGTGGGGTCAGAATGAAATCACAAGCTCTCTTTTCCCCTCTACAAGCTACCAATGCAGCCAACAGTAGCTAGTGCAGAATGGGGAGAGGGAGCTGATTCAATGTATGCCTGTTCCAGCCTCTCCATGTATGTCTCAATTGCCCACCTTCACCTACAATAGGGTGACCAGACAGCAAGTGTGAAAAATTGGGACAGGGGTGGGGGGTAATAGGAACCTATATAAGAAAAGGACCCAAAAATCAGGACTGTCCCTATAAAATCGGGACATCTGGTCACACTAACCTACCAGGTCTTTTTTATTTCCCCCGCACCTTCTGTGCCCAGATTTTCCCAGACAACTTTAACTCAGACAAAGAGATTAGGGTCCTTAAAGTTCCCTTTAACAGATCAAGCTGTTGTCACTATCAGTAAGAAAGCATTCAAGTTATGCTTCTCTGATGACCCCTCCAGAGTGAGGTCTTGCAATAATCTGTTTCCAGATGGAACAAATAGTATTCAAATTAAATACATGTCAGACATGCTTTATATTCAAAGTTCTTCTTTCATTTTCAAAGCAGTATAAAGATAAGAATTACAACAGAGACAACATATTACAATAAAGAATTTACACTAACAATATTGCAAAACTATGTATTGGAAATTTTTGCTACAAAAAAGAAAATGCTAGTTGTCTGTATTATGTATCATTACAGCTCACATTTTCATTGAAAGATGTTCCCTCACCGACATAATCTCCCTTCTGCACAGTCCCATATCTTAGCTTTCTGGGGATGTGTGCTCTTAACAGCTTTAGGGGAAAAATCATGGTATTTAGTAGAGATGGGCCTGAGCAGCAATGGTCAGAACCAGATATGTATCCAAACTCCCTACAAATTCATGTGTGTTTGGATCTAGAATTTCTGTTCAAGTCATCATGTTGTAAGAGGCCACAAAAAAATTCAGATCTGGATTTGCATTTTCCCGAAAGTTTTTAAGGATATTGAGAGAGTGTTTTGGTTCAGGTCCAATTTTGCCAATAGAAACTCAGTAATTTTACTAAATGTTGCAGAAGCTTAGAGAAATTATAAAAATATTTTCTTGTTGCATACAAAAAAGGGGTAGTTTAAAAAATGTAAATATTTGCAAAATAGTATTTATAGGAAGGAGGGACTGGGAAACATTCTTTGATCATAGGGCTTTCCCACACAGCACTGGGAAAGTGTGCCAGAGGAGTTTGATTTGTAAAGCACACTAATGAGCTGCACTCTAACTGCCCCATGTGGACCCTGCTGTCTAAATCTCAGGGCTGTCCAAATTACCTTGGGGGCTACTCTAGTCCCCCAAGCAAGCCAAGACTGAGAGTGCAGAAAAGTGTCTTAAAACCATAATAGCCCTCACCCTCTGGGCTGCAAGTTCTGGACTGTGGCTCTGTAAGGTAGCTTTTAGAGGCATAGCGCAGAATCTCACCTATTATTTTACAACATCCGTTACTGGTTTTTTTATTTTACTTTATTTTTACCAACTTTCCCCCCAAAAATCTACCTGAAATGAGATGCAAATGCAACATTTCTGGAAGATCAGTTTAGTTTTAAGGAAGTTTGATGTGGAGTTGACCTTGATCTTACAAAGGGAAATTAGTTTGGAATAGGTACTGCCACTGCATCATAATTGATAGATTCCTCACAAGTATGTAAACATATGTTTTCATTCATGAATTGTCTGTATAAGCAGATCATGATTTTTACAAATTCTTATGTTTTCAGTTCAACGTATTTCAGCCTATGGATTGCTGTTGGTGGTGAGGATTTATTTCAGTGTTTGAGATTTATTATTTATTCTGTGTGGTGGGCCATCCAAGTCATTTGGCATTGTTTCAGCTCCCTATTGGACTGTATAATCTTTATAAACAGAAGAATGACTGAACAAAATGTTGGGGCTTTGTTTCTCAGAGAGAGAGAGAGGTACAGCCCTAGGGAATATGACATTTCTAACCTATCCTTGTTCATAAGAGAGCCATGAATTTGGCTATGTATATGCGCTCCCTCGATTTAACAATATCTGAGTTGCATCCTGCTCCGAAGGAGCAAGGAAGATACATCTAGTGCATAGTTTGTCTGGAGCCTTTAAGGAATATAATATATAAAAACCTATGTTACGAGCTAATACTGTGTGTGTGTGTGTGTGCACGCGCGCGTGTAAAAGAAATCGGGAAAGAGTTGTGTAGCTTTTTAAAATAGGTTACACCTAACTATAGTTTCTGCATTGTTAGTGTTCCTTTAAATCAGTTTCATAATACTATTTGACATAGCTTTTCGTATATGCGGCCATATCAATTTTGCTAGTAGTAACAATGTTGCTAATACAAAAATGTCGGCTGTTCTGTCAGTGAAATTGATGTATTTACATAAAAAGTCTGTGATATGGCAAACATCCATTTCCTATCTCATTTTTCTTGTTACAGACTAATTTTTTCTATCTGGTACCAGGTGAGAGAAAAATTGTTTAGTATTTGCCAGTCTATACATTATCTCTTCTTGGCTTCCTTTCCCCTCCCCCTTCCAGAGCAAACATCTGTCTCATTTTGTGGTAAGTAAAATACGTTCCGATTTTCTGTATCTTTTATTGGCACTTTATATTTGTCATTTCACACATTATGCACTGTAATAGTCTGTAATCTATTTATGAAAGATTGTGGACATCTGCAGCCAAATGTAATGCAGTCAAGCTTAGGGGGTTTTGTGCTTGCTAGGATATATCGTCATACCCACAATTTCTAATGTTCTTTGTCAGGGAATCGTAATCTTTACTTCATTTTTTGGTTTGTTTTTTGTTTAACAAAACTGCCCTTTTCCAGAGAGATAAGAGTGGAGGTAGTGCCTGATAATTACATGTTATAGTCTTTGTCCGTGGACCCTGGAAATTAATCTAGTTGACTTGTCAACTTTCTTTAAAATGCTCGGATGGAAAAAAGTATCTACAATATTGTGGTGTTCTTGTGTTGGGCTGCAAAGCAGTATCAGAATGGAAAGTGACCCTAAGTGGATCTGGCAAAAATAGATAGTCAAAGGTTGTGGTACATGTCACTTATCACATGGTTCTGCAATTTATTGTATGGATATCACTACTACGTACATAGTTTATAGACATATGTGGACACAACTGATAAAGTAAACTGGTATGTACAATTGTTTCAGCATATAACTCCATGTATAGGGTATCTGCCTTTAGTGTTTACAATATACAGAGCCATTTAGTTACAGTAGAACAAAAGATATATTTTAGCATATTTATGAAATGAGTATAATAGGCTACAATGTTTCTGTGTAACCAGGATATAGAAATGAATTAGATATATGTCCCATAATGATTGACAACAGTGATTTATTACTAGTATTTTGAAGAAAAAAATTAAGATCTGACCCCTTCATATGATTTCATCCAAACCAGCAAACATTTACTGTGGTCTGGGCATGCAGCGAGCAGAAACACATTGCAAATTTTAGTATGTTTAGGATCATTAACTTGATTGTGTCAATTTGTTAAAGTGCCAAGTAATGATTTTACAGGTAATTAGACTTTAACAGGCAGAAACTAATTTATGTCCTTCTTGTTTTTATGATGTGTGTAATGATAGATGTACTATCACACAAGCTGTTGTTTTTAGGTACACAACATCTCTTAATATCCTAAAGCAAATGAAATATTACATGTCAGGAACTGATCAGTGACTGTATAAAACACATTAGTGCCTTTTCTTCTTTTAGCTGCTCTTAATCGAAGCTCATTCATCATGTCATAGAAAGATGGAATGTTTCAGGTTATTTTTGCTGCTCGGAGAAATGGCAGTGAACCTTTAAGGTCAAGAGGACAAGACAATAACTTCAGGTTATTACAATTGTTTTTCTAATAGTTGAGGCTCAAGATGCCCCCAATGGATTGTGAGATTTTTTTTCCCCTGACTACCTGAGAACAGCAGCAAAACACCCACTTTAATTTGCAAGTAGGAGAGCCCTTACAGCTTTCATAACAATTATCACCACTTATAATGTTGGGAAAACCAGTTGAGGATTGAAGCTGGTATAAGAGAGCCTGAACCTCTTAAACTGGAAATAGTCTAGAAATCTTGCAAGTTCCCCATAATTCCTGAGCCTGGCTACATGGGAAATTCTGCAAGAAAAGGTTTCCTTGCAACATTCTCCAGAGCAGTGAATGCCATGTTATGTAACAAAAATTATGCTTTGTGTTTGCTTTCGCAAAGTGTTAACTACACTCCTCTAAAACTTCAAAAAAGTTTGCATTCAGTTGGTTCTAAATTTGTTCTGGTTATTGTTTACATCAGCTTGGTCATCCTTGACTTCAACACCAGTTTCATATGCTCTGGGGATCAGAAACTTTTCCCTCCCCAAATTAGGATTTATTTTTTAAACTCGAGGTTAATTAAAGGTGGTTCAATGAGCCTGTCTGTTACTCAGCTGTGTTACCAGTTCTTTTCTGGAGGGCCGAGAGGGAATAAAGAACATGGATGGTCCATAAATTTCTCATTTACTTAAATAATATCTGCTTTGTGTCATGTTTAGTGGCTGACAAGTTTGCTGTCAATCAGCCCTGTTGTCAGATGATTTGATTGCCAGTAAAGTCTCAAAGCTGTAGTCTAATGCAGCTTGTTGGCTGACACTTCCTGAGCATGGTGTTTACTTCAATAGAGTCTTACCTGTAATTATAGTGTCACTATTCAGGATGTTGTAGTTAAAGATCTGTCAACATTTCCATTACAAACACTATTTTCAGGGATGTAAACTGAGAAACAACTTGTTCAAGGCTGAAAATGTGGCACACAGTTCAAGAACGTGATCCTCGCATCTTCAAAGGTGGAGGGGGTAGGTGTGGTCTGGTCAAATAGTAAGAAAGGAGTAATGGCTCTTTTTTAAGGGTTCCCCCCCTCCTTTGGGTTGGAAGGATGGCGGGAGGGATGAAGGGAGCAGCATCACCTGAGCAGGGAGTTGTCCGGAAGGGTTCAGGTATGCCATTGGTGTCCTGCACAGCAGGTGGAGTCCTTGTTCTGCTAGACTGAACCCTCTGTGATTCCTATATCGGCAGCTGATTGCTGGCACCTCCTAGAGGCAGGTGTCCAATGCAGTTACTCATTCCACAGGGTTCCAGCTCCCTGGTAAACCGAACTGGAAGTGGATGTAGGTGGAAGGCATCCCCTAAAGAAACTGGGGAAAGGGACTGAGGCTCCTAACATCAGGTACATTGAGGAGACAACCCCCTTTCCTCAGCCCCTCAACCCACATGCATGAGAGGAGGGCGCTCGGGGTCCCAGCAATGGGCTTGAAACAGATTTAGAGGGCGGAGGTCTGATTGCAGCTCTCCCCAAATAGGTGGACAAGTTTGCCGAAGGAATGATGATGTACAAGTTATTGCTGGATAATTCCCAGGTGATCTACGTTAATAAAAAACTTTTGTGGCCTAATTAAACCACATCCTTCACATCTTGTGTTTCTTCCTGCATGTGTGGGACCATTTCAGGAAATTGTTTGGTCTACTGGCATCTCCCATGCTGCAAAGTAGATGGCCCTTTCTTCCTCACGTATTTTCAGGCACCTTAAGACCATATGTCTGTCCAAATGAATCTGCAAAAGTTTAGGTTCAGCAGACTCTAACACCAGTGATTTAGGTGAGTTTGGACTTTGGTTTGGATTTTTTTGTTTTGCATTTAAGAAAATCCTACATTGCTTTTGAAAGAAATATTCAGATGCAAGTTTCTATCTACTTCACTTGTAGTAGAGTGTGCCAACAGCTTATTATATGGGCCTGATCCTTCTAGCCTCGTCCCCGCTACTGACTCAGAACTCACGTTCATTGACATTACTGACTCAGACTGGTACATTGTTCTTGTGCTTCTTAGGTGTTTCCATCAGTTTCAGCAGAATTTAAAGCATAGCCAAAGCTAGTTTTCTAGCCCTTATGGTTACCAAGAATGATAAACTGAAGCCCAGTCTACTCACAAAATTGCACCGGTTTAATTAAAGGTGTATTTTTAACTGATTTAGTTAAATGTCAGGTGGACGCTCTTAAATCAACTGAAATATGGCTTACATTCATTTAGCTTAGTCCAATTGTTAACCAACTAAAGCTAAGTGATATGACATTTTTAACCAGATTTAGGAGTGTCTATGTAGGGCTTTAAGTGATTTATAAACCAAATAGGGATGGACTTAAACATTTGTTAATGTTAGACATCCTTAAGTGTTTTACTAGATTTGGGGCCTTAAGTAACTTGGTATCTCTAGATACATGAAGGATGACAATAATATTTCCTTTGAAAATACATTATTTCATCTGATTACTCCTTGGCCTTACTAGTGAACAGGAAGTAAACTATGATTTCTGATTAATTTCACAGTGGGGAAAGGTTACTGGTTACATGAATACATTTTAAATGATTGTCTCATGGCCAAAATTTGCAGATGTGAGTGCTTAAAGTTGCATGCCTAAATCCATTTTCAGTCCTGATCTTTCGAAGACTATGTGCGCACAAAGTTAAGCAAGTGCATAAATCATTGCAGGATTGGGGCTGATGGGACCAGAATAAGTGGCAGGATTTTGAAGTAGTGAGCACCCTACATGCCCACAGAAATAAATGTTATAATTTAAAATAGATTAGTACAAAACTGAAACACTTAACCACCTAGTGTAATAAATTAGGTATTATCATACTTTTAAGCACCAATCAGCACTAAAAATCAAAACCTAACTGAGTCCTGGATGAAAATTCTATTTAAATTGCTGAAGCGAGTTTGGTTACAGTACCTAGGTTGATAATGGAAGTCAATGGGAGCTGGGTGTGTTAATCACATCAAATTAGGATATTTATTTTGGTTCATAAATATTTATTTAGGCACCTAAATTTGAAACTTCTGTCTCATGATTAATTGAACCAATATAGTTGCCCACTAGTCTGAACCACTGAATGCAGGTTATTTAATTACTTGCTATCCATAACAGAATTGAGATCATATGCAGTTGTCATTTGGAGTCTCCTACAGGTATTTGTCTGAGGGTGCCTGAGGCATAAATTTCACACAGATTTTCACACAGTATTTTTATACTTAAATACTCTGAGAATACAGAGGAAAATTTTTCCCCAAGTAGGCAAATTCATGTCACTTTGATAGTGTCCTCTCTGTGTGTCACCTGGGATGTTATCAAACCAAAAATAATGTTATGACATTACTTTATGTGATCACAGCATGAGATTATACCTTTTTGTACCATTAGTTAGTATGGTAAAGACTATGTAAATGTGATCGTTAAATCCCAGGATGGAGTCATAAATGGGACAGCCTCAGCCACACTTTTTGTGTAGCTGTCAGGAAGTCTGATTTGAAGTCAACTAACATCAGCATAGACCAAAACTACAATTCCCATAACTCAAGAGAAATGCAGTTTTAATGTTGATCTGACTCAGAATGAAGCATTTAGGTCAATTTAAAAAATGCCGAATGAAACATTTCAATTTCAGAAATGCTAAAATGTTTCATTTTGACTGAAAGTGTTGTAAGGGGTTTTTTTTTTTTTTTTTTTTTCTAAAAAAATTTTTTCAGAATTTCCAGTATGCAAAATTTTTTCACATCATGTTTTTGTTTTGGGACTAAAACAAATGTTGACATGTCGGAATTTCTTGTGAGACAGAAATTTTTACTTTTGCTCAGCTCTATTTCCTATGTATCACATGCTTTTTACATGGTGTTAACAATTCTGCAGCCATGGCATCACAGAATTAGAACCTATACTGACTATATGCCAGGGCCTGATTTATCCTAAATCTGCTTTAAAGATTCAGCTCCAAGATTTAGTTTTGTTAATTCCCATAACTATAGGTAAGCTAGCTATTCTTGCATTTTGCTTTTTCAAGGTAATGGAAAGGATTTCTAAAGAGTCCAAAATGCAGAAGAGTTCTCAAATTAGACTTGATGGCTTTGCAAGTTTTGAGATGGTCTTTTTTTTTTATTTTTATTTTTATTTTTTGGGGGGGTTATTGCTGGTACCTTGGTATTGTACTCAAAATCTATAACAGTTTGGCAATTTCAACTACCACTTTTGAAAGTTTGCTATTCATCTGCTGTTAATCACTGAGGGCTTTGATATCCATCAGCTGGCTGACAGTGTCAGAGCAAGTTGCTTCTGTCATAAAGTATGTGGCAACCCGTTGCTGTCATTGTAAACATGTTTTCTGAGATAAGACTAAGGCCTGGTCTACACTACGAGTTTAGGTCGACTTTAGCAGCGTTAAATCGACTTAAGCCTGGACACGTTTACACTACGAAGCCCTTTCTGTCGACTTAAAGGGCCCTTTAAACCGGTTTCCTAACACCACCTCGACAAGGGGATTAGCGATAAAATCGACCTTAGGGGGTCGGAATTGGGCTAGTGTGGACGGAATTCGACATTACTGGCCTCCGGGAGCTATCCCACAGTGCTTCATTGTGACCGCTCTGGACAGCACTCTCATCTCAGATGCACTGGCCAGGTAGACAGGAAAAGCCCCGCGAACGTTTGAATTTCATTTCCTGTTTGCTCAGCGTGGAGAGCACAGGTGACCATGCAGAGCCCATCAGCACAGGTAACCATGATGGAGTCCCAGTCCCAGTCCCAGGATCGCAGAAGAGCTCCAGCCTGGACCGAACGGGAGGTACAGGATCTGATCGCCATCTGGGGAGATGAAGCAGTGCTCGCCGAACTCCGAAACAGTAAAAGAAACGGCAAAACATTAGAAAAGATCTCCAAGGCCATGAAGGACAGAGGCCATAACAGGGACGCGCGGCAGTGCCGCGTGAAAATTAAGGAGCTAAGGCAAGCCTACCACAAAGTCAGAGACGCAAACGGAAGGTCCGGGGCAGAGCCGCAAACATGCCGCTACTACGCGGAGCTGCATGCCATTCTAGGGGGTGCAGCCACCACTAGCCCAAGCGTGTTCTATGAGTCCCTCTCTGCAAACGGGGAAGCGGGTTCGGCGGACGAGGAAGATGAGGATGGAGAGAACATAGATAGCTCACAGCAGCAAGGAAGCGGAGAAACCAGTTACCCCAACAGCCAGGATATGTTTGTCACCCTGGACCTGGAAACAGTAACCCCCGAACTGACCCAAGACCCTGAGGGCACACAGGGGACCTCTGGTGAGTGTACCTTTGTAAATATTACACATGGTTTAAAAACAAGCGTGTTTAATGATTAATGATTAATTTGCCCTGGCAATCGCGGCCAGTACAGCTACTGGAAAAGTCTGTTAACGTGTATGGGGATGGAGCGGAAATCCTCCAGGGACATCTCTAGAAAGCTCTCCTTCATGTAATCCCAAAGCCTTTGCAAAAGGTTTCTGGGGAGGGCTGCCTTATCCCGTCCGCCATGGTAGGACACTTTACCACGCCAGGCCAGTAGCACGTAGTCTGGAATCATTGCATAACAAAGCATGGCAGCGTATGGTCCCGGTGTTTGCTGGCATGCAGACAACATCCATTCCTTATCACTCTTTGTTATCCTCAGGAGAGTGATATCATTCATGGTCACCTGGTTAAAATGGGGCAATTTTATTAAGGGGACATTCAGAGGTGCCCCTTCCTGGTCTGCTGAACAGAAATATTCCCCGCTGTTAACCACGCGGTGGGGGGGAGGGTTGAAGTGACCATCCCAGAGAATTGGGTGTGAGGGGGAGGGGAGTTAGTTGGGTTTGTGCTGCATGTTAAACCTGAAATCGCAGCCCCTCCTTTTACATTGCAAACCCATTTTAAATGGCACGGGTGCTTGGTATGGGAAATGAGGGCAGAACTGTTTGAAACCATCCCCACATGTTAAGAAGGTTAAAAAAGCCCAAAGACTATATGTCTTACCATGGCTGCCTGCAAGCTGAAATCTGTGTCCTGGCACTGCGTGAGTGATCTCTCACACCAAACCAGGAGACTCTCAATATAAGAGGAAAAATGCGACCTTGTAACGAAAGCACATGTGCTGTGTGATGTTGTGAACAGCAAAATCTAACGTGAAAGAGTCTACCCATTGTTCTCTAAAATGTATCTTTTTTAACAACCTCTCCCTTCTCCACCAGCTGCAAATCTTACTCCTTCGCAGAGGCTAGTGAATATTCGAAGAAGGAAGCGAAGGACGCGTGACGAAATGTTTACTGAACTTCAGACTGCCTCCCACGCTGACAGAGCACAGCTGAATGCGTGGAGGCAGTCAATGACTGATTTTAAAAAAGCCCAATATGAGCGAGAGGAGAGGTGGCGTGCTGAATCGCGGGCTGAAGAGGAGAAGTTGCGTGCTGAAACGCGGGCTGAAGAGGAGAGGTGGCGTCAACTTGTAATCAGAAAGCAAGAGTCGATGCTCCGGCTGCTGGAGCATCAAAGTGATATGCTCCTGCGTATGGTTGAGCTGCAGGAAAGGCAGCAGGAGCAGAGACCGCCGCTACAGCCCCTCTGTAACCAGCAGCCATCCTCCCCAAGTCCCATTGCCTCCTCACCCAGACGCCCAAGAACACGGTGGGGGGGCCTTCGGCCACCCACTCACTCCACCCTAGATGATTTCCATAGCAATAAGTTTTAAAGTTTTAAATTGGAGTGTGTCCTTTTCCTTCCCTCCTCCCCCACCCATCCCGGGCTACCTTTCAAATTATCCCCCTAGTTGTGTGCTGAATTAATAAAGAATGCATGAATGTGAAGCAACAATGACTTTATTGCCTCTGCAAGTGGTGCTCGAAGGGGGGAGGGTAGTAGGGGAGGGTGGGGTGGTTGGTTTGCAGGGAAGTAGAGTTAACAGGGTGGTGGGGGAGGGGCAGAGGGTTCATCAAGGAGCAACAAACAGAAGTTTCACTCCGTAGCCTGGCCAGTCACAAAACTGGTTTTCAACGCTTCTCTGATGCGCACCGCGCCCTGCTGTGCTCCTCTAACCGCCCTGGTGTCTGGCTGCGCGTAATCAGCGGCCAGGCGATTTGCCTCAACCTCCCACCCCGCCATAAATGTCTCCCCCTTACTTTCACATATATTGTGGAGCGCACAGCAAGTAGCAATAACAATGGGGAGATTCTTTTCGTTAAGGTCTGAGCGAGTCAGTAAGCTGCGCCAGCGCGCTTTTAAACGGCCAAATGCACATTCCACCACCATTCGGCACTTGCTCAGCCTGTAGTTGAACAGGTCCTGACTGCTGTCCAGGCTGCCTGTGTATGGCTTCATGAGCCATGGCATTAAGGGGTAGGCTGGGTCCCCAAGGATCACGATAGGCATTTCAACATCCCCAACTGTTATTTTCTGGTCTGGGAAGAAAGTCCCTTCCTCCAGCTTTCGAAACAGAAGAGACTGCCTGAAGACGCGAGCATCATGTACTCTTCCCGGCCAGCCCACGTTGATGTCGGTGAAACGTCCCTTGTGATCCACCAGGGCTTGCAGCAGCATTGAAAAGTACCCCTTGCGGTTTATGTAGTCGGTGGCTTGGTGCGCCGGTGCCAAGATAGGGATATGGGTTCCGTCTATCGCCCCACCACAGTTTGGGAATCCCATTGCAGCAAAGCCATCCACTATGGTCTGCACGTTTCCCAGAGTCACTACCCTTGATATCACCAGGTCTCTCATTGCCCTGGCAACTTGGATCACAGCAGCCCCCACAGTAGATTTGCCCACTCCAAATTGATTCCCGACTGACCGGTAGCTGTCTGGCGTTGCAAGCTTCCACAGGGCTATCGCCACTCGCTTCTCCACTGTGAGGGCTGCTCTCATCCTGGTATTCTGGCGCTTCAGGGCAGGGGAAAGCAAGTCACAAAGTTCCATGAAAGTGCCCTTACGCATGCGAAAGTTTCGCAGCCACTGGGCATCGTCCCAGACCTGCAACACGATGCGGTCCCACCACTCTGTGCTTGTTTCCCGGGCCCAGAATCGGCGGTCCACGGCATGAACCTGCCCCAGTAACACCAAGATTTCCACATTGCTGGGGCCTGTGCCTTGTGAGAGGTCCATGTCAATTTCCTCATCACTATCGTCGCCGCGCTGCAATCGCCTCCTCCTCAGCTGGTCCTGGTTTGGCTTTGGCATGTCCAGGAGGCTCTGCATGTTTTCCAGGACAATGCGCGTGGTGTTCATAGTGCTCAGAATTGCCGCGGTGATCTGAGCGGGCTCCATGATCCCAGTGCTGGCTATGGCGTCTGGTCTGAAAAAAAGCGCGAAAGTAGTATCTGACGGACCAGGGGAAGAAGGGAGGGAGGGAGAGAGGGAGGGAGGGGCGAGTGACACCGCGTACAGGTACAGGGAATTAAAATCAAGAAAGGTGGGTTTGCATCAGGGAGAAACACAAACAACTGTCACACAGAATGCCCCCCCCCCCCCAAAGATTGAACTCAAAAGCCTGGGTTTAGCAGGAGGGAGGGGGGAAGCAAATGAATGGAGAATAAATCTATTTTTTACATCTTAAGACGACGGTGCAGCATGACTGATAGCCCTTGGCATTTTCTGGGTGCTTGGCAGCAAATACTGGGCGCTTGGCAGTAAGCCTTCAGGTCTATTGCACGATCTGATGCCCACTGCAGTATGACAACGATGGATACCAGTCGTAATATACTATCTTCTGCCCAAAAGGCAAGGGGTTGCTGCTGTGTAGCAATGTTGCCCCATCCTGCGAATAATACATCTGATAACCATCATCATCAAGGCAAGGGGGCTGGTGCAATGCAGCCCCACGGCTGCCAGCCCCATGTCTGCCAGCACCCAGATAGCCCTCGGCCTCTTCTGGGTGCTTAGCAGACAATATTGGGCACTTGGCAGAAAATAGCATACTACGACTGATAACCATCATTGTCTGCCCGGGTGCCCATGATCGACAGCCACTGCAGTACGATGACGACGGTTACCAGTCGTAATATACCATCTTCTACCAAAAGGCAAGGGGCTGGTGCAATGCAGCCCTACGGCTGCCAGCCCCACAGCTGCCAGCACCCAGATCGCCAATGAAGGCTACCAGTCATGCTGCACCGTCTACCGCCAAAAGGCAGTAAGCTGCTGCTGCTGTTTAGCAATGCAGTCCCACGTTTGCCGGCACCCGGAAGAGATATGGTGACGGTGAGCTGAGCTGAGCGGGCTCAATGCTTGGCGTGGTATGTTGTCTGCACAGGTAACCCAGGTAAAAAGGCGCGAATCTATTGTCTGCCGTTGCTGTGACGGCGGGGGAGGGGCCTGACGCAATGTACCCAGAACCCCTCGCGGCACTGCTTTGCATCATCCGGGCATTGCGATCTCAACCCATAATTCCAATGGGCGCCGGAGGCTCCGGGAACTGTGGGATAGGTACCATAGTGCAATGCGCCGGAAGTCGACGCTAGCCTCGGTACTGTGGACGCGGTCCGCCGACTTCATGCACTTAGAGCATTTTAGGTGGGGACACACACAATCGGCTGCATACAACCGGTTTCTATAAAACCGGCTTCTATAAATCCGACCTAATTCTGTAGTGTAGACATAGCCTAATTCTCAGTTGTGTGTGCACATTTCCCTTCATCCTAAATTATAAAGATTGTTGTTGTTTTTTTGAAGTGACTAAAGTATTTTCAGTACACTGTTATTAGTCTATTCTAAATATTTTTGTGTCCTTAAAGGGATATTAATAGTATCCCGCTGCATACTGAGGTTTATCTTAACTATCAGGTATAATTCCTGCTTACTTCTTCACTGATAACAGCAGGACAACATTCCCTGTGTGACTTCTCTACTCTTGTTAAATACACTTGTTTAACACGCGTTGATCTGTGCATTTGTACATGTTATGATTTCACAAATTAGAAGAGTTAATCTAGAATGTAACCTACAAAAGTTCTGAAGCTCATGGACTACAGACAATAGTATACATAAAATATCTCAAGTTACTAATACCTAAAAATATTTATAAATAATAAACATAAAATATTTAAAAGCAAATAGAAGGAAGTACTTAACACAACTCACAGTCAACCTGGAACACATTGCCGGGGATGTTGTGAACACCAAAAGTATAACTAGGTTCAGAAAAGAACTAGATAAGTTCATGGAGGATAGGTTCATCAGCGGTTATTAACCAAAATGATCAGAGATGCAACCCCATGATCTGGGTGTCCCTACGTCTCTGACTGCCAGAAATTGGAACTGGACATCAGGGGATGGATCACTCAGTAATTGCCCTGTTCTGTTTATTCCCTCTGAAGCTCCTGGCACTGGCCACTGTCAGAAGACAGGATACTGGTCTAGGTGGACCATTGGTCTGATCCAGTATGGTCATTCTTATGTACACAGCTCAGCCTTTGAGTTATACAAAGCAACTCAATCTTAAGGTTATATGACAGTTTCTACTAGAAGTCTGGTTTGAATCACATCTAACTTTCACAGAAAAGCTCACTTCAGCCTTAACATGCTTAGTTTTAGGTTTGGGGTTTTTTGTTGTGTGTGGTTTTTTTTGGAAAGCTTGAGGCTATTCAGAGATGCCACATTCCAGCTCTGAGACTCAGAAAAATAAATGTAGACTCGGGCTCTGAGATTCTCTGCCATGGGTTTTAAAACACAGTGTAGACATACCCTTAATGTTCTAGTTTATATAATTTCAGCCTTGCTAGCTCTTTGGCAGGATAACCAACGTAAGAGGAATGATGTAATGAAACTATGTGTTAGGGTTTGTCTACTCAGGGAAGTTATACTGGTATAAGGTAGCACATGAATTTTAAAATTCTATAGTTATATCAGTATAACTCCCAAAGTGGGCTTGCTTATAAGAGCACCTTTCCCAAGTTAGCTTATGTTATTTTTGAAGCAGTTTAAAATAAACCCAAAAAGCCAATCTTACTCCAGAATAAGTGTGTCCACACAGGGAATTAGACTAATATAATTATAGCAGGTTTCCAGTTATATCAGTATAGTTAGTTTCCCTTGTTGAAAAGCCTTTATCGTCAGAGCTGTGAGGATTGCACTAATGCCAAAAAAATATTTTAACCACTTTTGGTAACACCTCTTTGTACAATATATGACTCTTCTAATGTTTTTCCCTGTTTTTCACAAATATGACAGTTTTTTACATGCTGCTTCCACCAGGAAACCAGGAAACTTTTGTTGTACATATGGCAAATTTCCAATTAGGACAAATGTGCAAAGAGATGCAATTTGCTGAAGGGTAGAATCTCACTGTTCTGACTGCGAGAAAACTGTTTTCATTACATAAAAGTTGTCCTTTTCCAATGGACATAAAAATAGTTGTTTTTTTTAAGCAAAAACTTTTGGACCTTAAATTAATATTTTTGCTTAGGCCTAATTCTGAGAACTTTTTATTTGGGTAAAATCTTTTTGTTTATAGACATTCCACACTCGAGCCACTCATTGCTCAAATATGGTTTTAAAATCCTTTATATGCCAGGGAACTCATTTTATTAAACTGGCAATAGTTCTGCTTGTAACAAGCAGTTTCTCTTCCATAATCTTATGCTGTCTAACTCAATGAGATTTCCCTTTTATTGTTCTGTAACTATTGTGTTTACAGTAATGGCCATGTCTGATTAATTTATTTCATACATCAGCATCAGTTACACCCATACACACAACTACCAGACACTAACTAGACTTCTTGTTCTTCCCAATATATTTACAAGTACTATAGTATCCTTATAGCAAGGTGCCTGGGATTTGGCCCATATTGTGTAATTTTATCCAATTATGGTCTTTCTACTCAATTCAATGTGACTCTTTTCATTGACTTCAGAGGGCATTAGATTGGGCTCGTAATTATAGAATATGTATATAAAGGAATGAAGTAATCCAATTAAACTCTACTATCTTGTTTGCTTTTATTAGTGATAGCTAATGACATGACTGAATGAGCCTTAATGCAAAGAAATATTAATTATTAAAATCTAATGAAGGTGAATCTTTTTGCAAATTTCAATCTGAGAACAAATCCTTTAAGCTTTTATAATCCAGGAACGATTTCAAAATCATCAGAGAAAATGACGAAAAAATGTTAAGTTCTTGAGAGGGAAAAACATTCTTCGATGGTCAACTGATGTAAAAGTAAAAATAGAATGAAAATCAGTATCTGTACTCATGAAGTGTCTGAGAACCAGAGGCCAATTCTGTTAAAGTAAACATGAAAACTCCCACTAACTTGAAAGGTAATTTATTCAGGCCACAATTTAAGGGGGCTTTTTATTTCTTCATTTGACCACAGAATTTATAAAATGCTATAAATAATCTGAGGGGGGAGGTTGTGTCAATAAAATACTAATTTTAGTCATAGTTCAGGGCAACTGCATGTGTATTTCCCCCTTTATAGTTCACCAAGGACACCCACTCTCAGGTTTCTGGCTCCCCAGCCATCAGTCACCTTACCTAGGTTAAGACGTGCATCTCTCTCCCTCCTGACCAGGATATTTCCAGGCTACTGCCTACAGGAATTCAGACTGCCTCTGCAGGCCTGCTTCACTTTCTCCTCAGAGGCTATAAACAATGTAATTGCCGAGGCTTCATGTTACCACACAGCTTTTTTTCTAAGCAAGCACATTTATTCTTAAGGTAAAAGCATTATAGAGAAAACATTAAAAGCAATAGAAGAACCTGCCCACATGCTAATAAGCTTATCAGAGATCATCCTCCATCTCCATAAGGCCTCTGGTCATTTAGTCCTTCCAACCCTTCCTTAAAGATTAATGTCCTCCCTTTAGACAGAAGGATGCTGTCCATTTGCTGAATCAGAAAGAGAGCCCTGAGTCCACTCAGGCTATTTATCCAACAGTCCTTTCTTTTGGCCTTTGGAGAATCCAGCTTGAACTACTATCAGTGAGCCTCCCCAGGAGGTGGTTCCTCTCTAGAGGTGTTACCTGAGTGAATTTGCCTCATCACCCTCCACATTTCTTAGTTCCTGGAGTGTTATGGTTACCATCACCCATGGAATTACATGCAATCCCTGGCCCACAATGATATGTAAACTTAATACAGTAAGATTTCCCAAATATATTGCAGGAAATTGCCAGCTCTGTCTCACTGATGTTCTCTCTTGAATGTTTGTCCTTTGCATTAACAGTGGACTATTGTTGAATCATGACCTCACTCACTATTACAGATCTGACTTATTTTTTCCTTCAATATTCTTTTCTGCTACTTACAAATTGCTGTGTGTTCTAGGAATGGTGGGATTCTTGGCCCTGAGATTTTAATCAGTCTTGCCTCCTTTCTCTGACTGCATCATTCACTCATTACACACTTCTAGCTCAGTCTTAATGCTGCTTCTTTGTAAATATTCTTTATTTTTTGGAGGAGGAACATTGAATGAAAATAAAGTACTTCATCTCAATGAGGAGATTGATGGCGATGAGGATGACAGTACAACCCTGTGAGCACAATAGCTCTATAATCAAGACCAAAGGTGTCAAGAACCAGGATTGAGACAAGGTAGGCAAAGGCTGGAGAAGACCAAGTGGTTTGGCATGTGGACACTTGCTCCGACAGCACAAATCACATGAATTGATGTACCTCTTAACATCGATATTCAACCTTAGCCACCAGAAATTACATAACACTGAAGTGGCCACCTGTGATGGGTTGGACCCCCCCTTATGGCGTGCCACCTGATGTGCTAGGGTCCCACCAGCCTGAGCTCCCTCACCCTGTTCTGCTGTGCCAGGCCCTCAAGTCTTCTCCAGCATAAACACACACACACACAGAGGTAGGGATACACCCAGCTGCAAATGGACACAGAGACACTGAGCTCAGCTCTGTGTGGGAAGAATCAGCTCGGGGATTGTCCAGCACTCAAGTGCACACCTCCTTTGGGATGCAAACCCAAAATTATATTGCCTTGTGCTGTATAGAGATCTATATAGTGTAAGCTCATAAATTTGCTCCCTCCCTCAAAGTGGAGGAAGATATGCACATCTCTTTGCCCTCCCCAGTTATGAATTGCACAAACTGGGTTTTAGAAAACAAAACAAGTTTATTAACTAGAAAAGGTGAATTTTAGATGATTATAAGGGATAGTGTAGCGGGGGGGAAGTGGCTGCAGCTGGTGAAGGTGACACCCAGGATGGAGGGGACCCCGCAGGAGGTCAGGACCCAGACCGTCGCTGGGCAGGTCTTTATCCGGGGAATAGAGACAGAGCGGGCCCAGCAAGAGGCGGGGACCCAGGCTGCTGTGGAGAAGGTCACCGTGGGGACCCAGACCCAGAAGGAAGAGGGCCTGGGGGACGCGGGTCTACGGGCGCGGCTGGAGGCTGCGGAAGAGGCCCGCCGGATGGCGGAGGCCGAGCTCTGAAAGGCCTGCCAGGAAAGGGAAGGTCTGGCCCGGAAACTAAAGGAGTCTGAAGAGAAGCAAGCATGGCTGGCCGGACACCTCCGGGCTGCACAAGCTAGGGGACCCCCCCCCGGGCGTGGGATCGTGGGGGGGGGGTGTAGCGGAGTGATCACCCGCTCCAGCCCTGAAGGGGTTGGAAAAGCCCTGCAGAGGGCTGGGGCGGGGTAAAAAGGAGCAAAACCCCAGCGGATGGGGGAAGTGGCTGCAGCTGGGGCCACGCCCCAAACTGAGCCACTCAGCCTGATAAGAAGGCCAGGGCAGCCAGAAGCTGAGCAGTCTCTCTCTGACAGGAGAGAGAGACAGGCCTGGCTGCAGGGAGCTCACCCGGGGACCTAGAGTGAGGCAGGGCTGGGGAAAGGCCTTGGGGCTGGGAAGCCCTAGGGCAGCAACTCCCCAGGCTGCAGGGCCTGGTCCTAGGCCATATGGGTATTGGGGTTGCAGAGAGGCAGCCTGAGGGTGGGTAAAGGCAGCCAGTCCAAACCCCTTGTTGCCGGTGATGATTGGCTGATCGACTGCAGTCGGCCCCAGGGCGCGGGGGCTAGATGGTGACTGGCAGTAGCCACGACTGAGGCAACATTGGGATAAGGGGTGGGGATTCCCCTGGGTGGGGAGACCCAGAGAGAAAGTGGGGTTCTGCCAGGGGGGCAGCACCTAAGCCAAGGGCATCGGGGTCCGGGAGGGACACGGGGGCCAAAGACAGGTAGGACACCTGGCCTGCGGAGGGCGCGCCGGAGGCTGGTGAGCTAATTCCCGAGACGACCAGCAGGAGGCGCCGCAGGGGTGAGTCCGCGCCTGCTTACAGATAGCAAATGGAACAAAGCAGATTACTGAGCAAATAAAACAAAACACACAAACTAAGCTTAATACACTAAGAGATACTGGCTACAAATAATAATTTCATACCCTAAATGTTGTTTGAAGCAGCATGCAGAGTTTCTTGACAGTAACTGCATGGCTTGCAGCTTAAATCTTCAGGGATTCTTTTACAGGCTGTCCTTTCTTGGCTGGACTCAGCCCCTGTCTCCCCCAGCTTAGTTCCGTTGTCTTTTCAGGTGTTTTCCACAGTTTTCCTTCTTGTGCAGCGAGGCAGTGAAGAAAAGCCTTGATTAATTTACTCCCCAGTCTTAAACAGGATTTACATATGGCAGGAACCTTTTGTTTCCCAGTCTCACCCCGCACACTCTTCTAAGGGAAAAACACTGGAAGCCCAAGACTGGAGTCTAGTACCAGGTAACATGATCACATGATCCTGCAGTATCAAATCAGCAACCCAGGAAGCATCTCAGGAAGGTGGGAGATTAGTATCTTCAAAGCCATATTGTTCTTCTTAATTGCCCATTCAGGCTGATTGCCTATTGTCTGGTGGGTGTTTCCTAGATGCAAACTCTTTTGCACTTGATACAAAGCTTATATTCATAACTTCAGATATAGCAATGATACATGCATACAAATAGGTTATGATTTACTGAATATGATTATCCTTTCCAATGATACCTCACATGACCTCTCTTGCATAAAATGTTATGCCATAATTATATCAAAAGCATATTTCTATGAAGACTATGGGATGTAATGTGACCCCAGCAACTGAAGTATTGTGACACATCTTTAACACCTCACATCTGCGTTCATCCTCTGGGATATAAAGACACCTTCCATGATAAAACCGATGCTTCAAATGAAATGCTGAGCGCGGGCAGACCACTGGGAGCATCTAGGGTCTGACACACCTTAGTAGTGTGGATGTCTTGGGGCAGCAAGGACTGGATGAGGGACATCAGACCCCTATTTGTTGTCCCTTGAATTAAATTTTATAGGCATAAAACAGTAGTAGAAGGAGCCATGTCCCACTTGACATATTCATCCTTGCAGGACAGGACATCTGCCTTCCCATGACGTGACCCCAGGACGTAGGTGACGATACAATTGAAACTGAAAAATAAAAGTGACTAGCAGATGTCTCTGGTTAAGGTTGTGAACCATTTGAAGATATCCCAGTTTCATATGATTGGTAAGGACCTGGACCGGGAACCAAACTTCTCCTAGAAGGTGTCTCCATTCTTCAAATGCTGCCTTTATCTCCAGTAACTCCTTGTCCCAGATATAATAATTCTTCTCAATAGGGGCTAGTTTCCTTGACTAAAAGTTACAGGGATGGAGTTGGTTATGAGAGCCAATATGTGACAGAATAGCTCCAATGGCAAAGTTCAAATAATCTGCCTCTATGGTTAAGGGCCTGGCAGGATCCAGGTGAACAAGAATGGCAGCTGAAGTAAAAGCTTTCTTTAGCTGATCAAACATGAACATTGCCATTAGCAACCAGATGAAGTGGACTCCCTTTTGAAGAAGTGCAGTTATTGAGGCAAATAGGTGAAAGAAATGCCCATAGAACCTGGCAAATCCAAGAAACTGCTGAATGCCTGCTATGTCTATTAGGGTGTTCCACCTAGAGATCTGAGACCTTCCTTGGGTCCATTGTTAGTCCTTTTAGGGAAATTATCTACTTGAGGAACTTGACTGTGTCTTTGTCAAACTTACATTTCTCCAGTTAGGTATAAAAATAGCTTTGGCAGAGTTGGGTGAAAATGTAGTGCACATGCTGTTCATGCAGTGCCTGGCTTTTGGGAAAAAAATCATCCAAATTAATAACTATGAACCAGTCCCATATATCCCAGAAAATCTCATTGACAACATGCTGAAACATCTCCAGGGAGTTACATAACCCAAAAGGCATAACTAAATATTAAAAATGTCTGTACTGGGGGCCAAACACAGTCTTCCATTCATCCCCTTCCCTGTTTTGGACGATGTTGTAGGCCCCACAAAGGTCAAACATAGTAAAAACTTTGGCTGAGCAGATCCTCTGAAAAATTTCATTAATAAGTGGCCGGAGACAGCAGTTTTGGACCATTATTTTATTGAGAGCTCAGTAGTGAATACAAGGGTATAAGGAGCCATCTTTTTTTACCACTGATATGGCAGGATGTTGGACGGTGCTGCCATAGTGTCCATCCATAACCAGGGTGCCAGTAGACAAGAAAGGGTGCAAGGTCCTATAGAGAGGTGGGGAACACAGGCTCAGCCCTGACACGCTCATCAGGGCTGATGTCTGGAATCTTTCTGGTCAAGATATAGCTTGATTCTTAGAGATGCATCCCACAGCATAGTGTCCAAAGTCCCCACAATACATACATAAGCCTGAAGCCCAATGCCAGGCCTTTTTTGCATCTGAGAGGCAAGGCTGAACCCAACTGATCTTCCCAGGCCCCTCTGAAGAGAATGTAGAAGGGGGTCAGGAACTTAACTCTCTCTCAAGGCAGTATACACTCAGACAGACCTCAGTATTAATACACAACTTGACCAAGATATCCAGTTTGGGTGTCAACTCCACATGGACCACCTTGTCCTTTACTTCCTCGCTTAGGGCATGTAGGAAATAGTAGTGCTGCAGTAACTCATTCCGTTTAGTATCTGCTGCCAAGCACCAGAACTCTGTAGCAAACTTGGCAATCGAGCTTTACCTAATGCTGCCACCTGAAATATGTTCTCAGTGGACTGTGTGCAATTCAGAACATCAAACCGAATTGCCATAATTTGGATGTACTCTTTGAACTGCCTCAGCATGGGACGAGAAGTTGGAGCAGTGTGAGCATAAAGCATTTCTAATCTAAAGATATAAATTATTTAGTCATGCTGTAGTCTGTTACAATATGTATAAAGAATACATTGTAAAATCCTTATTTGATACAGGAGAGTCAGGATGAGCTCTACCCTGACATCTGGTGATGAATTGTGGCGAGTTGTGGAAAAGAACTTCAGGGGCTGATCTTGTTTACATAGGCACATCCACCCCACCTAGCATGAGCCCACAGCAGCTCAAATGGTCACTTTGGCTGCTGTGGAATCCCCAGTTTCTCTGTTATTGGGGCAGGAAGAATAAAGTGTTACCCTGATTATGTGAATCAAGGACAATGGAACTGTTTTATGACCAAGGGACTCGCCATCAACTAAGTAGCACTCGCTAGACAAGGGAAATGGGTTCCAAAACCCAGTGAACTGAGAGAGGCTGGGGACAGGTATGTGTACCAGATGGTATGGGCCCCTTTTGAGGGTCCGAAACACCAATTGCACCTCCTCTTTCTCCACTGTGGAATATCAGAGCTAATTTTGATTCTATTAGGAGTCTAGTTACAGGCTGCTGAGCTGAATTCACTTTGGGCCAATGGTGCACCAGCACTGACACTCCCCTACTACAAGCTGAAATCATTAAAGAGCTAAAATTACTAAAAGCTGACATTGCTGAGTGCTTGGGGGTGGGGTGGGGCTGAAGATATATTGCTGAGTGGCTGGCGGAGCAGAGCAGTTTGTGGGACGGCTGGAGCAGCTCATGGGATGGCTGGCGGAGTGGCTCGCGGTGAAGGCTGCAGCAGAACCCCATGGAGAGGTGGGGCAGTCAGCCTCGGACCTCGTAAGGTGCCCCTTAATACCCCTGCACCCCCCACCCCCCATTTCCACCCAGGCTGGGAGGTAAAACTCTGCAGATAAACTTTTGAACTCTGGGGCTGCACTGACGAGGGACAGAGACTTTTGGGTTGTTGGACTTTCAGTTGATTTTTTGGGTTGCTGGACTTAAGACCCTGAGGGGAAAAGGACACTGCCAAACTTACTTGGGGGTGGGTCTTTTGCTCATGGTTTGTGTTATGAATCCTGTTTGTGGTGTTTCCCAAACATAATGCCGCATTGTTTCCCTCCTTTATTATAAGGATTTTGCTATACTCAGACTCCGTGCTTGCAAGAGGGGAAGTATTGCCTCTTAGAGGCGCCTGGGGGGTGGTATGTAATTGTCCCAGGTCACTGGGTGGGGGCTCGAGCCGGTTTTGCATTGTGTTATTGAAACAGAACCCCTAGATACTGACCCCAGCCCTTGTTGCTGCCAATTCAGATGGGCAGAAGGGTTACATATGTACTATTATTTTTGTAATCCATTATATGACCAATAAAATTATATGATACAAAATAGAACAGGAGATCAAGGAAAGATTGGGCAGAACAGGTGTTGATGGCAGTGCGAAAGAAAAGACCATTATTCCAGACAGATCCATGCTTGTGAGTGGTGCCACAGAAACCCCTTTTAAAAAAAAAAAAAAAAAAAAGATCATCCAAATACTTTATGAAAGAGAGAGTGACGCATCCAAAAAAAGTCCGTACAGCATTGGGTACACTTGTCATGTTTGGTTTTTGCTGTGACGTTAAAAACAATCACTCTTTTCTATCTGAGTAATTCATTAAACCGAAGCACGTTAAAACTATTAAACCAAACATTCACTAAAAAGCCCTCAAAATTAGTTTAAAAATTGAGTAATTAGACCCATGCTGCGATGACACTGTTTGCTTGTATTACTTTCGAATTATGCCCGGTACCACTGCAGAACCTTCATTAACTGCCCTATGTAAATTGGCTGCTAAAGAATGCCCTATGTTTCAATTAAATTTTAATGGAAAAGAACAGTTTATTATCTCTCTAGTCTATAAGAGATAGTGGTAGATAAGTATTATGCATAAGATATGTCTAACGATCATTTTTGTTGGTAGATTAGTTTGCAAGAATTTATCTTTGTAAAAGTCTGATAATTGGTTAGAATGTAGATTTACAGATTAGTTATTTTTAAAAGTACTTTTACCACAAAGTACTGCATAGTATTTTTAATGAACATTATCAGCTAGATTCAACTCCCAGTGACTTGAGTGGGAGTTGGAACAGGTCTGTAATGGAATGGGTATCATCAAAACAAATGGAAATGACACTGATGAATGACCGCAGCAAAAAGTGCCTTTGTATTAGATGATGTAGTGTACTTGAAGATGTACAACCCAGCCCTTGTAACAGCTCATTTCACAAGCTACAGTAACTTAAAAACAACCTTTCTGATTTGCTTGACAACTTCCTGATTTTTTTTTTTAAACTAAATTTCCTCCTGTAAATATAGACTAGCATTTCTGAAATTCTAATGTGTTGTGTATTAATTTATGGGGCATGAGCATTAAACACTCATATTGGAGGAGGATATTCTTGCTTAGAGATTAGAGTTGTTTAGATAGTATAATGCCCCACAGTTTTACAAAATTATGGTTTACTCCTGTCGGCAAAAGAAAAATTTCAGAATATTGAACTACCATATATATTATATCATATCAGTAAATAATACAATATTATGTCCAACATGGAGACCCAAAAATAAATTAAATGAAAAGAAATTCAGTGTTTTACTTGGAGGCCAAATTAAAAATGAATTATGTTGCCCTGACTCTGAGCTCTGAGACCTTATGCAAACAAAAATACAATGTTATCTTCCTGTTGGCTATTATATGAGTATTTTTTTAACAGACAATTTTAAACTACTTCTCTCTTCACTACAAGTATAAATTGATTTGGACACATAGGAAAATGTAACACAACAGCAAGACTGGATTTTAAGTGATAGCTGACAATTTTATTAATTTTTAACTCTAATGAGCCTGGGAGAACTCCACATAATATTTATAATTCTTTTCCCCAGATTTTTAGGTTTCTAGGACACTCTCAGGTCAGACTTGGCCCAAACCTTCATTTGTGTAATGACCAACTTTACAAAATAATAAAAATATTTTCCTGATTTTAAAAATGTAGTTGAAAATGTTTGTTTAAAACAAACTGGGCACCATCTGTCCAGGAATCAGGTTTTATGTCACTTAGAGTAATTGGAATTCCAAGTGATAATTTGGTCATTTGGAATCACAAACATTTATTGTATGTATTTTCCAGGTGCGGGAATGGATATATTTTTTTCTGCTGTTAATGACAGAGTCAGAACCCAGAGGAGGTGTGGGGAGGCAGCCAAGCATAATTGCTGGCACCTCCTTTTGGCCAATGTCCAGTGCAGGTATTCATTACGGATGGGATTCAGTTACCAGATAAAATTGATTGGAAAGGGATGTGAAGGAAAGCATCCCTTAGGGGAGCTGAGTAAGGAGATTTTGAGGCTCCTACATCGGGTACAGCAGGAAACAGCCTTCCCCCCAAAAAATATTTTTGTAGCCCTATCTATTGTCTCTGTAATAAATGTGTGAGTTTCTATTACACAAACAGCTATTGACTCAAAGGGGCAGTAGTAAAATGCAGTAAAATCTGTGTTATCTGGCACTTTACCAACCAGAAAACTTTATAAACCAGCATTTCTGATCTTCCTTGAAAGTCCGGTTTATAGTCCAGTTGGCACGGGGATGGCAGGCTCCCTACCTGGCTCTGCGTGGCTTCCCGGAAGCAGCAACATGTCCCTGCTGCTCCTAGGTGAAGGAACGCCCATGAGAGATTCGGAGTGCAGGACGGGATGTGTGATGCAGGCTCTGTGAGGGAGCTTGTGTGTGGGAGGGAGCTTGGGGCAGGGAGTTCAGGCAGAGGTGCAGCTAGGCGGCTCTACATGCTGCCCCCATCCCGAGTGCTGGCTCCACAGCTCCCATTGGCCAAATTCCTTCCCTCTTAGTTAACCGGAATTTTTTACTTATCGGCTCCCCCCATTCTGCCAATATGCCGGATAACAAAGCTTTTACTGTATCAGCAAGGGTAAATATAGTTCCTGAGATTATACTATCATGCACTAATCAATACATACGGAATCCAAAAGGTGTCTCGTCTCGTTTTGGGCCCACTAACTCATAACTGTAAGTGAAATAATATAACAAGTTGGGAGCTGCGATCCCTACCATTTTCTTCCTCCTCTTTCTCCCTGTGCTTGTCTGAATATGCTGTACAACTCAGCTGATTAAAGATAAAGAGTATAATGGACAAAAGGAAATATTAATTGAAGGGCTGGTTCAGAGATGAATCCCTCATACCTCAGCTCTAAGTGAAAACAGTAAATACATTCCAAAGATACCTCTGAAAGAGTAACTGTAAAATAGAAGATGAGGTATCAAGACCTATAAAATATTGTTTATATATTATGGAAATATAATTACACTGCTATCACACATAGTTATATTCCATCATAACTCCCATTTTTTTACACACACACACACACACATATATATCCCTTTTGCAGATGCCCATAACTTTCTCAAACATATTTCTTCAGAATGAAATTTTCTCTGCTTGGTCTCAAGACTAAAGGTAGATTTGTTTAGAAAATTTGAGCTCAAGATATTCAATTATGTTGGAATTATGCAAGCATGCACAAAAATACTTTTCTCACATGTTCCAATTGACATGTGCACTCAAATCACACACAATTGGCAAAACATAATAAATATAAAGTTGGTTTACTTTATAGTTCTTATTGTGGAAAGAAAAACAATCTAAGCTGGAAAAAAATTGGTTTGGTTGTTTTACAGTTAGGGAAGTTTTATATTGGAATAGTCATGCATACGTCCATGTACATCAGAACATTTTTCATTTAGTTTTTCATGATGCCCTTATATTTAAGGGTCTGATCAATTCCCATTACAGGTAATGAAAATAATCCCATTGATTTCAGTAGGAATTGGATCAAGCTCTAAGTACTAAGTGAGCCATATTTGTGTGACCTTCCTGATGTCTCCACCCCTGGTATTTCAATGATATTTTACAGCTCTGTTTTAGGAGACTGAGTTATTATGGCATGTCCTAAAACCTGTGGCCTAAAACCTCCTGTTATTGAGAAGAAATGTCTAACAATACCATAACACTGACAGACAGAATTGATTGCAGTATCTACATTAGTAATAGCAACACTCTTGTTACCATGCTTACAAGTGCAGAAGGTGAGAAGGAGGCATGGGAAAACATACAGAATCTAACTGAATTAGACACAAAATACCAACATAATGGAAATTATTAACTCCTTCAGCTTGAAAGAGATTTTGAGGATATGTGTGTGTGGGAGGGGGAGGGGGATGAATAAGCAAATCTCATACAGAAGGAGAACGTTTGCTGGTTAAGAGAAACACAGAAGACACAGGTCTTGAGGCTACTATTCCCTGTTTGAAAGTGAGGTTTGATGAACCATTGGCAAGAAATAGACTATAAGAAATTATCAACGTAAAGGTCTGAGGATTCTTGAACAAAGGGCTAGATGACTTGAAGGCCAAAGGTCCTGATAAGGTGAACCAAATGTCAGATCTAATTGAATCCATTTCCCTGGACATTCTCTGCCATCCTTTCTGAGAGCTCAAAAGAGTCTTCACATGCACAACATTCCCAAGGAGAGAGTGACAATCTTGGAGGAAAGAAGAGCAGTAAATAAGAAGAATATATCTCCACTATCAAACCCTTTTCAAAAGTGGCCAATAAAACTCAGCCTCCACCATCCTTAATGGCACTGACTGCCTCCAGTGCCAAATGGTATGAGTTTTGATGTACTCTGATCAAGTGAGATAAAATGAAGATCAAAACACTTCATTCTCCAATGTCGTCATATTTCATTTGAACTGTATATGTACCATATAAGTAGCTTCTGTCAACTGCTACTTCCCCCAGTGCCATTGTCATTTTACATGCTGAATTTTGATTGGTTTTGGAAAACATGATTACTGTGCAATTGAAATTCCCTGACAATACACAATCGGAGGACCAATACCTTTAAGCGCCTCAATTCAGCATCTGGATTTGTGCCTTAAGATTTGCACACATGGAAACTAATATGTAAACTAGTAAGCACAAATTCAGAGGCCAAATTAAAAAAAAAATCCACTTAAAACTCTGTTTAATACTGAACTCAACTATGCTTGAAAAAATTGGTATCTTTAGTTACAGCGGACCTACTTAATCAATGAACTGAGTTCATTTTGATTTCAAATAAAACTTTACACCCAAAATGACTTATTTGATCTAACTTAATATTGACATTTTCTCAAAGTTAAAATAGACTGTAGCTCATTGTTTAACCAAGGAGCATTCTGATGATATTAATGTGTGCTGCTGAGATTTTTAGTTGTGTTTAGCATGCCATAGACAGTTATTAGGTGGCAATAAATAATTGTTTGGAATACTGGAGCACAGTATTTTAAGAATATAAATTACAAACTGTCATTGAATTAAAAATGTTTTCTAATGATGAAGAGGAAGTTGGATTCTTATGGGAGAAGGTACCAGGAAGCCCCAGTTGTATTATTTACTCAGTCCACAGCTGCTGTTATAATGGAGATTTTTACACTTCTGGCACTGAAGCTAACTTCATTTAGTTATCAAGAGCAATAATAATTATACAGACTCATGGTAGAGCCTCCATTGTTTTGGATATTTGGAGCCTTCTGTTAACTTTGAGATTGAATATTTTAGCGGTGGGAGAGCCGATTCTGAATATTAAAATCTTTGCCTTATTGAAGGGCTCACAAATATAATTTTTTTTTCAAAATTAAAAATCTGTACATTTTTAATTTTAGTCAGGTCTATGACAAATATATAGTACAAAGATTAAACGTTGATTTTAATTGACTTACATTGTTCACTATTTAAAAAAAAATTGAAATGTCGGTCCAGTCCTACAGTTGTTACTCAATCTTTAATCAAGCAAATCTCCCAGTGACGTCAGTGGGAGTTTTGCCTCACTAAGTACAGCAGGGTCTGGACCTTAAATTATATATCTAGCCATATGAAGAATAATTTAGATTTAATTTTTAGCACAAGGTCACTTTTCAATAGAAACTAATCTTGAACCTAAATATGGAATGGTGACAGAAGCAATCCGCAAAATAAATTCACTTGAAACAATAACTTATTTGCCAGCATTAAAACTAGAAGAATTCTTGGTTTGGGAAACCTATTTATATTGAACTCTATATCCCAATAAGCCCTTATTTCCAGATTCTTTATTATCTTTAAGAATTTTTTTACAGTTACTTATATTCAATGACACTTGTTAAAATACATATATGCATAAAACGGTGATTATCTACCTAAGTACTTAGTTGGTCTCAATCACACTATTAGAGCACTTCAGCTATTTAAAAATAGAGATAACAGCAGCACTCTCTCTCCATTTCTTCGTTCCTAACCTGAAGGGAAAATATATTGATTAGCTCCTAAGGTTTTCTGTTTGTTTACATTTGTGTTTGTGAGTGAGTATATTGTATGTCTGTGAGTATAAGGAGAAGCTACTGAGTGAAAACTAAGTATGCACTTTGGTTCAGAATTTAGTTTCACAGGAAACTTCTCTCTCTCTTACTCATTAACATCCTCCTATTGGTTAACACTTATATTCCTCCTGTGGAAAGCAATTGATGTTAGGATAGAGAGCTGATTCTCGGACTGGGCAAGCAGGGTGGTTACCCTCTTTGTCCCGAGGTGTCATATTACTGTAACCCTCAGCTATTTTTTTGTTCAATTTTTTTTGCTTGGCTGCTTCTGCATGGTGGTGGGGCACTGAAAACATTTTCCACCATAGCCAGGAAAATGCTTAGGGCCACTGTTCCTGTTAGGAAATTATGGTCGTGGAAGAAAAGCCAATCTTTCAAATATCTAGGGACACTTTGATTATGGACTGAGGAAAGAGATGTTGAATTGAATTGTGTTAGAGAGCAAGCACTGGAGGTGTGTGTTCAAAATGACCTATGTTGCTATGCAGATAGAGTCCTCGGTGTTGTACCAGTTGGAGCTTTTTCAGTGTTTGTGACTTCTTTCCTGTATATGAATTATAATAATTAAATCTGGATGTCACAAGCATGTGAATCACTATAGATAGGTCTGTGATCAATAGGATGTTATGAAGTCTTCTGTTAGTCTCAGGTGAAAGTGGGTGCTTCTTATTACCATGGCTGTTTGGTCATCTAGTAGCATGGAGGAGTCCAAAAATAGTGCAAGGCAGCAGACAGACAAATCGAAGGGCAGATTCCTCCTCTTTAACTAATAATATTGAGGGTAAGTGCTTCATAGCATCATTACCTTAGTCTTGCTTGGATTCAGATTTTGTGCTAAATTTTGAGCTAACCATGGAAAGAGCTGAAAATTGATGGTATTTTTCTTTCAATGAAAAGGAGACGTAGGGCTGGGTGTTCAGAGGAGTACTGCTTATACTTCAGTCTATATGTTTTTTGCCAAATCTATCAACTGCTTCATGTCTGTTAACAGTCTGAGAGGAAGAACCCTAAATCACTTCTGTTTACCTCAGTGTTTCTTGGATTGGGACACGGGTATTTTATGACCAACAGTCTCAAATGCTGCAGAGCTGTCTGGGATCATGCATATGGATATACTTTGTCTATGTAAAGGGAGGATGTCATTTACTGCAGCAACAAGTACTGTATCATGTCCTGGCCTGAAGCTGCTTGATTGTGAGGGGTTCAAGATACTGCCAGCTGACAGGTGACATTAGAAACTCTTCTTTGCTCTCTCCTCAATATTTAAGGTAACCTTATCATAGCTGCCTTGTAACTTGAATCCCAAACTGGAAGTCTGAGTGCAGAGGTCTGCACCAGTTGATTCTGATGCAGGATTGGGGCCATGACATGATGGGAATGGCATTTCCACTCTTTTAAGGAGGTCTTCTGAAAGGAATCCTGAACACTAAACACAGAAATGAAATTGCCAAAATAACTCCATCTTTGGCATCAGAAGCTCCTTGAGATCCTTTTTATATATCTTCTAAGACACACAACAAAAAACAGATAAAAGTACCGAACAACTTTGGAATGGGATGGGGTAAAGTTAGATAAAGAATCCAGCCTGACTTACTCATACAAGAAATGTGCAGCCTAAAAAGCTTTCTCCCATCCCCATGTGACTCAAATGGAACTCAAATGTGAATTGCAGGACTAATAACTGTCATATGTAACCTATCATTTAAATCAGCTTCTGTACCAAATGACTGGAGGATAGCTAATGTGATGCTAATTTTTAAAAATGGTTCCAGAGGTGACCCTGGCAACTACAGGCCAGTAAGCCTCACTTCAGTACCGAGCAAATTGGTTGAAACTATCATAAAGAACAAAATTGTCAGACACGTAGATGAACATAATTTGTTTGGAGATAGTCAACATGGTTTTTGTAAGGGAAAATCATGCCTCACCAATCTACTAGAATTCTTTGAGGGAGTCAACAAGCATTCAGACCGAGGAGATCCAGTGGATATAGTGTATTTAGATTTTCAGAAAACCTTCGACAAGATCCCTCACCAAAGGCTCTTAAGCAAAGTAAGCAGTCATGGGTTAACAGGGAAGGTTCTCTCCTGGATTGGTAACTGGTTAAAAGATAGAAAACAAAAGGTAGGAATAATTGGTCAGGTTTCTGAATGGAAAGAAGTAAATAGTGGTTCCCCCCAGGGATCTGTACTGGGCCCAGTCTTATTTAACATATTCATAAATGATCTGGAAAAAGGGGTAAACAGTGAGGTGACAAAATTTGCAGATGATACAAAACTACTCAAGATAGTTAAGTCCAAAGCAGACTACGAAGAGCTACAAAAGGATCTCACAAAACTGGGTGCCTGGGCAACAAAATGGCAGATGAAATTTAACATTGATAAATGCAAAGTAATGCACATTGGAAAACATAATCCTAACCATACATATACAACGATGGGGTCTAAATTAGCTGTCACTACTCAAGAAAGAGATCTTGGAGTCATTGTGGATAGTTCTCTGAAATCGTCTACTCAATGTGCAGCAGCAGTCAAAAAAAGCGAACAGAATGTTGGGAATCATCAAGAATGGGATAGATAAGACAGAAAATATCATATTGCCTCTATATAAATCCATGGTACGCTGTAAAGAGGTTAGCCGGGGCTCGTCCCTCTCCAGGGCGGCAGGGAGCCACACCGCCTGACTATACACTGTTGATGTCTTGGGGGAATTAGTCCGGCCATGGGAGTCTCCCTCGGCGGCCCTTGCGGAAACTGAAATAAGCACAGTAAGCCCGGGCCCTAGGTGAGGGCGGGGCAACAGTGAGTCAGGTGCTCAGGCCCTCAGGCAGGGGCGGAGCAGTAACAGTACAAATAGTAGCAATAGGCCCATGCCCTGGGTCAGGGCAGGGCAACAATGAGTTAGGTGCTCAGGCCCTCAGGCAGGGGCTGAGCAGTAGTAATACAAACAGTAGCAATAAGCCCAGGCCTCCAAAAGACCTGGGAGAGGGGGAGACTGCCACCTGCGAGTTGGGTGGCAAGGGGGATGCAGGCCCTCCCACTCCACTGCATCCCAGCCCGGGGCCCTAGCAGTGGCAGAAGACCCGCTGCTGTGTCAGTGGGGATCCTGACCGCAACACATTGACATGGACTCTGGCAGTGTTGCAGCCAGACTAGGGTCGGCTGCCCCCAGGCTACTTCCAGACTCCCCCTCTGGTGGTACCTGGGTCACAGTGGTGTCCTCCGGGGGGTACAGCACCATGGGTTCCTCAGGGTAGTTGGCAAGAGGCAGGCCCGGCAACTCCTCCAGGTAGCAGGCGTGGGGCATGCCCACCAACTCCTCTGGGTAGTGTGCATGGGGCAGGTCAGGCCAGTCCTTGCATGCACCTAGGGCCGCAGGGGCTTCCCAGTCGCGGGCCAGGCCAGAGGCATCTGGCCTACACGGCGGCTGTCTCTCCAGTGAGTTCTGAGGTCGAGCCTTTGTACTTCTGGGGCGCCGCCTGACACTCTGAGGGGCGGGCTCAGAGCTCCCTAGCTCTGCCCACTCTGGTGTCTGGAAGGTCTCGTTTCTCTCCGGGGTAGTGGGGAGCCACACCGCCTCACTACATACACCCATACCTTGAATACTGCATGCAGATGTAGTTGCCACATCTCAAAAAAGATGTATTGGTATTGAAAAAGGTTCAGAAAAGGGCAACAAAAATGATTAGGGGTATAGGATGGCTTCTGTATGAGAAGAGATTAATAAGACTGTGACTTTTCAGCTTTGAAAAGAGGCAACTAAGGAGAAGATATGATAGAGGTCTATAAAATCATGAATGGTATAGAGAATAAAACAAGAACAAGGGGCCACCAAATGAAATTAATAGGTAGCAGGTTTAAAACAAACACAAGAAAATATTTTTTCAGGCAATGGACTGTCAACCTCTGGAACTCCTTGCCAGAGGTTGTTGTGAAGGCCAATACTATAACGTGGTTCAAAAGGGAGCTAGATATCTTCATGGAAGATAGGTCCATCAATGGCTATTAGCCTGGATGGCTGGAATGGTGTCCCTAGCCTCTGTTTACCAGAAGCTGGGATTGGGTGACAGGGCATGGATCACTTGATGACAACCTGTCTGTTCATTCCCTTTGAGGCACCTGCCATTGGCCACTGTCAGAGGACAGGATACTGGGCTTGATGGACCCTTGGTCTGACCCAGTATGACCGTTCTTATGTTCTTATGTGACTGGAGAGGTGTTAATGGGCCACTTCACCTTGAATGGTCCCTTGAAATGTTTAACTACTTATGCTAAACAATCTGTTCCACCTCGTATTTAGCTGTGACACTGAGTACGTTTCCCAGCTCTGAAGAAGAGCTGTGCGTAGCTTGAAATCTTGTCTCTCTCAGGGCAGGTCTACACTATGGGGTTAAGTTGACCTAAGTTACTCAACTCCAGCTATGTGAATAACATAGCTGGAATCGACATAGCTTAGGGTGACTTATTGCGGTGTCTATACTGCTGGATTGACAGGAGAAACTCTCCTGTTGACTTACTTTATGTCTCTCATTCTGGTGGAGTACCAGAGTCAACGGGAGAGCAATCTGTGATCAATTTAGCAGTCTTCACTAACCCCACTAAATCGACCCCCTGGTGGATCGATCACTGCAGCGTCGATGCACAGTAAGTGTAGACATGCCCTCACCAACAGAAGTTGGTCCAAGAAAAGGTATTACCTCACCCACCTTGTCAGCCTACAAAGTGACATTCACTGCTTTAAAACTTAGCCATTGAAGTTGTGTAGTTTGAAATTTTGGCAAATGATAGCTTCCCCTGAAGAATTTTTTAAAACTAAATACAGAATTAAGTATTTGGCCATTTTAAGTAAATAAGAAATGTTCATCTTCATTCCATCATCTTTTCTGATAAATAAATCCTATGTTATCCTATACATGACGAAGTGGGCATTCACCCATGAAAGCTTATGCTCCAATACATCTGTTAGTCTTTAAGGTGCCACAAGACTCTTTGTTGCTTTTTACAGATCCAGACTAACACGGCTACCCCTCTGATGCTATACATGTTAATGATTTCCAGTCTGAAAAGGCTTTGAAGTTCCATTTGGAGAGGGAAATCTTAATTTCCAAATGTTAGCTGACTGGAAATCTGTCTGCAGCTTCATCATAATTTCTAGTACATCCTGGTATTCGTCAGGTTGGAAGGAGAATTTCTTGTGATATTGTAATGCATCCACTTCCAGTCTTGGATGGAACTAGGAAGTTCAGAACCACATTATTTTTTTTTTAACTGAACTTTTTTTCCAGAATGCACAGGTTTATATTCAGCTCTACGTTTCTCATCTAGTCTTAGTCTGAGGAAGAGGCTAATACTCTGATTAGGCACATAGCAATTCAACACAAAATAAACAAACTATGCACCTCAAGACATTTCAGTGTTTGAAACTTAGATCTGTTTCCTAAATCTAGCCATATTTTCTTTCTTATGGATTTTCACTGTTGTTTTTGTTTTGATAGGGAATAATACTTACCTAAACCATGGCAAAACAGCCAATCATTTAAAAACAAAAACTACAAATTGGTTCAACAGAATAGCATTGGAAATAGTGACATTGAAGACTATACAAAAAAGCTGTGTTGAAATAATACTTAAAAATACTAGGTTCATACTGTTTTTTATTTTAAAGTGGAAATCTTGAAAAGGTTTAATATGCTATGCAAACACAGTAATTGAGGATGGGATGAGAGGGAGCAAATCAAATCTGGGGTGGGAGGGGGGAACCAAAACAAAAAAAAAATCAAACAATAAAAACAAATAAAAGCAACCAAACTAAAATGCTAGGTTATGGACAAAGCACTTAGAAAGTCCAAATGCATTATTATCATTGCATTGTATCAAAGAGAGAAAGACATACGTATTAGTAAATGTCCTATTTATTAGCTTATTCCACCATCTAGTGGACAGTTGAAAATGATACAGTGTTGAGTTGGTTTCAGTATCTTGCGTAATGCTTACTGAAAACTTCAAAAGACCGATTTTTCTAGAAACTTCGAGCTTTACATATGATCTTTACCTGAGATAGGCTAGGTCTACACTGGGGGGGGGGGGGGGGGTCGATTTAAGATACGCAAATTCAGCTACGCGAATAGTGGAGCTGAATTCAACGTATCCTATTCAACTTACCCCGCTGTGAGGACGGCGGCAAATCGACCACCGCGGCTCCCCCGTCGACGGCGCTTACTCCTCCTGGCGAGGTGGGAGTACGTGCATCGATTCGGGGATCGATTTATCCCCAAGAGATCGATTTCTACCCGCCGATCCGGGTGTTTGTGTTTCTGATCTGTGCTGCTGATTTTATGAACAGATTTAGAGTCTTATTTTGTGCCTTGTTACATCCATTTAACACAATAGAAGATCTATGGGGGGGGCGGGGAGGGATGGAGAAGTCATCTATTTCAGATTAAATGAAAGTAAGCCCCCACCTTATACACCTCATTGTGATTGGAAAGTTTTAATATTGCTTGAAGTCCTTCACCGTCTGCCATTGTGCTCCTAAGTCAGTTAGGAGATTTTGAAAATTCCCTTACACACCTAAATATGGACTTGAAGCCTAATTATAGGCTCCTGTTTTTGAAAAAAATGGTCATAATAATTTGGACCATTTCTATAGATCTCACCCCTATTTTAAAAAAGTACTAGGAATAGACATTTCTGAAATCTGCTTTTTCAAATTCAAATCAAAATCCACCTGAGAGAATGCTTTCCTTCTCTTCCCACATACACCAATAAAATTAGGAGAAAAGGTTAAATTTGTCTGTAGTACTTTGTGAAAATCAGTTGTAGCAGCCACATAAACATCAGACTATTGTAAATGCATATGTGCCTGAGTTTATATATCTATTTATATTGTACCACTATGTCTTTCCAAAAGAGCCCATTCAATTAGTCAGTAATCAATTAAAAAAATGGAGGTCTTTATTATTTTCTTTAGTTTCCTTGTAGGCAAAAACACAAATGAGAATGTGAGCCCATTCACTAGTATTCACAAGGTTTCTTGTTCTCCTACCTAGGTTCTATACTTCAGTCTGTGCCCTAGCAATTTCCACAATGATAGCAGCGCACAGGTCTGTTATCACTGTGGTAGTCTCCCATAGCAATTTCTACAGTGATGGCTTCAAGGGGTCACAGTGGTAGTGGACACAGCCAATTAATTTTTGTCTACCCTTTTTCTTTTCATAGTTTGATACTGTAACTGAATATCAAGTGAAAAATGCAGTTATTGATCCTAAAACGTATCTATCCTCAAAACAATATTGATAAGCATCAGAATATGTGGTGCTTATCCAAACTGAACACTTGAATCTCTTGAGATCTGCATATCACTAATTAAAGTTTGGAGAAGCATGTACCTATAATTAGCAGGGTTTTTATTACTACAGTGGTCCAATATTCTTCCCTAGGATGTACAGACTTGTAGATTTCAGAGCCCGGAAGAAAACTCTTAGGCAACGTCATATAGTTTTCTTTTCCCCTCCTGCAGGGGGAGGAGATGTTCTTCTGCCATGTGATTAAATGACTGATAGGCATTGCTGCAATCACATGCCTCACTAGAAGCTCATCCCATTGTGAATCTGCAATATTTTGTATAACCATGCCCAATCCCGTAACAGTTCTGCAATTTGACAATGGAAAGTGAAAGTGTGCTCCCCCCCGGTAGTATGAATAGTGGGAGGCTTTGTCTGGCCAGTGGGAAGAAAAGGAGTTGTGGCTCCTCTAAGGGTTCTCCTCCTCCTTTGGGTTCAGAGGATAGGGCAGGGAGCGTATCCCTTGAGCCAAAGGCTGACCAGAAGGAGATCAGGTGTCTGGATCATGTGTACCTATGGGAGGGGAGGTATTTACACATCCTGCCCCCTTTTGGCCAAGGTTAGTGAATAATTCACTCCCTATCTGGGAACCTGACTGAGGTTTGGAGGGGTCAGCCAAGCTAATTACTTAGCATCTCCATGTGGAAAGTGTCCAGTGAAAATACTTGTTCCGTATGGGATCTGATTCCTTGATGCTTGGAATTAGCAATGGACTTAGGAGAAGGCATCCCCTAAGGAAGCTGAGGGAGAGGGGTTGAGTAGGGTTGTCAGGCATCTGGTTTTCAACCATAGCACCCAGTAGAAAAGGGACCTTGACTGCTCTGGTCGGCACTGATAACCGGGCCGTTAAAAGTCCTGTCAGCGGCACTGCGGGGACCCAGGACTAAGGCAGGCTCCCTACCTGCCCTGGTTCCGTATGGCTTCCAGAAGCGGACGAGAGGTCCCTAGGCACATGGGCAGTCAGGGAGGCCCTGTGCACTGCCCCTACTCGAGTGCCAGCTCCAATTGGCCGGGAACCGCGACCAATGGGAGCTGCGGGGGCGGTGCCTGCAGGCATGAATGCAGTCTACAAAGCGTCCCTGGCTGCCCATGTGACTAGCGGCTGCAGGGACTTGGTGGCCACTTTTTATGGATGCTGCGGTAAGTGCCACCAGGACCCCATTCCGCAAACCCCCTCCCACACCCAAAGCCCCTGCCCCAGCACAGAATCTCCTACTGCACCCAAATTCCCTTCTGGAGCCCCACACCCACCACCCCAAGCCCCTGCCCAGCCCTGAACCCCCCCTTTCACCCCAAACCCCTCATCCCCATCCCCAGCCAGAGCCCTTACACCCCTGCCCCAGCCCGGAGCCCCTTCCTGCACTCCAAACCCCTCATCCCAGGCCCCACCCCAGAGCCTGCACCCCCAGCAGGAGCACTCATTTCCCCCCGCCCCAGCATCCAACCCCCTACCCTAGCCCAGTGAAAGTTGTGAGGGTGTGGGAAAGCGAGCGACAGAGGTAGGGGGGATGATGCAAACGGGGGACAGGGCCTTGGAGAAGGGGTGGGGCAGGAGTGTTCAGTTTTGTGCGATTAGAAAGTTCCCAACCCTAGGGTTGGGGCACGTAACAACTAGTACAATCAGAGGACAATGCTCTTTCCCCAGCCCCTTATCCTTCATCCAAGGGGAGTGCAGCTGGACAGGTTTGAAGGAGTGGAGGGGCTGGTGACAGCTCTGTCCAAATATGTGGAAATTATTTAAGGAAAGATAATGAAATGCATGATACAATGTATTGCCATGTATTTCCCAAATGAATTAATACGTTGCAGAGTAATTAAACTACATCCTTTGCATCTTGTCTTCCTTCCTGTCTGGCTAAGATAATAGGCCGATAGTGAGCCAGGCCTATAGCTATGTTATGCCTCCTAACTCAAATTGCTGTTCATTTGTCATTCCAGTGGCTCAGCACATGCATCAGTGTGACCGGTGCTCTTTATGTGAGTGTTGCTGGAATTAGGTCAGAGGTTGGTGGGTAATTTGTGCTTGGAAGACAAGAAAGCATGATGATGGGAAGGGAAGTGTGGTGTGGTTATTGTCCAACAGTTCATCGATTGTGCAATAAGATCCAGTATTTTCAAAGGCACATAGCCTCCTGCCCCATGTACAGTAATTTTCTGTAATAAGATCCAGTCACAACTTCATGTGTTGAAAGCAGTGTTCCTGCATTCTGTATCTCCCCTCTTCCAAAAAGAAATACATCAACTGCTTTGAAATTGATCTGTAGATTTAACCTGAGCATATTTTTTTTAAAAAGGTCACCAACTATTACAACCTTGTCATGATGTCAAAAATAAAAAATTAAGATCTTTGCATTATTTTTCAGTATACTCACTAATGAATCTTGACCAGCAAGTCAAATGAATGGCTGATCTAGATGGATGGATGGAAGAAAGACATATAATTGAAGATCGGTAATAAAATGTTTTTTTCAATAACAATATTAACTTTCAAATTGGATTAGCAAAACTTAAGTGCTTAAACAACTAAACAAAAATGTTAAGTATGAAGTTGGTTGAATAGGATGAAGCTGAAGATTACCAAGTTTAGAGCATCATAATTTCCCCTATAGAAAGTCAGCTGGATCTGTTTTTGATGATGTTACTGTCTGAATGCTTAGGAGTGATCTAATTTGTAAGAGGAAATCAAAGGTGTCAGAATTGTTCTAGGGATAGGAAAGCTATGTTTCCTAGGATACTGCTCACCCATAGAGGGAAAGTATTTACCAGAATTTCATAAAAGGATGTTCATTAATGTACACAATTTCACTGGGACAGTTCCACACTGCTGAAAGTTTGAGCACTTTGCATTTATGTATTAATAGTTCTCTTTTTTGCAATGTCATGTTTCAAAGTATACCTTTTGTTTATTTTCCCCCAGTAAAATTGCAAACAGAAGTGGTACAGCACTGGGTTTCTGCCATGTGGACAAAGAGCAGGTCGGGGCATGTGGTGCTGCATCTGCCCTCACAACCAGGGCCGGCGCAACCCATTAGGTGACCTAGGCGGTCGCCTAGGACGCTGACATTTGGGGGGCGGTGACCGTGGTGGCCGAACATCCGGCCGCCGTGGTCGTCGGTGGTATTTCGGGGGCGGGACCTTCCGCTGCCTCCGTCGGGGGCGCCATTTTGGGGGTGAGACCTTCCGCCGCCTAGGGCACCAAAAAGGCTGCCTGCGCTCCTGCTTACAACCCTTCAAGAGGAAGCAGGTAAAGCAGTAGCAGCTGGTCTTCAGCATGGCTCCCCACTAGCTGAATCTTGTGGCTGTGGTACTGTGGGGACAGAATGTTTTTAGGCAAGTGTGCACTGCTGCACTGCAGGGAGTTCAGTCAGGCCAAAGAGAGTGACGGTTTACAAGCTATTGAAGTGATTATACTAGCGGTAACTGCAGTGTCTTGTAAATACAGGCATACATGCAGTGCAATGTACTCTTATTTGCAGAGCTCCAACAGACTGTTCATACACTAGATTAACTTTCAGCAGTAGGGTTCTCAGATTACAGCACAATGGTGCAAGCACATTTTATGCTGGGATTTTAGGCCTGAATTTCTGATGTGTCAAACGGCTGATGACGTCTCTGTTTCAGAGAATAGTTTTAGGTTGGGTAACAGTTAGTTAGCTAGGTGGGGAAATAATCAGACACTTGCAAAATTGTCATGAAGTAATATACTTTTAATCTTTTTCTTATACATAATATGCTTTATTCAGAGATGTTCATGAGCGATTCTATATACATGCTCAAGCTAACATTTAATATACTGTTGTGATACAGCATGGCCAGAGGGCAGCAGGAGAGGGTTAGAAGGGAGCCTTATTCCCTGTAGAGGGAAGAAAGTTTGCTATAGATTAATTAGAGCACCTGAGGCCAATTAGAGCACCTGAAGTCTGTCACCTGATAAAAAAAACCCTGCTTCAATCAGACAGGGGAAGGAGTTGGAGCAGAGAGGATTGGTGTTGGAGCAGAGAACAGTTTGAAGGAGTAGAAACAGTGGATTGGTGTTGGAGCAGAGAGCAGTTTGGAGGGAAGCAGAGGGAAGTTTGGAGAAGTGCTGCGGTGGGCTAAGAAGACCAAGACCCTAGGTAAAGGGACACTTGGCTTGTGCAGAGGGAGGGCAGGAAGCCCCCACAAGCTGAAGGGCAGGAGAGGGAAGTAGCTCAGGGGAAGGAACCGCTAGTTCAAGTGGTTTACCGCTATTCTTAGAGCCCCTGGGCTGGGACCCGGAGTAGAGGGCGGGCCCGGGTCCCTCCCTCTCCACTCCCCTCCTCTAGGACACTAGTGGGGCAGTTAATATCCCAGTTCAGGTGCAAGAAACGGCATCCTGAACATCCCCCCTCCCCCCCGAAGAGAGAGCGCGAGACCCATCATAGTAGTGCCGGCAATTTGCCACACTGTTAAAACTGTATGTCTACAAAGCTAAAAGTATTGGTTAAAACTTAGCCTTAGTTCTCAAGCTGCTTTTCTAAAGCATTTTGTAAGAGTCTGAGGAAGTTTCCTTGCCAAGGAAACAATGACTATAAAGAATACTGCAAATAGTTTGGACCATGTTGTATATTTATTTAGAAATGCAATTGATAAGAAATATATCTCTAATCACTATCAAGTATAAGAAGATATTTGTTTGGTCTTTAAAGAATATGATACATTTAGTTGATTCTTAAGAAGCCAATTTAAATTGAAAATCTCTTACCATGAAACTTACAAAAATGATTTATGATTAAACAGCTACAAGAGAGACAATGTGGGTGAGAATATCTTTTATTGGATCAACTTCTGTTGGTGAGAGAGACCAGCTTTCGAGCCATACAGAGCTACAAGGCATTTGTGGCTGACTGAGAGTGGAGCACAGACAGCTTAACATGGAAAGTATTTACAACTCAAGGGATGGGAATAGCTTAATACTAGTGTACAAGTATCTACAGCTGTCCTGTCTTACTGTCTCATTATCATCAACATTAATAGGGATGAACCAAGAAAATGAGATACATTACTTTAAGTTGATGCATAATTAACTACTAAACAAGTGAAGAATGTGAAGGAAAGTGGAAAGGACATGAGGAGATTCTATAGATGGACTCTATCCTAATTTCAGCAAGGATATTTCTGTTGACAGAACAAGGTACTACCAAAGAAATTGTAAACTGGGAAATAACATGGAGTCATGCTAAGATGGCCAAGGACCACTACACAGGGATCCCCAAGGGAAACAGCCTGTGGATGTAGGTTGCTGACTAGAGGTTAACCAGTGCATGCTGAATAGTTGCCATGCTATGATGTCTTTTACAAACTGATATGGCCAAACATGCCTTACAAAAAATGGTCTATAAGATGTTTACATGACAATGTATGAACTTCGTTCTGGCTTCTAAGCTATAGTATACAATCGCAAAAATGTCTCAAAGGAGATGCATCATTTTCTCTTGGATGGGGAGAAGAGCCCAAATTTGCATTTTTTGTTAGATGTTTCAAATCTTCTACAGGAGCCTGGATCACCTCCACAATAACTTTGCCAAGAAGAGGAACCTAGGTAAATAGGTGTGTATTCAGCACTTTGCTCAATGAAGCTAATGTACCCTGACAAAAAGGACTGAGAGAAAGAACTGGTAGCCTCTAAGAGCACCTATTAATTCATTCCTCTAAAGTCCTGAATTTCAAAATCCAGAAAGAGAACAAGAATACAGCTGTCATAACACCTAAAATTAATGGCTTCTTGAGATAGAGTGAAAGCAGTTTTTAATATATTTTTCTATCTCAAGTAGCCATTCACTGAAGTTGTGAACGTGACCTACAGAATACACCTTACATAGATTTACTTTACCCAAGAGATGACTTAGTTATATTCAACTAAATGCTTCTCAGGAAGTACATACTTGAGTTAATACTAATAAAATAGCTTAACTGTAGAATGCATATTTTTAACATGTTTAATTTTACCTATTTAGAAATAATGCTAACTTTAAAACAACTTTAAAAGTAGTTGAGGTTGTTGGAGCTAGATATATGAGGCAGTTAATGTAATAAGTTTTACTGGTAAGAGGAAATTATGTTTACCTATAGCAAAATATAGTTGAGAGAAATCTTGAGTATTTCAAAGAGATCAACTTAGAAATCACACACATTTTGTGTGTTTGTTTGTTTGTTTGTTTTTTCAATCCTTGATATCTGTCTTAGACAAAAAGAGAAGGAAGCATTGAATTGGCTTATAAAGTAAATCTTTCTGCCACTGTTTGAATATTTGGTTAAAGTGACATAAAGAATCTACAGTACTGGTGAAATTCCAAGGAAATTCAAATAGCTTTAAATCATCATTTCTATAATTAAATTTGATGGGTGAGGGGAGAGAATAAAAAAGTTTGGCCTTGAGTATCTCTTCAAAATGTATGTGTTAGTGGGGGATGGCATTAAATTGACATCTTTAATAATAAAGTAACTTTAACTTTAAAATTGTTTGAACTGCCAAGGGGAGGAAAACCTTGGGGAGGAAAACTTGGACATGGAAGTAAGGGGAATGGGGGGCACTTAAGGCAAAAGGCAGACAAACCATGATTTAGTTGTAATTTTGTTGACTTGAGAACATTATAGTTATAATGCAACCTGTAGAAATATTGTAATCAGATGTAATTAAATGTTTAAATAACTTTCATGATAACTGTAACTTGTTTCATTTCCTTTTAATGACTAGTATTTCAAGATCCAGCATTGCCATAATTGTTGGTTAGAGAAATTGCTCCTATATTTTTCTGCTGAAAGAACAGCTTAAAGTGCCATTATAGAAGAACTGAAGGGCATGTGCAGAACAGGGAAAGCAGAATGAATAAACGATTCTCAAAAACGTGGATGATCAAAAATATTTTTATTACATCTAAGACATATATAGTATAATTTGTCAGAACTGAACATAAATTCCTTTGACACAAAACTATATTGTTTAATGAAAATAAGCTACACATGGATGGAATCTGCCACTGAATGCTCTGTCAACCTCCTGCATTCCAAGAATAGTTGGTGACAATAAATATGGAGAAAAAGTAAAGAACTTTCTACTCAATTTTACACATCATTTACTGTACCTGCACTGATTCCCCTATTAAATGGACATTTTTCAATGTCACATGCAACATTAGGAGGAAAAGCTATTTTATAGGTTACCTGAGCTGCTCAAAGTGAGCCACTTATCAATATTGGATGGATGGACATACAGACTGACAGATACATACGTACACCAATATCTCTCTTTTCCAGTGTTCATTTTTATTTTTTTCAGATTGATTTTTTTCTCCCCCATGGGAAGTTATTTTTAGATCACTTTAACTTGTGCTATTTGTTGTGAATAAATCTACAAAATATCTTAATATATGCAGCAACAAAACACATGTTGCTATATGCAGCTTCATAAAGTAAGAAATAGACTTGATTGTAGAAATAGGTTTGATTTTACTTCCACTAACAGAATTTTCTCAGTTTATCTTAGGTAAGAGAAGGATCAGGCCCAATGTTGCTCGCATGGTGTAGTAATAGTGAATTAGCATGGAAAATCAGTGCTTCACAAAGTTTGGTAATAAATTCCACAGAGTTTCAGATTTGATAAATCTAAATGTTCTACTATGGCCATTGGGTCTTGATTTAATTGACAAGCTGCAGTAACCAAAATTCTCCCCAGATATCAAAATTTTCCCTATCTACTAGCACTGGTAGTATGAAGGAGCTGTTATGTTTCCATTAATACAATTCCATATCGATAGTATAACTTGACAGACGAACACTATCAGAATGTAGGAGGAAAGACAAAAACAATTACAGCTTTATTTTTTTTCCCATTTCATAAAGCTATAACCAAGGCCTGGTCTACATTACGAGTTTAGGTCGAATTTAGCGTTAAATCGAATTAACTCTGGACACGTCCACACGACGAAGCCCTTTTTTTCGACTTAAAGGGTTTCTTTACTCCACCTCCGATGAGGGGATTAGTGCTGAAATCGGCCTTTCCAGGTCAGATTTGGGGTTTTGTGGACGGAATTCGACGGTATTGGCCTCCGGGAGCTAGCCCAGAGTGCTTCATTGTGACCGCTCTGGACAGCACTCTCAACACAGATGCACTAACTAGGTAGACAGGAAAAGCCCCACGAACGTTTGAATTTCATTTCCTGTTTGCCCAGCGTGGAGAGCACAGGTGACCACGCAGAGTTCATCAGCACAGGTAACCATGATGGAGTCCCAGGATCACAAAAGAGCTCCAGCATGGACCGAACGGGAGGTACGGGATCTGCTCGCCATATGGGGAGACGAATCAGTGCTAGCTGAACTCCGTAGTAGTAAATGAAATGGCAAAATATTAGAAAAAGTCTCAAAGGCCATGAAGGACAGAGGCCATAACAGGGATGCACAGCAGTGCCGCGTGAAAATTAAGGAGCTCAGGCAAGCCTACCACGAAGCCAGAGAGGCAAACGGAAGGTCCGGGTCAGAACCGCAGACATGCCGCTTCTACGCGGAGCTGCATGCGATCCTAGGGGGTGCAGCCACCACTACCCCAACCGTGTGCTATGACTCCATCAATAGAGAAACATGCAACAGGGAAGCGGGTTCAAGGTACGAGGAAGATGATGATGAAGACAATGAAGATAGTTCACAGCAAGGAAGCGGAGAAACCGGTTTCCCCAACAGCCAGGATATGTTTATCACCCTGGACCTGGAACCAGTAACCCCCAAACTCATCCAAGGCATGCGCCCAGACCCTGAGGGCACACAAGGGACCTCTGGTGAGTGTACCTTTGTAAATATTACACATGATTTAAAAGCAAGCATGTTTAATGATTAATTTGCCCTGGCAATCGCGGCCAGTACAGCTACTGGAAAAGTCTGTTAACGTGTATGGGGATGGAGCGGAAATCCTCCAGGGACATCTCCAGAAAGCTCTCCTTGATGTACTCCCAAAGCCTTTGCAAAAGGTTTCTGGGGAGGGCTGCCTTATCCCATCTGCCATGGTAGGACACTTTACCAAGCCAGGCCAGTAGCACGTAGTCTGGAATCATTGCATAACAAAGCATGGCAGCGTATGGTCCCGGTGTTTGCTGGCATGCAGACAACATCCATTCCTTATCTCTCTTTGTTATCCTCAGGAGATTGATATCATTCACGGTCACCTGGTTGAAATGGGGTGATTTTATTAAGGGGACATTCAGAGATGCCCGTTCCTGCTCGGCTGAACAGAAATATTCCCCGCTGTTAGCCATGCGGTGGGGGGGAGAGGTGAAGTGATCATCCCAGAGAATTGGGTGTGTGGGGGGGAGGGGGGCTAGTTGGGTTTGTGCTGCATGTTAACCCAGAAACTGCAGTCCCTCCTTTTACATTTAAATGGCCAACCCAACAGGTGCTTGGTATGGGAAATGAGGGCACTGCTTTTGAAACCATTCCCACATATTATGAAGGTTAAAAAAGCCAAAAGACTGTGGCTTACCATGGCTGCCTGTAAGCCGAATTCTGTTGCCTGGCACTGCGTGAGTGATCTCTCACACCAAACCAGCAGGCCTTCAATATAAGAGGGAAAATGCGACCTTGTAACAAAAGCACATGTGCTGTGTAATGTGAACAGCAAAATTTAACGTGAAAGAGCGTACCCATTGTTCTCTAAAATGTATCTTTTTTAACCACCTCTCCCTTCTCCTCCACCAGCTGCAAATGTTTCTCCTTCACAGAGGCTAGTGAAGATTAGAAGGAGAAAACGACGGACTCGAGATGATATGTTCTCGGAGCTCCAGATGTCCTTCCACGCTGACAGAGCACAGCAGAATGCATGGAGGCAGTCAATGTCAGAGTGCAGAAAAGCACAATATGAACGAGAGGAGAGGTGGCAGGCTGAATCACGGGCTAAAGAGAGCAAGTGGTGGGCTGAAGAGAATAGGTGGCGTCAGATTGCTGACTGAAGGCAAGGGTCGATGCTCCGGCTTCTGGAGCATCAAACTGATATGCTCCAGCGTATGGTTGAGCTGCAGGAAAAGCAGCAGGAGCAGGGACTGCCACTACAGCCCCTGTGTAATCAACAGCCATCCTCCCCAAGTTCCATAGCCTCCTCACCCAGATGCCCAAGAATGCGGTGGGGGAGGGCCTCCAGCCACTCCACCCCAGATGATTGCCCAAGCGTCAGAAGGCTGGCCTTCAATAAGAGTTAAAGTTTTAAA
>NW_020664482.1:29647173-29802522 GCF_002925995.2 Terrapene triunguis | reverse complement strand
TATTAGCCAGGATGGGCAGGGATGGTGTCCCTAGCCTCTGTTTGCCAGAAGCTGGGAATGGGCAACAGGGCATGGATCATTTGATGATTATCCATTCTGTTCATTCCCTCTGTGGCACCTGGCATTGGCCACTGTTGGAAGATAGGATATTTGGCTAGATGGACCTTTGGCCTGACCCAGTATGGCCATTCTTATATTCTTAAAAAGTGGAGGAGGGAAGCTTATGTAAACGATTGTACAGCTATGTGATATCACTAAACTCTATAACAGCAATGTTATGAGTAATTGCCCATAACAAATGTATCTTCTGAAAGTTCTAAAACTGGCAAGAGGTCTTGTGAAATGTTTCTACAGAGCACAACTTTTGGGTTGTTCTTCCATCCTTATTACTGTATGTATACTACAGTAGGTGAAACCAAGAGTATAGTTCACCTTGAATTTAATGAAGTATGAAGGTGTTAGATGCTACAGTGCAACTACCGGTACTTTCTGGTAGCATCACCGGACTTAGACTAGCCATTTTGGCTATTGATTTGTGGGTCACATATGTAGTATAAGAAAAAAGGTCTTGATATTTTGCCTGTCTTAGTAGGATGATCATTTGCAATAGCTTCAGCTAAATTTAAAAGTGTGTGTGTGGTTTTTTTTTTAAATGTTGCTAGGTGCTGCCTTGCACAGCATAAGCAAACATTGCAGAGAATTTCCTATAAGTTGTCTAAAGATCAGTGTTTCATATCTTATTGAAATGAAAGGTACCATATTATCCCCAATAGCTAGTTTATCACTTTCTAAATCCTATTATTAATATTAATAAATCATAATTTCAGTATTTTTAAGTGATTTGATAGGCTGGAAAAGTTACCATTAAAGAGCCTATGTTGGTTTATGCAATGCTTCAAATCTCTAACCTGTCTCTTCAATCCGTCTCCTCATATGCCATGTTATTCTCTTTCATATCCCCAAACTGTCCTTTTGCCTGAAAGTGATAATCAAAGACCCCTCATTTTCTGAGGACTGTGGCTGATGAGTTTGGTGCTGTGGTGGATAGGACTGCCCCAGTTGCTTCTGATGACATTTATTTTATGTTGCCATGAAAGTCCTCCCAGCGGGCTCTGTGTAACTGAACTGATTCTTTTGCTGACTAGCCAATGTGAACTCTGTCCACAACAGGGGAATTTAGTGGAGAAACTAGTGGAAGTGAGGTACTGATTTAGTGTGTCTTTGATCCTAAATTCTGGGTTAGGGAAAATAAATACTTGGCCGTGGCTGGAGCCAGGTAGATTGGCATTTCTCTAGTAATAGCTCACCCATTGTTCTCTTCAGGACCTTTGGTATTCTCTCTGGAGTTATTTTGTCTCTGATAGTGTTTCATTTCCTGCTTGTTCTCCCTAACAGCCTCCTTTGCTTTAACCCCATGTAGTCTGATAATATCAAGCAGGTAAACTGAGGTACATGTGATATTCATGAAAATAATTCAGATGTCTCCCTCTTTATCCCATAATGAAGTAGCTAACATGGTCACAGAAGAAATGAGCCGTGCAAATACTATGCTAAGGTTCTGGGTTGAGGGCCAGATTATCAAATAATTTAGGTGTGCAACTGTGTGTGCACAATTCTGTGTGCAAACTAGGTAATTGCGTGTAAAAATGTTCTAATAAAAAAGAGGGGAAAGAGATTAAACTCTTTGAGGTGAAGGTGGATAGACGGATAAGGTAGTCTGAGTTTATTTTTCTCAAGGCATCAATATGGGGGTGGAAGGCTGTTTTGAATACCAAATTAGCAAATTTCTATACTTTTCATTCAGGTTTGTTATAATTTTAATCTTAACTTTGAATTTTCTGGATTTTCTAATTGTTTAAAAATGTGAATACTCTTGAAAAGTAATAGAGACCAAAACACGTATATTTGCCTGCAACTTAAACTCTATCGCAGGGGTCGGCAACCTCTGGCACGCGGCTCACCGACCCCTGCTCTATCATATTAAAAATATATATATATATATATATATATATATACAGAAGTCTAACTTGTATTCCAAAAAAAAATAAAAAAATTTAAGGTTGAAAGTGTGTTTCAACTGCTAAAGTAATTGGACAAGGAACTTACTTAAGAAAAAACATTTTCTTAAGTAAAAAACATTTTTCTCATAAGAGCCAAGAAGCACTTGGCAAACTAATATTATTTGTCAGATTCTGGAACTATACTTGAATTTCTGTAAAATATACCGAGTATAGTGATAATGTAGCATGACATTCAACTAATGTAATTTTGAAGGCCGGTGGAGTAAACACCTTGTAGGGAGATCTGGGGGGGATGTTTTAAAATGTTATATTTGGCTCATTTTAATCCATTCTTAAAGTAAAAATAAACAAATAACACAGTATCTTCCTTATAGATGGTAAAATAATTTCCACAAGGGGGTTGAGACCACCTCCAGCACATCAGATATTAGAGGATGCTGCACTTGGGCCCTGGCAGGTGTTCTGTCCTGTCATCACTTCCCCTGCTGATGCAGAGGAGAACCAGCTTCCCCAGTAATGAATGACAGCAACAATCCAGCCTGTCTTCTTCACTGGTATGTTAGTTTACTTGACTTTTACAGAAGTTTTTCGGGTCTTGTTTCCTATCATTTCTGTCACTCCAGTGCTGAGTGAGTCCACCTTCATCTACTCTGTATCCTTCTCCATCACCTTTTTTCTCTTTCCTCTTCCATTGCTCCCTCTCTGCAGTGCCATCTACCCTCCTCTTTCATTAATCTCAGAAATGAAAAACCTAAAATGCTGCTATAATAATTCTGCTTCTGCACAAAACAAAATTCAGTGAGAGGCCCAAAATTAGTTTTCCAGGAACATTTTGAAATGTCAGTTTGTGCTCATAAATTTTTACAGAATAGTGAAGAATATGTCTGAGGACATGTTTGAGTCAAAGTGTGATTTGGAATGAATTTGCAAAAAACAATCTCCACTATTCGCCTAGCACTGATCGCCACTACCACATAATATACTTAGAGCTCTTAAAATGAAAGGCTTGTGAAGTCAACTTGCAAGATTTCTCTCATGTGGCCTCACTCAGTATTTGTTTTCCCACTCTGTATTTGCAGGAGACTTTAAACACCAAGATTTTTGGCTGACACATCTACCCCCAAAAGGTGATGATTTTACTGAATAATTGTTTTACATTTCATAACAACTTACACTCTTGTAGCTATGTTGGTACGCAGAGTGGTAACTCATTCAGCATCACTAAAAGCAGAATTCTTAATTGGTTCCTAGTGCACAGCTGAACTGATGGAATGAAACAGGAATTTCAAAGCATGGTCATTTCTGTGACTTTACAAAAATCTGCCATGTCTACTAGGAAAGCATTAGTTGAGCTAGTCAAATCTTGACTGCATTGTAATTTATGCCAATAGAAGGTCTGCATTAGCATCAGTGAGCTACTGCTAAGTGCTAAGGTCAGTTGTGCATTTCATACTTCAGCTGCAGAGGAAGAATTTTATTGCTTTTCATAGTCATGCTGCAGTGAAAAGGGTTCTTTACGATGCCACAGACAATTAATTGAGGTACATTACCTAGAAACTAAAAAGGTCACACATGGAACATAATCGACACCTCATAACCCCTATAACTGATTACGGAAATGCAAATGAGTACTTCTCAGATTCCTCTGAGTAGCATAACTCTTCTCCAGCCTTGAATTATCTCTCCATTTTCTTACAGTCTTTATACTTTAAAATGCTTAATTTACCTTTTTCAAGTAATATCAGTCTAAGTTAAAAAATTGTACATCCCCATTCATAAAAGCCTATTAAGTTGCAATTATATCTTTGTGTAATGTGCACAGAGAAAGGAACAGAATATATTTTATAAATAAAACACTTTTTAATGCTTCAATAATCCCCTTCAAGGTCACATGTAATACCTGTGGCATAAGAACTCAAAAAAGGGCAGACATGGAGGGAAACTTGGAACTCTACTAGAATTTTAGGTAATGAAGAACAAACAGTGGGATTTCTTAACAAAAATATCATAGCACCTTTTAGGTGCAACCCCTCCCCACCCCAACATATCAAGAATAGGGGTAGGTTAACTAAAGGATAAGATAATGAAAGATGGGGATCTGAGTTGAGCCTGTTCTATTTAATGCAATATCAAATGTTGAATCCCATTGACTTTAGGAGGAGGAACTAACTTGTATATTGTCATGGCGTTCATTTTTAGCATATCTACACAATAGTATTGCACTGTCATATCAAGGTGTCACTGTAGCATTCCTGAATTGTCACACGATATTGCTGTGTAATTTTACTACATGTAACACTGTGACATGCTGATGCATCATTGTGACTAGCATTCACTGGAAAAATTCCGTCAGACTTTTCCAATGTTCGGTATCCATCTGAAACCTATCTGGCTCCTTGGCGGCCCACCTGGTGGACTGCTGGGGAACTGAAAGCCTGGAAAGTAGCAGCTTCCAGACTTGCAACTGTTTGACAGTCCAGACTCCCAGAGCTTCCAGGGTCTGTACCCCATTCCTAATCATGGGAAATTTGGGGGATCATTCTGAACCAGAATGAAACCAAATTTTGAAATATTAAAATGCTCTGGGAAATATAATGACTTTTCTCTTTCCTGCTTTAATTGTGACTTAACACTGTGCTGCATGCAGGCAGCCCAGATCAAGTATGCCCTTGTATGTAATGGATTTCCATTTAAATTTCCATGCATACAGAGCTCCATCCTCTTTTTAAGTAGGCACAAACCATTATATCCTCTAATGCACACCGCTTTATGCAAAGAAATTATAGCCAAGAGAGTAATTAAGTATGTATATCCATTTTACCTGCTGACATCCTATGTTAAAAAGTCATTCAAAAACTGGATATACCTTCAAGCTGATATTAACAGCAGACTTAGAATTTTGCCTTTCTGAACATATCGCATTTAATGTACAGTTTGTACTTCTTTGGTGATAGTTGTCCCTGTGGAAGGATTCACCCACAGGGACAACAGCAATCTTCTGCCTTCTGTTGGTGACACCACTGTGCAGAGCAACTTGAAAAGTCTAGCCTGGGTCCCAGAGCAGCTTTGCTGACAGACTGCTTGTAGGATGTACTGCATTTTTGATTTCCTCATGTTACCTGCCATCCTCCTTCCTGAACAGCAACACACCTATTTTTGGCATTATGCTAGTCACTTTGTCTTAATCTTCCATGTACAGATCGATGATTTCTCTCTCTTCACCCTTCATTCCCATTGTTGTCATGAGACTGCAGTATTTCCACATGCAGTCCCCAAGCACTCACAATTATCTGCCATTTGGCAGTGGAATTATAGGAAAGCTAAGTATAAAAGCCTGTCTTATTCCACATATTCAGCTGTCTTATTGAACTATCGTATTCCACATATAAATCTTCATCTCGATGCCAATCTCCTGGGTAAATAAGAGACACTGAGTAAGAGTCAAGGCCTGTTGTCTGAGTGTTTAAAAATAAATACAAAGGGTATGGAGGCAGAGTTGAGACTGACTGTGGAACCTTCCCTTTGAATTCTTAGACTTTCAAACAATATATTTTTAAGCATCCTTTTGACTTACAGCCAGATTCTGCTATGCTTACAAGGAGTAGTACTTCGTTCCACAAATAGCCCCATTGGGCCAGATCCTCACTGGTGTAAATTGATGTAGCTACCTTGCCTTTAAGACAGCTTGTTGCTATGCACCAGCTGAGGATCTGGCCCACTTATTGAAATGGGAGTATTCATGAAATAAATAAGGTAAGAGTGTTAAATATTTTCCCTTAGAATTTTCTGTTTTGTAAATGTTTATAATCTTCAGGTAAGGTTTTCATGCTCAAACAATTCTGTGTTTGTAACCTAAAATGAGTCTCAATGAAGATTTTTTGTTCCCTGGGAATATCTTAAAACAGGCCTGCTGTTCTGAGACTTAAAAGTGAATGTACGTATTTAAATAGTTTAAAGTGCATAACTTTATTTTATTTGTAAGATGGTCTGAAAAGCCGATTAAGAAAACTCTATAAAGCCTTCAGCTCAGGTCTTGGTAAATACAGTGAGCAGGGTGTGGAGGAGCACTGTGGCATGTGTTCAATTCACATTTAAGGTAGCATTTTCTTCCCTGTTTATTATCATTGAGACAAATAAAACATCTTCAGCCCTCTCTTCTCCTCACAATGCCATGATACAGGAGGGGATGCTCATACCCTTGTATCTTCAGATAGAGGGCAGTGGCAGGAAGGGGACAAAGGATTTCCCTCCTAATACTGCCACCCAGAGGAATCCGAGTTGGGGAAAGTCTTGTACATATAATATTACGCCATCATGAGAGAGCTGCCATCCCACAACACTGCACCCTCTGCCCTCCCTCGTTGATATAACACTTGAAGGGGTGTTGGAGAGTCATGGCCAAGAGAAGGGGACTGAGATAGTGCTACTTTGTCACAGGAATTCATACTAGCAGCAGAAAGAGCAGGGACTATACAAGTACTGTGATTGTCATCCTAGCCCAGGGGTAGGCAACCTCTGGCACGTGGCTCGCCAGGGAGAGACCCTGGCGGGCTGGGCCAGTTTGTTTACCTGCCACGTCCTCAGGTTCGGCCGATCGCGGCTCCCACTGGCCGAGGTTCATCGCTCAAGGCCAATGGAGGCTGTGGGAAGCTGCAGCCAGCACATCCCGCAGCCCGCGCTGCTTCCCGCAGCCCCCATTGGCCTGGGGCGGCAAACCACGGCCAGTGGGAGTCGCGATGAGCCAAACCTGCGGACGTGGCAGGTAAACAAATTGGCCTGGCCCGGCCTGCCAGAGTGCTTACCCTGGCGAGCCGCATGCCAGAGGTTGCCGACCCCTGTCCTAGCCAACTGGTGTAGGTATTAATTCCCCTGTTAACATGTCACCTGAAAAGCAGTTTAATTCAGAAAAGTGTAATAAAAAAAACCCCTCAAGACCAATTTAGATTCAAGTTAAGCAGACATGACCTTTGACAAGTCAGTTTTCAGCTATTGCAAGTCATTATAGGTAAATAAACACAGAAGGGAAAAGTCTTGCCTTCTCTGAAGTTCTCATTTGAGCATCTTGATACTGTGTCCTAACAAGTAATTAAGGTTTATAGATTTTTATTTTTAACTAACTAAATCCATCTCCCATTAGTCTTTTTTAGTAAATGACAGAAAACTTTATAGAATTAATATATAAGGATAATATTTTCTTTTTAGCAAGAGCCACATATTTTCTCGTTAGTTTTCTCAGCTGTGAATAAAGTTCCCTGCTATTAAATCCAAAATACATGTGAGATGCCATGTCTTCGATATTCCAATTACAAGACTTAACTGGCCTCCTAGAGCACACAGATGTTGATAATCAGCAATATGCAACACCATTACTGAGCACCATTTGAGTATTATTTACACTCATTTAAAACACTTCTCTGGACTTATTTTAAGGAGAGGTCAAATGTTTGATAAGATACAACCCTCAGTTTCTCATGCTGTTCAAATGCTGCAATTTTTTCCTCTTTCCCCTTATACTATCAAGCAGAGTGCTTGCTTGTTGTGGAGTTTTCTATGTCAAAATGCTTAAACATAAATCTCCCATATTGTAATCCTTCCCCCAAAAAGAAACAGAACTAACCCTCACCCAACGAATACTTTCAGGAAGAAAGCCTTAGTAAAAAGGCAGCATGCCCTCAAAGTCAACAAATTTGTGCTCTGTCAGATCATCTGAAGACGCAAACTCAAGCTAAGACCACTAATAAGACTCCTTATTTACAACCTCCATAAGAAAAGGAAGTGATGTCACCTCCATTGTTTCTTCTGATTGTCTCCTACATCTGTCCAGCATCACTATTGTCTTATATAAGTTGTCTTTTGTAAATAAGCCCTCATTTAAATCCTGATCTCACCCAGAATCGTCAACAAATGAGCAACCATACCATCAGAGAATCATGAAATGGAGGCATAGAGCTGTGTGTCATCAGCCTACTGATGTTACTGTACCCAGAGCCAACTGGGTTATTTGATTCAATTTCACTCCAAGCCACCTCCCAAACACTTTCTCCATCCCTGTTCAGGAATCCTTCTTTGACAGAGGTATGGCCCATCCTGGAGTGGAGTATGAAAGAACAAGTTCCACTGACATTTCAAGGAAAGGGGTTTTACTCCGGATATTTCTTGATTCTAAAGAAAAGTGGCAGCCTTTGACCTATTCTGGATCTCAGGAAGTTGAACTCCTTCATCTGAAGATTTAAATTCTGTATGTTTACCATGACCTTCATTATGCCTTCTCAAGCCCTTTAAGACTAGTTTGGGGCTGTTTTCAACCCCATTTGTTCTCACATCCGTATTAATCCCTCTGATTGAAAATACCTGAGATTTGCCATCAGTTGGCACACTATCTATATAAGTTCTTTCCTTTCAGACTTTCTGCAGTACCTTTAAGTCTTCATAAAGTGTCTGTCAGCTGTGCTAGCCCAACTGTGCAGAGAGGACATCGATGTCTATTCTTACTTAGGTGTGTGGTAGCTCAGAGCTTCATCCCAAAGAGTTCCAGCAGAAGCCATGCAAACACCCTGCAGTCTGTTTCCATAGTTGGGCTTCTCAGCAACTGAAAGAAATCTCTCACTATTCCCACCGAGGACATGACGTCATTCAGGCAGTCCTGGATTCGGTGCTGGGGAAAGTGTTTCTGCCAAAAGCAGACCTTATGACCTGCACAACTGTAGAGCCCTTACTGGAGGATTCACGTGAGTCCATGATATTCTTCTGTCTGGTGGATCTAGGTGGCCTCCATTAAGTGTGACTCCATTCGTGTGGCTGAGAATGAGACCTCTCCAGTGCTGGTTGGCAAGATACTATGTCCCCAACATAGATTACAGCATCTATGTTGTTGATGCTGCCCAGAGAAGAGCTTTACACTCTCTAAAGGGGCAATGGGTCTGATTTTTCATCCTTCAGCTTCTTGGGTAGCGATAGTTTCAGATACCGCCAATCACAGTTCGGATGTTCACTGTCAAGGCCACTGAAATATCTGAGAAGTGAGACTACATATCAGTGTATTAGAGCTCAGGGTAATCCATTGGGGGTCTGCTGTCCTTTCTTACATTCCTTCACCATTACCTTCATCTCCAGCCCAGCAATGGTATGATATTTCAAAAAATTTTCAACACACAATCAATGCAGAGACAAAATTTGAAATTATCAGTTCACATTAATGCAATCTAGAAATCAGATTCATCTTCCTTAGACCAATTTGTTTATAAATGGAGTTTTTCTTTTAACTGAGCATAGTACTATCTTACAGTTCTGGACTCTTGGTCTATAAAGAATGCTGGTGGTTTTCGACATCAAATGACAAATTCTACTTTCAGATTCAGGTGGCTTACATCTACAGTTACTTCAGTGGGAGCTAAACCCATGACAAAGGGCAGAATTTAATCATACATTCAAAGAATGTGTCTATTATAGGTTGGGTAGCCCCTGTGACTGAAGTAGATCCAGCTTATTTGTGCCAGAACAGGTATTCTTAACTGGGCCTGTTAAGGGGTGGGGTTGCACCTGGGGCTAACAGGGTCAGGAAGAGACCCAGTGAGTCAAAACTGGCTGAGAGAAAGGGAAGCGAGAGAGCTAAGATGCTGCAGGAAGCAGGACTGCCAGAGTCCCCTGGGATGGCAGGTAGTAAGAGCCTAAAATGTAAAGAGTAAGCTGAGGAACTTTGTAGAAGTTTAGACAACAAACTTGCCTAAAAGAGACTGTGGGTGTAGCAGTGAGCCCTTAGCAAGCTGGGGAGAAGCCCTGCCCTGTGGCAGTGTCTTAATAGAAAACTGAAAGAAACTCTTTGGATAAAGAATAACAGGGAAAAGCTCTGTCATAGCAGCTAATTAACAATTTCTAAAGATTTTTCAAGTGTATGTGCAGGTCAAAACTTCAGACTATAATTCAATGGAGGAAGAAGAATTTAAATAAAGTTATGAAAGAGAATTTGAGAGTCAGTATAAAAAATTCTGGGACAGTAATTGGAAAATGGAATCCTTACCAGCATTGACTGCAAAGGGAGTAAAATTTGGCATGCGTTAAATGAAATGTTACTATACAGGTAATTTATCACTCAACGTAAGTCTGTCTCAGTCCATTTAATTTTGCTTCATTAGTTCCTCCCCTTTCTCCTTTCATTCATCCTCATCTCACAGTCATATGCACAGTTATTTGCTTCTTCTGTCCTCCTCCTCCTCCTATAGAGATGAGTATCTTTTGGTGTTTAAAGAAAATAAGTCTGACATATCCCTTTTGCCTAAACCATGTGTGGCGTAGAGATTATCTAGAAGGACTTTGTAAATATATAAAAATCAACTATCTTGATTGTGGTATTACTTTATGGCAAATGGCAATAGAGGCATCATGTGAAGACTGATCAGTACTGTTCTATAGCTGTTACGGGTGCTTTGTCAAGTTTATTTTATTTCCTTTTGGTCATCGTGTCTCAGACTGTAGTTTTGTGTGCAGTCTAACTAACCTGTGGTTTTGCTGTCAGCCATGTTTTTTGCTTTCAATTCTTAATTACTAGCCCTTATGCTTACCCTTCCCCTCTATTCTTGTGGTTACATCTCAAAAATGTTTAGGTATGAAACCTCCTGGATACTAATGAGCCACAATGGCAGGAAGAGATTTAGGACTTTTAGTATATGTGAATAGTGCTAAAAAGCAGAACAACCTATGCATAGGAAAGTTTGATACACATCTGTATTATTCTACAGCTGAAACAACTAGAGCTGTCTCATTTTTTGTAGACCTGGCTTGATGTGAGTAATTGGACATGACTGAGATCTCCTTTTTTGGAAGATGAGATTAGGGAGGTAAATGAATCAGTATAGTAAAAATAATGTAATGTGTAGATCTATGTGAAGCAAGAGGTTTTCTGTGTAATTTTGGGTGTGTGGTATACACTGTACTGAGCCCCACATACTTATGCCTGATCAACTCAAGTGTAGTTTGACTGTATGCCAATAAATGAACCGGAGTGATGAGACTGGAGTCAACTGAGTTCTTGGGGAACTGAGTGGAAGACTTCTCGGGGGAATTCAAACAAAAGAAATTTTATGTACATGTACAAATAACTTCCAGCTCATTCCCAGACAAAAATTAGCTTTAATATGGAGTTAAGTTTGAGAGTACACATCAGTACATTAGAATATATTAGAGAAGTTATCCTCAAAACAAGCATTATGAATCCAAAAAATTTAGTCAATTTTAAACTTAAAAGAAATCCTGTGGAAATAACTCACTGTAACAACTCTTAAACTGTTATTTATATTAAAAGTTGTAGTTTGTATATATCACCAAGATTTATGGCCTGTCCAAGAAGAACAAGCAAAACCCTAAGTCTGCTTTAACAAATGTTTTCTAATTGGAAGAAAATTTAATGTAAAGGAAAGACATTTATAACAAATTGTTGACAGAATATTAAGATGATTAACAAATATTATATAATGTTTCTAGCATCATGCTATAATAATTGGAGTTGTGCATAGCATATGTTATTAGAATATGGGAAAATATAAATATTTCCATGTCCTTTCACTTCTACTCCTTACATTTTGCCAGGATCATAAAAATACTTCTGAATCAAAGATTGAATCCAAAATGTTGGAGTTATATTTACAGCCTTTCTCTTAAAAGTATTTGTGTGGGAAAATGCGACAGAGTCTGTTTGGGTAGCCAGTTGTACCTGTTCTATCCTATGGGCTGAGCTCTGGCTGGATGACATCTTCCATGATGCATCTGCAACCATGTGACTCTCATGATGCAATGCAGTCTCCCTGATGACTGAGTGGCATGGTGCATCATGGGAGATGTCATCCAGCCAGAGATCCTGGTCCATTGGTCACAGTAGAGCATCAGGAATCTGAACTGCGGCTCCTGTGAAGCAGTGTGCCACAATAGGAAGATGCAGTTCAAAGTTGGACTGATTAAAAAAAAATTGAGTTAGATCAAAAATCAAAGTGTTTTGATTTGGGTTGAACCAACGTGAAACTAAACATTTTGTAGAAAATCAATATTTTTGGGCAACATTTTCTTGTGGAAAATTTTGATTTTGTAGAAATGAAGTTTTCTAACAAAATATTACTATGGAAAATTCCCAATCAGTTTTAATTTACACTCTACCCCTAATACAAATTGTAAATTTTTCTGGTACATTTAGCGTTCCCACAGTCTTCTGCAGATATTGGGATACCATTGCTCTGCCCTACTCTGCCTTCAGGTTAGGGTTGCCAGCTGTCCAGGCTTTCCCAGGATCATCCCTTTCTGAGGTCATGTGCTTGGTGCTGTAAGGGTGCACAGTGCATGCTGCCAGCTATCCAGGTTTATGGACTCAGCACCTTCCTCGATGTCCTGAGGTGGCAGTCATGCTTCAGAGATGGCAGTCATGCTTCAGGTTCATTTAGGAGAGAGATTTTGGTGTCCTTTTCCCAAAAACCTCTCTACATACCCCCTAAAATCAATAGCATTTGATAAGACCTCAGTGATGCATTCATTCTATTTTCTTTGACTGTTACTAGGGGCAGTGATGCTTGAGAGTCATCCTCAAGTGGCAGTCGAGGAGTGCCATGTTAGGTATCCTGACACAAGGCATAACCACTTTTCTGATGCAGTCCTCACACACTAGAAAACAGGGAATGCTGACCTGGCTATAACAGTCTGACAAAATTTCCCTACAGACCTCAAAGAAACTATTCCCTTCTTGCAACCCTGTGGTGGCATGGCCCAGCATCTGAATTTCAGTGGCAAATAGATTTAATTAGTGTTACTTTCTGCAGAATTTAATTTGGATAAATCCAATTATATCCTGGTAATAAGACTACTAAATGTTAATGTCTTTAATGAGTGGTAAAATACACTCAAAAACAAACTGAACAACTCTCTCTGCCCCAAAGGTCTTTAGAGATTAATACAGTTAATTGGTTATTGCAAGAAATCAGACCAGATGCGCAAAAAACTATTGATTTTAATAGATTTTTCCTAAGCAGGCCCCAAGCAGGGTTTGGTAGCGTAGGTAAGGAGGAGGAGTGTCCTCCTTCAGCGTACAATGTCTTTCCTACAGCTGGCTGATGAGTGCAGAGCAGCAGAGTTAGTTACTCCTGGAGGAATTCTGCGGGACTGCACACCCACAGAAAACACACCTCACCGCAGAATTCCTGTGCTTCCCTGCTGAAAATGTCAGGGAAGCCACGCCGGTGGGGGGAGGTTTGAGGAGGACTATGACCATGAGCACAGTTTTGGGGGGGATTGTCAGAGACTGGGCATGGGGGGGCACATGGAGTTATGTGCCACTGCCTCCCCTCATTTCTGCAAGTGCAGAGCTGCCTAGCTTAAGGAGGCTGCATCTCTGATCTGCTGACTCTGCAGCTGAACACCGCCTCCTGGGTCCTAATGCCAGTTGACCTCCTCTTCTGTGTGCTTCCTGTTTTCTGTGCAACAGTGAGTTCCAGTGGTGGGGCTCGGTAATGAGGGGCTGGGGGAAATGAGGGAAGGGGGGGTGAAGCAGTTGGGGGAAGAAAGGGGTTGGAATAGGGCAGGAGGGAAATGTAGGAATGAGAGGAGGGGGATGGGGGATAGAGCAGTGAGGGAGGGGGATGAGATGGGGAAGAAAAGGGAATAGAGGAATCACGGGGGGAAGTAGGAGCCGGGGAAGCGGGAGCCTGACATGCGGCATCCCCTGGGCAGCAGCTGGGGCTCCCTTGTTAAGCAGGCCCATCAAACCCTCACCCTGACAAACCCTACAACACCCCCCTCACACAAGCCTCCCACACCAGACCCCCAAGCCCACTTAACCCCAACCAGCTGCACCTGGACCCCCACTCCATCAAGCCCCACTCCCCCAGCACCTGGACACCCCCCACTGAGCCCTCCACAACCAGACCCATCCCATCTCCCCACACCCAGCCCCCCCATTGAGCCCCAACCACCTTCACCTGGATACCCTTCCAAGTCCCATTGTCCCTGCATCCCCCAGCAAGTCCTTGTGCATCCAGATGTCCCACTGAGCCACCCACACCCAAATTGCTCCACGCAGAAGCTTCTCACCCCACACCTGGATCCCCCCACGCTAAGCTGCTCCACACTTGGCTCCTGCTGGACTGAGGCTGCCCACCCACACCTGGTGTGCCTGGTGCAGAGGGGCCGGGGCCAGGGTGTTTCTGGGGCAGACCCGGTGCTTGCACTGTGTCAGGGTTAGGTGCAGCCTCACTGCCAAGTCCCTGTACCGAGGGAGTTGGGGGCTTCAGGGTGATCTTCCACCTCAGTGCAACCAGTGGCCTGTGCTCCCCGCTGCCATGCTGGAGCCACATTTATTTATTGACAAATATAATTTGCAGAATTTAAAAATATTACGTGCATAATTTTTATTTTTTTGGTGCAGAATTCCCTCAGTAGTTAGTGCTGCCTGATAAAGATAAAGATAAATATTGATTAGAAATTGAGGAGCATGTGAAGTAACCACACAGAATCAAGAAATGGGTGCCTATAGGTTCAAACTTTGGCCAAGATCTGATGTTTGCTTTGGTTTCAGGAGTCCCTTTTCTCATTGCCAAATATGCTGGCTTGTGGTTAATAGTGAGGATTTTGTAGAGGGCACATTTCCTCCATCCCAGAAGAGGTTGTTTGTGAATTCCTTTGGATAAGGATACCAGGAATAAAAACAAATGAAGAAATGACAGTAGGAATCTTGCTAAGATTACCTGAGCTAGAGGAGAACACAGACATACTGTCTAGATCAACTCTCAAGTTACTGAGAGTTAGAAAGGCCAAGCCAGGAAAACTGCACGTACTCTGAATCTCAGAGTAGGGGACGATCATTTGAATCTCAAAATAGGGGAATAAATGAAGCCTCAGTTCCAACCGTTCTATATGATTTTTAGTTCTAGGATACATTAAAAATCAGAAGGGGAATGTTTTGTGGATGTATGTTTGGTGTGGCCCAAGATGTCAGAAATCTCATAAGGACAGCTGATCTCTTCACATTCCTCAGTAAAATGGCAGAAATTTTGTGAGTTCAAGTAATTATGTAGGACTTCAAGTATTTGAAAATGAAATTTTGTGACATTTCAGCACTAATCCAAACCCTGAACCCTAGACTATAAAATGTCCCGAGCTGTATACACTCTTTTCTGTCCATATCTACTTCACAACTTTGGAATGCAACACTCAGAGAACTTTATATATCCAGATCCCCTATGGGTAACAAATAGCGCTAAATGTGCATCAGCAAAGGTTCCTCATTTATGTAGAAGACAACTTTGTTCCAGAGTTTTTATAGGGAGGTAGGTAAGTGGCAATTTGGTGCAGAATTGATGTCTTGTTAAGTATACTGTTATTTATTCAGCCTATAAACCAAAGATTGACATTGTTAGAATGTTAATATAAGAAAAAATATTAGTGCTTAAAGGTCTCAGACGGTGTTTCTCCCACCCAGTTGGGGAGTTGTTATGCATTAGACTGAGGTGTAGGTATGGGATTTCAGAATTTCCTCCCTGTAAAGAGGAAAGTTGTCAGATCTTTCCTTCCTGTACCCCTTCCACAAATAATCCAAACAATTAAATTGCTGTTATTAGCTAGTGGTGAAATACTAATTCTAATGCAATTGTCCATACTGTAAAAAAGATTGGAGTAATTTGTTTTTGTTTTGTTCCATGGTCCCATTTATAGGCCAAATTGATTTTAAAAAATGGACAGTCACAACCTGAAAGCCTGATATAGCTGTTAGTAATTGAGCTTTTCAAAATGTGGTGGTTTTGCTTTTTATTTTCTTTGGTTTCAGTCTGAGACACCTCATATTAGGGTTTGTTTTCGTTTTTGTTAATTTTGTTTGGAGTTCATTTGATACTGAAACTAAATAATCAAAAGTGTCATGTTTTCCTAAATTCATGTGAAGCCTGGGCACAATGGCATAATTTGCATGTTTTCAATGTAAACCCACTTACAGAGTCAGTCTAGGTTTAGCTCACAGATTGAAGAACGCAGCCTGTGCTACATAAAGTTACAATACCTACTGTTTACATCTTGGCCTGGATTAAGCAATTAAGGAACTAATGGTTGAAAATATTAGACTACTTCTGCCAGTTACCTTATAAAGAGATGGGTAGCAATCCCTACCACTGCATAATCATTGTTCAGATTAATAGTTCCATTGAAACCACAGGACTACTTACACAAGTAAAAATTGCTGGTTTGGGCACTGTGGTAGTTGTGCTAAATGTCCAAAATCTGCCCTTGTGTGTGTCATGTTGTCTCCAAGTCTGTAGGGAAATTAGTACACTTGTGGCAGAACGTTGGCCTCAGCATCACATTAAGTCATGGTGCTATCACATCTAGTCATCCTCTAGATATTTTAGAGTCTGAATAATTGCACAGAAATGAAGTAAACTCACTTATGGTTTATTACTTAATTATAGCATAAAAATTGTGTGGACATATATTGTCTAGTTGTGGTGGACTCTTATTTGTAGGAAAAATGCATAATCTACATAATGGAATAGATGCCAGTCAGATGTTTTGTTTTAAAAAGCAGCTGTTATATGGAAGTGAGCTAATGGTTTTTATGAAATCTGGCAAATTAAAAAAAATATGATCTGTATAACAAGTGGGCAAAGTACAGCACTATACGACAAATTTCATCCCACAGGGAATTTTGTAGCTTGAATTTATAAATTGCTAAATAAAGTAATGGAAGTATTGACAAAAACTTAACTATAACCTTGAGAAAATAACAAATGTTAATACTGTAGACAGCAGGTATTTTTACAGATCTTCTAATTGTACTTTCTAATTAGCTCTTAAGACTCCCATCATGGACCTGACATCCTGGTAGCACATAGCAAGGCATTTTTTAAAAAAAATATCTTTCAGAAGGAGGCTTTTATCCTCTATTTTTGTCAAGCTGCATTTGGTACTTATTTCACATTGATGATATTGCATCTGATGCATCATATTCTATCTCTTCAGTCATATTCAAGTGCAGGGCTTGATGCAGCTGAAGTAATGTCCCCAAACCTGCACCTGGGGAATAGGAGTTTGAAAGAATTGAAATTGAAAGAATACAAGATTTTATTGTTGGCTGATTTTTTACTCTTAATTTATTCAGTAGTTTTCCGTGGAAACATTTTCGATAGCAACCCTGTAGGTTAGAATGACTTAGTTAGTAGTACTCTCAATGCCAAAAAATTGTGGTTTGTAGGCATTCATTGAAAGGGCTCAATTCTACAAGGAACTGAAAACCTGGCAGGATCATAGAAGTGTCTTCTTTCAAATGAGGAATGTAAACAGCCTATTAGTGCATTGATACATGAATAGGAAATAACAAGATTCCTGATCAACCTTCTCTCTTTCCATAAAATGATTCTCAAGCCCAAAGCTGGATGTGAGCAACTGCTGAGCATACAGTGGCTTCTCCAAATGCTTACATGTTCACATCAATATCATTTTGGTAAGTACTTTGGGATGTTCAGGACATAGAATTGGGTGCAATGAAAGAGAGGTGGGCTTGCCCACAAGTCATTTTGAGGGGAAAGTACTACATCAAAACAAGTGAACTATAAAGATATTTCAAGGACATATTCCCCAGGAAGCATAAAAGGTTCCGAATAAATCATGTGTGGATATAAACCTTTCAACATAGTGACTATTATCTAATCAAGTCCCCAACACCATTCTTGAAATAACTGTTGCACAAGTTTTCTTTCATCTCTAGGTACAATATGTTTATGACAAGCTGCCAGTGTATTAGAACTTGCATATCTGCTTCTTGAGGGATGAGCAAACCTGACAATCCTGGGAGAATTTTAAGTACTTTAGGATGGCAAGGTACTGGAGAAAAACAAAATTGGCTGTGAACAAAACACAACAAATACAATGAAGCTAGCAGATAAAGTATATGTAAAGTGCGGTTCTCAAAGGCTGAGCTTGATGTACAGAATTAAAAAAAAAAAGTAGCTATTCTTTTACAAAGAGTCAGGTAGGGCTCTTTGGGGTCTCAAATGCTGAAAGAAATATAAGATGCTGCTATAACTATAACTATCAATATTTGAATATAAAATTCAGTAACCTGCATATATGTCAGATTATTAGAATTACTATGACTTTTATTTCCTGGTTTGGAAGTAAAGTAGCTGTACTAGCAAAAAACCATGAGCTTGTGCTGTTTTTAGTGTGGAATATCATTTGTTTTAAAGGAAAAGGAATGTTTCTGAGTTGTCTCATATCGCTGTTGCTTTCGGCTTTCCTTCATGATTATCGTTCTTTGTTGGTGTAGTAAATAATCAAATAAGATTGTTTTTAATTTAACAGATGAAATGTATTTTGAAAGCCCCCCACAATTTCTTTTTGAGTCAATCTCTCTAGCTTCTTCTTTGTTCCTTCTCTTCACTTTTCTGGGTCAGTTCCTGACCCAACCTCTCCAATCTTTCCCTATTCTAACAAAACATTGTTAATGATGTATATACAGTGTAGCCTTAGGGAGAGGGAAGCCATGATTATTTACTTTTATTTTTTTTATATGTGTTTGGTTACACAACTGCTGCAGTGCACCCTCTTTCACAAAAGGAACTGGTTAATAAACATGATTGGACTGAGTTTTGCTTTATCTGGGGAAATTTTTTTCCAAGTCTGGATGTGAGTAGTACTACTTTTTATCAGCAATGCCTCAGGCAGTACATACCATTTCCAGTTACAATCAAGAGTTGTTCAGCAGCTAGATAAAAGTATTTTTTCTCATCTAGAAGATTTGATATAATCTATTTTGATATCTACTGGTGGAATTCTATTTTAAATGTCCAGAGCTTCTACTATTGCTGCTGGGACTGATTGTTGGCATCTCATCTTGCAAATTTTTACAGGAAAGGAATGCCAAACAGCAGCTGTAGGTATATTAAAAATTAGAAGTGGGAGGATGGGAGAGTCGGAGAGTCAGGGCATCTGGGTTTCGGAAGTTGGGACATGGCATTGGTTGAGTTAGAGGAACAAACCTTTGATGATTGCGGAGCCGATGATAGCTGGGGTAGTGTAGCCAGAGGTAGGGCAAATGGGGCTTTCATGTTTTGGAGAAAATTAGGGGAGAGGTCAAAGGAGGGACAGGTGGAGCTATCTCTTCATTGAGCAGTCTGATAAGGGACTCCCGGAGGAAGGAAGGAGTGGGCAGGAGAAATGATTACAAGTTTAATATACTCTTTAATATTTAAACTGTTGTGAAAGTTTATGTACAGAGAAAAGCCATGCTGTAGCTTTCATTCTGTTTGTTGTTTCTTCTGGGATCTAGGGAATTCTAGGTTCCCAGTGTCTCAGGATCTGGGATCTAGTCTCAGAAAAAGAGAATCTCACGTGAAGGGCTGCAACTGGGGAAAGAGCTTCTTTTCTCTCTCTCTCTCATTTATTTATTTAGTTTTTTTATTTTATTTATTATTTATAATACACTTTTCTTCCCACCTTAACAGTTCCCTTTTCACCTAGAAACATCAGCTGATTTTGCATGAATAAGCACTCTAGAAACAGAAGATATTGTACCATTTTCATTCAGTTTCTTAAAATGGTCCTTTTTTGAAAGATGTCTGTTTACATTATACTTTAATGAATGCAGTGGCTTCTTTTTCACTATCTGTAAAATGCTGTACATTTTAATTTCTTAAGTTATATTGAATATGATTGAAATATTGATTCTTTTGCTGTTGAATTAAAAGAGAAATCTTGTGTTTTCAAACAGATTTCCTTCAGAAATCAAGGGCTTGCAGTGATGCTTTAGCTTGCATGCCAGTTATGCTTGACCCAGGTGTGTGTTTTCAATATCTTCTGAAAATACAAATGTGGACTGTGCCATAGAAACCTGGTAGTGCATGGCAGGGCTCTTATATATTAGCTATGATTTTTAAACAGATCTAGGTAAAACATAGGTCACGTACTCCAAGCATAGAATTGTCTAAATTTCAAGCCTTGAAGGTAAGAACATAAGAATGGCCATACTGGGTCAGATCAATTATCCACCTAGCCCAATATCCTGTCTTCCAACAGTGGCCACTGCCAGATGATTCAGATGGAGTGAACAGAACAGGGCAGTTTATCAAGTGATCCATCCCATCGTCCAGTCCCAGCTTCTAGATTTCTTAATGTAAGTAAAGCCAATAATGCTGTCCTTGAATAATATTTGTTTGCATTATTAGTGTTGTATTAAGGCTAAATAAATATTTATATTCAGAGATAACCCTTCATGAAAAATAGTATAACTATTGTCATCACTGAAAAACTTTGATGTCCATTTGGCCTCTGCTTTTTATGTTAAAATACTTTCTGAACTTCATCAGCATTAGTGTTCAGTACTTGAATAGGCACTTATGTTGTTGTTAATGAATGCTGTGAAGATACCCTAAGTGTGCGTATGAGCAAATCCTGCTTCTGCGCACGTAGAGGTTACCTGATGTACCAGAGCCAATATGGTAGTTTCTGTAGGGGTGAGATGGCAGTATTGGGGAAGCCTATGCACAGCTATTCTGTAAGGGCTATCTTTGCTAATTTGCTGTTAAATTTCAAAGCTTATTGTCATCTTTTGTACTTGTAAAAGTCAAATTTAAAAAGCAGACTAAATGTAAGAAGTAAGACAGCTCAAGGAAAGACAAAGTTTTCTTTGCCTTGTTTTCAGAACTAGCCAAGTTACCCAGAACAACTTTCCCAACTTTCCTCCAGGCATGGTGGTCATTAGAGGGAAGAGCAAAGCATCCAAGTTGTCTGTTATGTTTTAGAGTAAACTGACCAGTAGATGTGAGCCTCTCTGGATGTCCTAAACAGTGAAACATAAGTAGTGATTGTGTTTTCTGTACAAATGGTGTTGTGGGATCTGGAAGAAATGGAGATAGAGGGCAAACAAATTAACATGGCAGTATGGGAGAAGTTCAGATAACAAGAAGAATAACTGAAACAAATATTCCATGAATCGGGCTCTGGGTTAATGGAAACTATTGGAGGATTGAAGACAAAAAGTTTCCATAATATAGACCTGATTAACTACTGAAAATTCCTCTCTTGTCTACACTTGTCTGTATATAATATGCTGAATGAATCATAAAATTTTTGGAAGTATTTGATTTAAATGAACAAATGAAATTTGTTCAACTATCAACCAACAGTTTGTGTACTTGGTATTCAGGATTGTTATACATTAGGTAGTTATCATCTTGTTCATTCTGACGATTTTTATTATGATTAGCCAAACTCCCCCCCCCTTTTTTTGGGAAGAGTTCTTTTTATCCTTTCAATTCACAATTTTATAGACTAGTAAAAGGAAAAACTCAAACACTAATTTGAGCTTGCTGAATGTATCATGAAATTTATATAGAATCATCCATGTTTACTGTCACATTAAGACAATCATGGGAAAATTAGGAGGCTAGTACGAACTTCAGCAGAGCCTGGCATTGTGTCCAAAGTTGTTTGTAAAAATTCAACAACATACCTATGCCAAATATAGAGAAATGGAGGAGATGGCTTTGACAAGAAGGCAGTAGACTGAGTATTATAAAATGGGGAAGATAGCTTGTCCATTTTATTCACACTTTAAAATAACTTATTACAATACTATATTTTCATGGTAAAATGAGATTTCATAAAAATCTTGTCACATAGCACCATCTTCTGAGCAAACTTCATATTGCAAAATGTATGATTAAGCTAAAGATCATATAGTTAATATATTCTTACAGACTTTTAAACTGCAAAGTTTGGATCGAATCCAAACATGACAAAGTTTCAAGATTTTAGTTTGGGCCTGTCCCTAATTTTTGTGACATATTGAGCTTAAATATCTGTTATTCAGAAAACCTCTAGAACTTTTATGTGAAAAGTAAGGTTTATTCTCCATTCATTTGCTTTGTGATCAATGCAGTACACCTCTACCCCAATATAACGCGACCCAATATAACATGAATTCGGATATAACGCGGTAAAGCAGCGCTCCGGGGGCGTGGGCTGCGCACTCCAGCAGATCAAAGCAAGTTCGATATAACGCGGTTTCACCTATAACACAGTAAGATTTTTTGATTCCTGAGGACAACGTTATATCAGGGTAGAGGTGTATATGAGCACATTCTGAGAGCAGTGCAGAATTGAATCTTGTCTCTTGTACCCTTCCTCCTTTTTTCCTTCATGGTAAGCAAACATTTTATTTTTTAAAAAGCATCCCCATTACAATTGTATAGAATGTTAGACTCATTGGCAGCCACTGGGACATTTTATGAAATTCTGTCCCTTTCTATTTTAACTCCCTGAGAAACATTCACATTAATATTAGGGACTAGAAATGGACTGAACTGCTGCAGAAAGTCTTATAGTCTGTTACCTGGCATTTCTTTAAAGTCCAAGCACAGGAAAGGGACCATGGTCAGTGAAAAAGCTTCTCAATTTGGTCAAACCCTCATTGGCTATCTGAAAATGGATACAAATCTTCTCAGGGAACTAACAACAGAGAGAGTGTAGAAGGAAAATAAATGGGATCTATTCTGAGCATATTTAGTAATCAGGCTGCAGGCTCAAAACAAGTAATCTGCTTATCCAATCCCATAGTCTTAAGTATGGGTTCATAGTGGGGTGAGAATATGACCACTGAGGGAGAAATATCCCACTATTATCTTGGAGAATGAGTCTCTGAGGCCAGGTCTACACTACCGCGGTAGTTCGACGGCTGGCAATCGAACTTCCAGGTTCGATTTATCGCGTCTGGTCTGGACGCGATAAGTCGAACCAGGAAGTGCTTGCCGTCGACTGCGGTACTCCACCTCAGCGAGAGGAGTACCGCGGAGTCGACGGGGGAGCCTGCCTGCCGCGTGTGGACCGCGTCTGAACCGCGGTAAATTCGAACTAAGGTATGTCGACTTCAGCTACGTTATTCACGTAGCTGAAGTTGCGTACCTTAGATCGAATTGGGGTGTTAGTGTAGACCAGGCCTCAGACACTTACAATTTCTCTTGATACCAACAGTATTTTAGAACAGAAAATAATATGACCAGAACAAAATGATTCTACCCATTCAGGTGTAACTAAACACCTACAAGCATGACAGTGGCAGCTAGCATTTTTAGATGCTGACAGCTAGCTACATGTGAGAACACAAAAGCAAAGCATTTTTTAACTCCTGTTAAAATCATTGCATGAGCTGAGTTCAAAGATAAACTAATGCTTTTAGGTCAACAAACAGGCCCTTACTTATTTGCTATTACTGGACAAATAGCAGAAAAATAGTTGTTGAATCAATTATTTGAATTGTGAAATGGTTAAATAATTTCTTCTACAAATACTGTTCACCCAAGAAGATTTGGCTGAACACCACAAAATTATTTGTTAAATAAAATACTTAATGAAAAGCAGGAAAGTTCACTGAAGTATAGTATTCAGCCAGGTCTGTTTATACTATTTAACTTTCATCCATGTATTGTCAGTTCCTGAGATTGGGAAACCTCCCACAAAACGTTTTACAGTTCTAACCTTTTATTTAATCCAATCTTCTAATTAATAGGTAATATTTGAATGCAAGTAATCTTTGCTCCTCTGGTATTGTTCAAGTAATCAAGCGCTGGAATTCCCCTTTATTTAAGTTAGTCTGGACAAAACTTGAGATGATACAGTTAAGTCTAGTCCATCTAGAATCTTATACCAAGCTCATCACTGTGCTGTGTATGCAGTATAGGAACTACTGATGTAGTAATGACCTAGGTCACACAAATGGTTAATTCAGTATCTAATTTCTGTAATTCTAAAATATTTGGTACTGTTTAACTGAGCCTTTGATTTAGAGGAGGTTCTTAAGCTACTGCTCCCTCTCTAGCCACATCACTGTTTTATTTTCACTCTTTAAAGTATAATTTAAAATCACTTCTCTTTTTGGATTATGAATGACTCTGTTAAACATTTTGTGGTGCTGCATATTAAGGACATTACATAAAATATCATGTGTTGTGTATTATATCTCATAGGAAGTAGAATTCCTAGACTGAGGGATGGGATATTCAAATACCAAACTTTGCATGCACTTGCAGTGTGAAAATCTGTGTAGCATCAAAAATTAGTGATCACATATGCACATTAGCCTCCATCTCTCCTGGACTTAGTTCCCTATCAGTAAAATATGGATATTCTTTCCCTTCTTCAGAGGGATGCTATTTTTTGTTTGGCACACAGTTATGGTGATGAAGGCCTAGAAAGGCCCATGAGAAATGTATAATTCTGTATTTAGTGCAGGGCTTGGATGATGAGCTATAAATAAAGTATGAGGCCCACGATTTGAAAGATGGGGATAAAAAACAATATTGAACCGATGCCTCACGTAGCATTGTCCATCATGAAACCTAGAGAGCCAGAGGTTATGTGGAAACAAAGTAGTTTGTGATCACATAATAAAAGTCTGCACCATAATGCAGTGAGAAGGGGGGAAGAATTTAGATTACATGAGCCCTTTATTGATTTCTTCTCCCCACCCAGTTCTAACCTATTAATAAATAACATTCACGCTACCTCTTTGCAGAAGCATCTTTGCCTATTTTGACAGGGCTGAAGTTAATGAGCATCTGGAACATTCTTCCTTTCTTAATGTTACACTGGACAAAGCCTCAGTGACTATAAATGTAGTTGCAGCCCCTCTAGCTGCTAACACTCTATGGCTTTAAGTCATGGTGAGTCTCAAGACACACTCCTATTAGGGCCCTAGACACCCTCTCTCTGCTACCCATTCTTCCCAACTTTCAGCAACTAATCATAAGGAGAAAAGAGAAGCGGCAGATAAACCATCTGTGCTCAGCCAATTCATCACATTCTGTAGGGAACTATCTGTTCTATTTAGGTTCCGTTGCCAAGCCCATAATGGATATCTAAACAACATAGAAACAATCTTATACAACATGGTAGGGAAGTGAACCAATTGAACCAATAGTTCTCTTACATCTCTAATTACTCTGATTCTGTGACCAGTGCTACTGCTGGTCTGCCAATGGAAGGCCTGACATAGAGGAGATACTCTCTTTTTGAGAAATGGTATATTACACATACTGTACACTAAATTTTATATAACATCCTTAATATGCATGATCACAAAATGCTTTTCAAAGAGGGTCACTCAAAATCCAAAGAGAAAAGGGAATTTTCAAGACAAGTCTTAGAGAGGAAAGAAACTCAGTGATTTGGACAAAGGAGAGGCAGCACAAGTAGCAGTCACTCCAGTGGCGAGATTCAGGATGAAGGGGGATAATGCAGTACTGGGTCAGAGAGGTAAGAGAAAATCACTTTCTCTAGAACCTTACTCCAGAAATAGAGTTTGCAGATGGAGTGGCAGGTATGAGGATTGTATGTGCTGCTGCCATATAGTAGTTTATAAATGATGAAAGCCATTCATCACTTCTGCCATCATTGTAGATTACATCCACTCGTGGTTTTTTTTAATGGGAAATCTGAAGTGATGAAACCTCATTGTAGGGGATACCTATGTTCTCCTCTCACTTTAGGATAGTTTATAGTCTTTTTCACGCTCCCCACTTTACATTTTTTTCATTTCCATCTTCCTTTTTCTGGATTTGGGGTCTCAGTACAACCTCTTTCCAATAGTCTCTCGAGCTTATGCTTTCCTTGATTATGGTCCTTCGTTTTCCAGCATTTATCAAATATTGTTAGTTACAAATATTGTAGAAGAACAGAAGACAAATATCTTCAGTCTGAGAGAAAATGGTGATTAGTGTTCAATCAGTTCTGTCTCTGTTATATATTTTTATAATTTTAATTATATTGTTTTAATATTGTAATCCAGGCTTGACCTCACTGCCCTTTTTGATTGTCAAGACTTCTAGATCTAGATTTACAGTAGACTCTTTCAGCCTATCACCCTAAAAATAAATTATCCTAAAAAATAAATCAGAATACAAGTGTAACCATGATTTCATTCTTAAACATTCATTTCAGTAGTCTCAATCCTTCTTGCTTTTAAAGAGGTTAACATTTTCTTTATCTTGAAGAGGCATTTTTAAAAATCCATTTTTATTGTTTACTGTCTGAGCATGCTAGAGATTTGAAGGAGTAGGCCCGGGGAAATCAGATTCTGTTTGATTACAGTACACGTCCATGCCAGTAATATGTGACTTGGGAAGAGGGCAAATTCATGTTTCCATTTTAAAATTTACCGGCAAGTGGTATTCATTTAGTTCCTCTGTAGTGCCTTCATGTTATCAAGAAACAGAGCATGTTATATGTAGAGGCACTTACGGCAACTCTCATAGTTAAGGTTGTGTTAAGATTTTCAGTTAGAACAGGAATTCTGCCACTTTGTTTTGGAAGAGGAACACAACATGTGCACTTGGAGTAGTATTAGACTGTTTTGAGGATTTTCAAGAATTAATAATGGGTCCTATTAATAAACTTGTCCTGGTGAGTCTCACCTTGTTTAGTATCCCTTTCGCAAAAAGACATTTTTCAAACTCAAATTTTAAAGATCTATTTTAAACAAGTTATTTCCCCTTACTTATCATATCAGGTTTCTTTCTAAATTGTGCTCTTTTTGTAAATGAATACAGACCAAATTTCCCCATCTCCTCCCACCCATCCTCACCCTTATGCTCTTTTCACTACAACCAGGCTCATCCTTAGTCCCCATGTTATGTTGTCCCAGTTCAAACTGAACTGGCAAGCAGGGCTTTCCTATGGATGGGCATGGGGAGAGCAGGTCTTGGAGACTGAATACCATCTGGAATGATATGTTACAGGACTTGAATAACCTTTGTGAAACTAAAATAATGCCCTAGTAGGACTATAGCAGTTGGCAACTAATGCAGCTGTAGAATTAGAAAAATCATAAAATCCATTATGGGGATTTTGGTCAATAGATACTGTTAGAATAAAATGGAACTTGCCAGAATCCACTAGCTGCATTTAGTATTGAGAATAAGAAATTAGAGTTTTTTCCTTTGGGAAAAATATACCTTTCCCTCTCTGTGTCTGCATTGAGAGTTTCTTTAGGAATACGCAGATATGCTAATTTTTCTGCACTGTAGGACACACCATTCTCTCTCTGTTCTTCTCCATCCTATCAAGTCCTTCCTTCACTTGAGAAAGATCTACAATTGGCACACTGCAGGTTATACTGCGTGTGTCAGATGTCCCCTCTTTCAACAGCATCTGGTCTAGTTCTCCTTCAAGAAGGCCATCTCATCAAACTCTTTCCCAGCTTCAAGTATATGTTTCGCGAGATCCATTTCAATAACTTTGGCTTACTGTAGTAGGTTGCCTTGGGGCTGTGAAATTGAAAGGCTTGATGTGAGTTGAACGCTACATTTTTCCTCACTCTTATTTATGCTGATTCAAAAACAAAGTCAACCACATGATACCATGTCTTTCGACAATGGTAAAGCACCACAAAAAGAGAGTTATTTTCTTCTAATGTTAAACTAGGAATTTCCTTAGAATAAGGAAAAATTGTTGTATCCCTAAAGCTTTGCTTCATGGAGAGCATCTGTCTAGTACCTTTTTCAACCCCCTCTTAACTGGCTTACTACAGTTAGTTTAATTAAAGCTATGTCCGTATCACAATACCATCACACTTTTTGTTTCTTCCTTTCTAAATATACGGTGTATTAATAGCTGGATCAATGGTATCTTGAAATGAAGAAGAATGAAAAAGAGTGCACTTCTCAATGGTTATGTAATTTCCTAACAAAACTGGGGGTTGGAGGAGGAGGGGAAAGAATATACAGAAAGACTGGGAAATTTCCCTTAGTAAATTCTTACTATTTTATTCCTGTACTCTTTAAATTCTCTCAATGGCTTCCCCCGTCTTCTACATTAAGCGTTCTTATTTCCCTTTTCTAAGGTCTTTATAATTATCTTCATCTTCACCTCTGCCTTCATTTCCAGAAAAAACATGGGTTTTGGTATTGACCCTATATTCCTGTATTCTTCCCCACTTCTCTCTAAGGACTTTTTTAGATCCTCCAATTTGCTGCTTTGTGCCTTCTTTCACCCCATTCTATATTCTTGGAACATCTTCCCCTTCCTTTTAGGAACCTTCCTCTCCCTCTGAGACCCATTTATTTTGCTAAAAGTAGTGACTTCATCAATGTCTCCTACCCTCCCTTCTTGCACCTGAGCCCTTGTTGTGTGTCCCACATTTGACTTACTTTTAAAGTGTGGAGAGAGTTTGTCCTTGGTTGTGTTTTTTTTTATAAAGCTACATAAATATACATGTAAAATAAATACTCCATGAATAGTAATAAAACATAAAATGTGGAAAAATACAGATTTCTCTTTTGTTGCTTGGATACTAGCCAGATGATTAAGTAATGAATAACTCCAAAGTGATTTGGATTTAGAAACCCAAAGACTTGAAGTCTATTCAAAACTGGTAATTAGTAAGTGAGATTCCATGTGCTTCATGGAGTGCACTATACAGTGGCCCCTCTAAGTAAACTTGTCAAATAGCAACCCTCGGCACTTTGCAAGTGAACCATCCGGGCTTTCTGTAGAAGGATTGGGAGCACTTGTAAGTCTTCCTGCATCCATAGAAAGGGGGTTCTCATGTGACTGCATTAGCATTGTAATAACCTTCTTAGAGGTCGCACAGAATAAAGGGGTAAGGATGCTAAAGGATTTGGACACAGGGGAGGGGGAAAGTAGATCTTGGGTTACTACCTGAACCTAATGCAGTACAGTTATGTCAAGAGAGTGAGATTATCTCAAGAGAAGAGCAGGATGAGCAGCACAGATCCCTGATGGAGAGCAGGGTCTAGTGTGCTGAGGGCTAGGTAAGATTTTCTAGCCTCTTAAAAATGTCATTTTTCAGCTACTTGAAGGAACACATGACCTATATTGATGCAGCATCACCAGGAAAGGAGAGAGACTTGCTACTATGACCAACACTGGGTCTTTTATATAAAAGTACTTTAGGAAGAAAATGTCTTTGTCACTAGTACTGTTGGAAATACATACAAGTTGGGAATCACACAACTGTTGAAATACTGTTTAAAATTGCATAGAGACTTTCTTAGCAGAGAAAGTAAAATTTATTTTAATTCAGCATGCCATACTATAAACATAATTTGTGTGAATTGATTTGTAAGTTTAAAAACATTTTATTTTTTTTATAAATAATTCCATGGTTGCTAAGTCTTAGAACTTTTCTACACAATATATATAGTATAAAGCCTGTTAAAATAGCATATTGCAGAGATCTGAAAATGCAACATTCCATCCCCAAAGTTGTCTACATATTCATAAAGCACATTTGTTACTATTTTACCCTGAATTTTTCTCATAAATGAAATGATGAGTTTTAAAGGCTAACATAGACACTACCCAAATATCATGTTTTACAGTATAGAACATTTTACATATATGATAACCTTCCCTACTGTATAATTCCAGCACACAAAATTATCAGAAATGTGGGGGGGGTAGGGAATCCTTCATATAAACTGGCACATGAAAGAGATGTTATGCATGCTGAATATTATGTGCTGTTTTTCAAGTGATCCTTTGATTCAGTGAAGTTTATCTTCATTCTTAGCATTCTAGATGGTTTCAGATAAAATGTAAACATGCTTATTTTAATGGTACATAATGTTACACAGTACCCATGTTCCTTGATTACAATATTTTATTCTGTACATATGAGGAAGCTGGCACTCTTCAGCTGAGGTCATAGATTGTCATATCAATATGATATACATTTTTCCATTATGTAAGCTATATTTGATGAATGTAATTACACTAACATTTTACCAGTGATAAGTCTAATGCATGCTGATTATTCCAAGAAAAGCCAAATTTCTTTAAAATATATTGACAGATGGTTAGTGGGCTGAGTGTGTGATCAGGATACTACTAGTCAGTGCATATCAATACATTATCAAATTACCAATTTTTAGATACTGCAAGTTACATTAGCTATCTTTTTTTATAAAAGAGATTTCATTTCAGTGGCAGAAACTTAATAAAAGAATGATTTCTTCAGACTCGTTGGGCAGATATTTTTAAATGTTAGAGAATTTAATCGGCTATATTGCTAAAAATGATTATTCTGTCATAGTGTTTAATAATGAAAAGTTAGACAGTATCACACTTATAATTAGTAACTAGGTTTTGTAATTTTGCATAGAATCAGTTCCACAATTTTCTGATATAATTTAATTCTATATACTTTTAAAAAATCCACTAAATATTCTCATTTGTGAAATTAGATGTCATTAAACGTAAACTTACTTTAAAGGAACTTTTATTGTGATTTTTTGTTGCCAATGTTAGTTCTCAAATTTCCTTTTGCATGGTTATCTATTGTTGAAGATTTATTTTATCCAGTGTCTGCTTTTCACTTACTTAAATACAAATTTCTTGTTTTCTAAACATATTAACATTGCTGCTGATATGGACAAGAAAATGTATATTAAGTCTTATTCAGTGACACACATCTATCACTTTAGCTGCTGTTATATATTATTAACAACAAGAAGTAAAGTTTTATAATAGACTTGAACCATTTAAACATATTATTGTATTACTGTGTATCAAGTGTAACAAATATTGATACTTCATATGATTCATGTTTTGCAAAAACCTGTCTGTGCAATGGCGATAAACTTCAGTTTTGTGCTCAAACCACATAATGGCTCAAATCTGAGTCTTCCTCCAGTAGAGAGCTGCGAGAATGTACCGTATATACTCGTTCATTAGCCCGTTCATTTATAAGCTGACCCCCGCCCCCCCCAAGATGGTTAGGTAAAAATAGCAAAAACTGTATGACCCTTTCATAAGCCGACCCTGTATTTCAGGGGTTGGCAAACTTTGGCTCCTGGCCCATTAGGGTAAGCCACTAGAGGGCCTAGATGTTTTGTTTACCTGGAGCGTCTGCAGGAACGGAGCCCCTCAGCTCCCAGTGTCCGCGGTTTGCCGTTCCCAGCCAATGGGAGCTGCGGGAAGTGGCTGGGAACGACAAACCACGGACACTGGGAGCTGAGGGGCTCCGTGCCTGCAGACGCTCCAAGAGGTCCATTGGTAGAAATGCATGAAGAGATCAAATTACACAGTAATGGACTGACACCAGTGCTATAGTACTATCATTCATTGTATTTTTCTGATTGGCTTGTAAGGCATAGCCTTTTGTGAAATGCATGGGTGAAATGTCATGCAGACCTGCAGCACTGCTCTTTTAGTATTCTTTTCAAGCCAATCTAGTCCACTAAACAAACTCTTTGCAACTTTAAAAGGCTGCAGTATTGACATCAATAAATGGATTGGCAAACTTTGGCTCCCGGCCTTTCAGGGTAAGCCACTGGCGGGATGTTTTGTTTACTTAGAGCGTCTGCAGGCATGGAGCCCCTCAGCTCCCTGTGGCCTGCAGACGCCCCAGGTAAACAAAACGACAATGTATTAGATATTCAATTCAGTGATTCCATAGAGTTTAAAATCATCAAATTTTGTGGTTTATAAGCCAACCCCCGCTCTTTGATGCGTCACTTTTTTACCAAAAATATTCGGATTATGAATGAGTATATACGGTATGTAGTTTGTATTATGTTCTGGAACTTGTTTCTTCTTCTCCTGTCACGTGGTTTTTATGGAACTGTACTCGGGGTTTATTTCACACCAGGGACATCCATCATGGCAATTTCACCACAACAACACAAGCTCCAGCTCTTCCAATATTGACAGGCACTTCCTAAAAGGAGGAAACACATTTCTTTGCTTAGTTAACTTCATGTAATCTGTCACTCAAAGGAAAGCAATTGTTTTTTCTAGTATATGTAAAATAATTAAATATGTTTAAACAGAACTATGCAAAAGAATGATTTTTTTTTTAAATGCAATATTTGCTGTTAGCAGAATTTTAATGAAAGCTGTCATAATTTCATGGCCATACAGGACTTTTTAGTTAGTGGAGAGCAAACTCAGTTTCTTGTGCACCAAAACATGGGACATGCTAGCTACAGGACAATCTCCGACAACTATAAATAATAGCAGGTGGTCTAGAACACTGGTTCTCAATCAGCTGTATGTGTACCCTTGGGGGTACATAGAGGTTTTCCAGGGGATACATCAACTCATCTAGATATTTGCCTAGTTTTACAACAGGCTACATAAATTCAGTACAAACTCAAACTTCATACAGATAATGACTTGTTTATACTGCTCTATATATTAAACACTGAAATGTAAGTATAATGTTTATATTCCAATTGATTTATTTCATAACTACATGGTAAAAATAAGATAGTAAGCAATTTTTCAATAATAGCATGCTGTGACACTTTTTTGTATTTTTATGTCTGATTTTTGTAAGCAAGTAGTTTAAGTGAGGTGAAACTAGGGGGTACACAAGACAAATCAGACTCCTGAAAGGGGTACAGTAGTCTGGAAAGTTTGAGAGCCATTGGTCTATAAGTCATAAAGTTGAGTAGATCTTAAAATACCTGCCAGTAGAGGGCAGTGGTGACAAACATTAGTCAAGGCAATACTAAATGTATGCAAATATCAGTATTTTGATCAACATGTAAAATTCCACCGAACGAGATGAATCTATGTGAAACTTAATTTTTAGGAAGAAAGAGAGAACTGAAAGAATAAGTAGGTTTATTATAAAGTGAAAGTATTTGCTTTCACCTTTCACTTCTACTTTCACTGTTGTTGATACATTATATTAGGAGCAAATAGTCTTCATTGATTAAAGCTGCCTTTGTATTCACATGTTATCAAATTTTTACCTTTTTCTTGTATGTTCCAAAATCTTGTAGATTATTACAGCACGTTAGAATTGTATAAATTTGCATAGCTACAGTACACAATATTTAGTTGTGCAATACAGCTAAATTGTAACTGCAATCAAACACTATACTATATACTTAAGGTGTTCTGCTTATCAGACTCTGAAAATGGCTGTGCATCCACTGGCTTGGGAAGGGGGGATTGTATTTAACATTTGATCAAATACATCTCAGTAATAGTCTTATGTTCAACAGAGCATAGCCTGTCCTTGGCCCCATTATAAGTGTGATCAGAACCCACTGTTGAGGAAATTTTAGAAAAGTATTGAAGCTTAAAAAAAGTGTGAACTTGTTTATACATTACAGAACATTTAAACAATCTCACTTGTCTTTAAAAATCAGCTTTATCTGATCTGGCTTTAGATAGATTAGATAAAATCAGCTTTATCTAATTTATCACAAATGCTAATAAACATTAATCATAATTGTATGCTCATTGCACAGCATCACTACAGAGCAACATCAAAGTTGTTTGAGTGTTTTGTTTGTGGACTACCAAACATTAACATGCTTGGATTTCTTTTAAGGTTAACATTATCTCTGAATTTCCTAGGTTCAGAATGCTTGCTTTTGAGATTATCATATCCCTATAGTGTGTTACTATAAATTATTAACGTATGCTCTCAGTGTTAATTCCATCTTAATATAGTTTTTGTTTGGGAATTAACTTAATGTCAGATATGAGGCACTACCAATATTTTATACATACGCAAAGTATTATCCTGATTTTCTATGTCCCAATGTACAGCATATGTAAATTATTATTTAGGTTTTTAATGTACTCACCTCTGTTGTCTCTGTAATAATTAGTGTCGTGTCAAGTTTTTAATATATTTATATGACATTACCTCTGTCCATTCATTATTTTGTGCATCATATGACTCCACAGTGTCCAGGTAACTGTGTCCATCATAGCCTCCTATTGCATATAATCTGTCCCCAAGAGGACAGACGCCAACAGCATCACGTGGTACACTTAAAGGTGCCACTGTTGTCCAGGTGTCAGTTTTAGGATCATATCTAGGATATTTTATGACAGTGATTAGAAAAAGAATTGGTCACAGGTAAGATAATGATTATTGCATTTTTAAATTATAAACAACTCGGATTAGATGAACTATAGTACGGAAGAAAATGAACCAATTCATGGACAATTACAGTTACCAGCAGAGAGAGACAAAAGTAAAATGGTTTAATATTTATTTAGCCACTAGAGGACTCTTCAAGCACACACACAAAAAATCTTTTCTCATTTTACAGGATATAGTCACAGCCTGTCTATTCTCCTATCGGCTTAGATACAATTATTTCATGCTGTATAATGTGAAGTGTGTAGCAATAATATTGTGACAGTAGCTTAATCAGATAAGTTGCTGCAGATTTCAATGTATTCTTCTTCCCCTTTGCTCATAAAGCATGCAGCCACTATTTCAAGCCAGAGTTAACATTTAAAGTAAACTTCATTGCAAACCTGAAACATTTCTCATGTAGGTAATATTTATTTTGATTAAAATATGTATCTTTATGAAAGTTGGCAACTCAAAATACATACAGTAAATTTAACATGAGTTTTCAGTTTGCTACTGCCTATACAATCACTTCAGGATACACTGGTATAAATCTCAATTCCCCTGGAGTTAAGTTATTCCAGATTTACACCACTATCACTGAAAGCAGAATTTAACCATTCTGTCTATCCCCACTGGTGTTTTTCATGTTCACCAGTGTTCCCCTGGCCTTTCTCAAAGCATCACACTGCAGGTGACTCCCAACAGTTCTCTTTGTACATACTGCCAATACTAAATTAAATGTCCAGAAAAGTCACTGTTTAAGCAGGGTATGAGCATACTCTTATCCTAATTCATATTGCGAACTGAGAAGGGGGGGGGAGGTTAGCACATAACATAACAATATTATTGTTCTTAAAAAGATGTGTCCAGTGTCTGCATTTTTCTGAGACTCTGTACATCTGCTGGTAGCACCTCATATGGAAATATGCTTAAATAAGGTTCATTTAAAAATCTTTGCATAAAAGGGTTAATCTGAAAGCTTTTCTTCAATAAATACATACAAACCCAGCAATTATTTTGTAATATCTTGTTGCTATTCATATTTAGCTCATGGCTTTGAGGGTTTAAGTGGGACTTAAATGATGCATAGGCCTCGTGTTGGGTATCTGAATAGGGATGAAGCTCATCTTTGAAGAACAGTAATTTAGGGAGGGAATATGCCAAATGTGATCAAGCTTAATGTGCTTCTGAAACAGCTTTGTAAAGGGATGAATGAGTCCTCCATTAGTCATGATAGTTTATACATGCAACCTAGGGGTTTGGTGAAAACATAATTCGTTCAATTGCCCTTCTAGAAGTAACACATCGGTAGGACTGATAAAACCTTGCAGGATTCTGCTCCTGCTGGGTACAGAAACCCAAACTTTTAGGTTCTGTTAATCTGTGTTCTATATGAACCTCAGCCTCCAAAAAAAATCTATTTAAATTCATCTATAGTGTTTGGTTCTGCTTACTAAATAAATGTAAGATCAAAATAACTCTGACCATTTCATTATACAGCTAAATATGTAAGCTATAGTCTGTAGCCATAGATTTTATAAAGCAACACCTACACCTAATAATGTGAATGCAGGGTAGAGCATTTTCCCTGGGTATGAATTTCCTTACTTCTGCCAGCTAAATCAGAACCTTAACATTTTTATAATTTTACTTTTGTAATATATTTTGCAAATGTAGTGTTCCAAGCTAACGGATTTCCTTTGTTGTACTGTAAGTAAGTTTGTTTCCAGAGATATAAAAAAATAAAATAAAAATCCTTACCTTTCCACACAATCAGAAAGTCTAGAACAGTGGTTGGAAGCTGGTGCGTCATGACCTCCCACTGCATATAAAAATCCATTGTATGTTGCAACACCAACACCGCCTCGCCTCTTAGACATTGCAGCACACATATTCCATTTGTTAGTATGAGGATCAAAGCATTCCATGGATTTTAAGCAGGAGCTGCCGTCTCGTCCACCAACAGCATATAATCTATAATAATCCACATGAGGATAAACCAGTGTTGAAAACATATGTTCTGTCTTCACTCATTCATTTGATCTTATTTGTTTAGCCTCACTTAAAATGCTTTAAAATAATCTCACAGACTGAAATTTGGAACTAACTATGCACCAGAGTTCTTTTTCCATACTGTTTTTTGGAGAATATGATTCTAATCTCAAAGGAAAAGAATGCTACCATATTTTTGCATGTCTCACTATTAAGTATTTTAAGTAGTATAGAAAAGAAAAATAAGATTACTGAGCCTTTTCACATATGAGCTATTCATTAAACATAATCTGAAGAGACAAAACAGGAAACAGGTAGTCTTAAAAATAATACTGTTTTCCTACAGATGCTACAAATGTTTATATTTGGATGGTTGACTTGTTAAAAAAGGCATTGTTAAACAATGTTGTTATTCCATTAATAATTTAAAACTTTAATAAACTGAATCTTATATCAGTTACATTATTAGACACATCATTTCCTGTGTCTGAAAGACCTCAAGGTAGATTTCAGCAGGGACCTGTTATATCCATCCTTTCTATTAAACTTGTGTGAAGCTATTGGAGGACATAGTGACGTAGTTTGCACTGTCTTGCCGTTAATATTGAGATGACATTTTCCTTTCAACAGTATGGTGTCTTTTGTTTTTTCTGGTGCCTGGCTAACATTAGGACCTGGATTAAAATGATCTGACTGAAGTTCAATCCAGGTAAAACACCAATGATGCTGACTGGTTGGGAGCAGAGAGAATATGGTGAGGATGGTGCTTGCTCCATGACTCCAGATATTTTTCAGCCTTTTTTCAATAACTTTTATAAACCTTGGGGCCCTTCTGGATTTCCTACTGTTTCTTGGGGGTTGCTCCCAGGCAGCTGCAGTGGCTTGATGGTGATTAGTGTGAGAATTTATTTCAGATATGAACCTTATCTGTTATTCATGCCGCTTTCGGTTCCAGATTAGACTTATACAGTTGCTACTTACAGATTGCTCAGACATTATATCTGGTGCAGAAGGGAGCAGTGTATTTAATGGTACCTAATGGGGAAAATTGAATGTGTGCTTGAAAGACTGAATAAGTGTCCTATTCACTTTTAGATGTAGTTCTTCAAGGTCACGTTGATCTTTCAAACCTGGCATGATGTTTATCCTACACACCAGAGAAATCATCATCTATCTCCATGAAAACCATCTTTACAGATGAAATCAGATGATATATTCTCACTAGAGCTGGTCAGGAAATGTTTGTTTAAACCAGACTTCTTACTCTCAGCACCTAAATTTTAACATTTGTATGCTCGTGGCAGTTTATTTGACTCTGGCACACTTTTCACTGGTTGGACCCTTCAAAGCTTGAGTTTTTGAATTCAGGCAATGGGTAAAGCTCACCTCCTTACACAGTTGTTTTGGCTGAGGAGGTATATACCCGAATGATATTTTTTCTTAATGTAAGAATATATGCAGGCACAATATGATGGGCATGTTTTAAAAATTAAATATAAGATGTACCTCTCCCTTTTTCTGAGGGGGAAAGACCAAATACCATTATAAACTTGTATTGTTCCTAGGTGTTTCCTTGGGCAAAACACATTGTGTGTACTGAAACTCCATTAAAATGTTTTCTGGTGTGGTTAATAATTGATGGTCAAATATTCTAATTTCAGTACCACTGCTTTAAAACAATAGATCCTGGGGAAACAAAGGAGATTAGTCTTTAAAAGTCTACATGGAAGCCTTTCACAAAGTTGGAGGGCATTAGTAGGAGCTAAATGAAACACAGTTGATCTCATCATATCCCCTGTTGTGCAGTAGATTACCTCACAAAACTAACAGACATAAATTAGGTCAGGTTGGAGCCAGGCAGCCTGTTGCAGGATTGCTTTAGGCCTGAGACATCATGGGGCTGGATTTCCTCTTTAGCAAAGGGGATTTCCTGCATATCAATGTAGAAGACACTAAGAGGAGTTTCTTGTAAAATTTATACTGAGGATGTCTGCAAGGTATTTCCTCTGTGATAAAATGGGCTTGAATAGCTAGTTCTGCTTCTCTAAATGTTCTGAGTAAACATATATATTAAACTCTTAAGGTCATTTGCCAGCTTCATTCTGCCATTGCATATTTTGGGTTATAATTTTGCTTGAATTTGAAAGCTATATAAATGGATTTGGCAACATGGGATGCAGAGGGGTGTGAACTAGGGGACCTTTTCATGCTCATCCATGCCCCACAAAACATCATACCTAGAGGCTTCCATAGAACGAAACCCCTCTCTCCAAAAGCAGCTGGTTTTCCAATTTGCTTCCTGACTGGTGTGTGGGGAATGGAGGATAAAATTGATCCTATTGTATACCGATTTAGGAATTGCTCCACCAATGCTGAAATGCTGCAGCCCCTTATTAAATTGGAAAATAGAAGAAAATAAAGTGTGGCTCACTACACAATACTGGGAGGAGGGGCAATTTTTAGCCCAAGATGCATGGATAGAATGTCTACTTTTGTGCAAAGTTCCTGGGGATCTGTAGTGTCTCTGAAACATACACAGAACATCCATTTTAAATTATCATCTGAAAGACCCAGGAACAATAAACCGCATGGAACTCAATTTGTCTAGATTAGATGGAAGAAAGGCTATATAAACACTGACAAGATTAAAAACGATGGCTCTGGGGAGATAAATTATTTCAAACCTGATGATTAAAACTTTTCCTTCCTTCTCTCTGTATTGAGTATTTTTTCCCTTTGTTTCTTGTTCTATTCTTATTTTGGACTTGCTAGTGAAGGGGGTGATGGGGGTTAGGTTTACAATGGTTATTTACTTTGTGGGCAAGTATTGCTTTCAGCTTGTGCCTCCTTCTAGACATTGTACCAGCACTCTATTGCTGATTTTAGAAGGTAGAAGTAAAATGAAAACATTTCTTAAAAAGCTAATAGAGCAAAAGACCAAAATCTAAAATTCTGAAATGACTGTGGTATCATTTCAAATTAGTGTAACTATGAATAGCTAAAATACTATAAAGATACAATTTATGAAGGGAAAATTTGAAAGGATATTTACCACAATAATTTTTTGAGGTTGTGTGGTCTGGGATGATATGTCTTTCTGCTATTATACAATCTTAAGTTCTCTTCAGAGAAGAAGTTATTAAATATTGGAAGTAAATTGTCACACCACATAGCTGAGCAAAAGTAAGTAAACAACCCTCCAACCCACCCCCAGTCCTTCAGCTTGTCTGTTTACATACTTGCTATTTAATGCTGCAACCCCCACTGTGCTTCTAGGAGTTGACATGCTAGCAACGTAATTCCATTGCCGTGCCTGGGGGTCCCATCTTTCTACTGTATTAAGATAACTCCATCCATCATGACCGCCAACAGCATACATTGGTCCTTCAAGCATTGCTACGCCTTTGAAAAATAGAATTAGAGACAAAATTAGATAAGTCTGACATCAGAACATTTCAGTAACTAATATTCATTGCCTGCTATAGTTATGGCTTTTCATTTCTCTAAAAATGTCTTTACAGAAAAATCACCTCATATAAAATCTACATGACACTGAGCAGAATGAAAGTCACATACACTTTATGCAAATATAGTTTTTCTGCTGGGAAAACACTGATTTTCACTCAAAGATAAACAGGGAAGCAGTTTTAACATGGACACTTCCCGCTTCAGGGTTTGGCCATTTCCATTTGTACTGAACCCTTCAGGTTAGTAGTAGCAGTAGTAGTATTTATTAATATGTTTAGAAGTTGCACATAAGCTTTGCATTTGATGCTGTGCATTTAGGTACAGGAACAAGTTCATTCAGCTTCTATGAAGCCTTTGAGTTTTCTCATTTCCTTTTCCTTCATATTGTTTAGAATGCTTTATAGTATGTTTAGTTTTTGTTTGTTTCATTTGAATCTGGATGCCTAAAGTTAGGCTTTTAAATCCATGTTTACAGACCTAAATATAAATGGCCTGATTTTCAAAGACACAAAATCTAACTGAAGCTAATAGGAGCTATAGGTTCAAGACAGCTTTGAAAATCAGGCTGATTTAGGAACCTAACTTTAAGCATTTGGTTTTTAACATTATAGTCTATGTATTGGGTGAATCCTGCCCAATTGAAGTCAATAGTAAAACTCCCATTGATTTAATTGTGGCTAGGATTTCACCTGTTTTATGTAATATATATATATAGCTCCTGCTTGTCTTATCAAAGCAAATAGTTGCGAAGTTGACAGACTTGAAAGAGCACTTTAAGCTGTGATGTCAGTACAGAGTACTTGGTGGAAAGGTAATACATGCCATGAAACCTGCTTGAATGGTTATGAATCTAACGTCATCAGTCATTTGACTTTTTAAATTATTATTCTTATTGTGTTTACTGTAATGATTATCTTCGTGAACAGCTCAAAGATTTTCATGAAATACATGTTTCTAGAATTGTGTCCCTCTCAATTCACATGCTACAATTTTCTACAAAGAAGGATTTTCTACCTTTTAAAATCCTGCTTATATTGCCCACCCAGCCTTAAAATTGTCCCTGTTTTTGTTATTCTGTAATGGGAATACACAATTGTATGATTACTGTTGATTTCACATAGTTATTAAAGATCTATAGAGGGATATAGTCCGAAGGCATATTAAGTTGTATAAGCTTTCTCTCAATGGGAGAAGGTAAAGTAGAAGAATATTTTTCTCAATAGAATTGAAAGGACAAATTCATTGGGTGCTGTAAAGTGTGTTGATTATAGGATGTAAGTGTTTGTAAATATATTAGTCTTTGCACACTTATATTTAATTAAATATATTTGCCAGTGTTATAGGTCCTTATTTTCAGACGTGCTGAGCACTCCCAATGCTAATTGAAGTCAATGGCATCTGCAAAGTCCATCGTGTATTGCAAATAGGTCCCTTAGATTGTCAATGGGATTTTAGATTTTCATACTAATTTGTTACTTTTACCTTTGTATATATTTTTGTAAATGTTCAGAGCAAAATTAGCATTGAAAGGCCAGTGCAAGTTTGTTAGGATAATAACAAGGAAGGATTTTATAGCAGTGGGAAAGTAGCTGGATTTGAAAAATATCCTGTATAAACCATTGCTTTGTATTGGTAAATATTTTAAAAAATTATGGCAACAGTTAGCATTTACATTTATCATCCTTAAAACCAGTAGTATTAATCTGTAAATGTGGTGCAATGTATATTGTACAGTAACTCTAACTCTTACCTAAGCCGTGTCTGTGAGTTGACATAGGAGGCATTATAGTCCAAACTTTGGTAGCTGGATTGAAACATTCAACTGTATTGGAGGTTTTCAGGCCATCTCTTCCTCCCACAATATAGAGCTTGTTGTCAATTACTGCTACTCCAAACTGCAATCGTCTACCATTCATGGTACCAATTTGTATCCAACTGTTTGTCCTAAGGTCATATTTCTCAATTGTAGTGGTACCTGTTAAAAGCATAATTATCAAAACTTTAAATAACAGATGGTCCTTAGTGTTTAACATTCAGTAGTTTCTATTCCAACACCCTCTCCACCCCCAACCCATCCCCCCCTCACAAATACCATTTCGAAATTTGAAGGCTTTGACAATGCTGTGCATTGACTCTAATTGAGATCTAGTTCTTAGGTTGAAAATTGTGGATTTACTGAGACAGCCGCATTAAATGCATTGGTATAGCTTTGTCAGGCATATAAAAGTAAATCAAGCACTAGAGACTTCAGGATTAGATGTAAACAAATGTTTTGGCTATCGTTAATTTTGCAAAGTTGTTAAATTGATGAGTTATTCAGGTATTATGAGGTTCTCTTCTTTTCATTTCCTTATGAGTATGATCTTTCAGGGCACTGTGGTGCCTAGCAATATTTGTACTTAAATTGTCACAACCATAAGAAAAATTGCAGATGCCATGTTTAAATATCTGCCCTTTAATATATTTACGAATGTATATGAATCCTGCATGTGCATCCAGAACATTTATGATGTACGTTTTACTTTATTAAAAACACACAAGGTAAAATTATGTGCTTGCACACTGCTAGTTACCACGAATTCCAACCACGTCATGGCCTTGAAATAATCCCAAATCTGCAATAATACATGATCTGTGTTTTCACTTTTTCTTTTTACATTGCTGTGTTTTTTGTAATGCTTTTAGTGAAAGATTCCTTTCTACCTCTATTATTAGGACCCTGACTCCATGCCAGTCAAAATTTACACTTTTCAAAGCAATGGCTCCTGACTGTCATTCAGTAGCTGCTGTTGCTTCCGTAAGTGCTGATTTAACACATCAGGGAGGCCACTGCCCAATAACTAAGGTAGGCAGGAGGCAATTGTTAATCATACCTATGAGTCCGAAGATCCCTTCTAGCATGATTGGGTGGATTCATTCACGTGGTCCTGAAGACAACCATATGGAAAAAGCAAATTGATTTTCTGCCTGTCCCCTAATGTGAATAAAATCTACTAATTTTGATAGAAGTGAAGGCAAGTACCACAGAGCTGTAATTAGCAATTAAAGTATGGTTTATGGCACCAACACAGCAGCAGGAAGAAACTGGAAAGAAGGTTTAGAATTTGCTGCATAGTACTCTCACAAATCCAGTCGGGAGTGACTCCACCACTGTGCTTGTTAAGTGTATTGAAATAACCAGAACAATATCTAATGTTCTCTTTTTATCTCCTTCTGGTGGCTGTTGCATGCTTTTCAAAATCCAGTGACTCTTGAAATTAATCTGACTAATCCCTACTGCTCTGACTAACACCATGGAAAGCATTGCTGCCTACCAGACCCTATCTGGAAATACTGATCCAAATACATTGGAGGAATAGTGGGGCAATGGAACTAACAAGATCAAGAAGTTTAAAATAACATTTTTAAATGGTTTGTCTTTTTATATTTTGGCTTCCCCCCTTCTTTCCCTTCTGATCTTTTCCACTTTCCTAGTTTTAAACATTCTTCATCTTCCCTAATCTCTCCTTTTATTCTGAATTTGTATATCCCTTTCACTACCTCTTTCACTGCTCTCTTCATTTTGTTTGCCTATTTACCACTCATTTCTTTGACCCCTACCTGTTTGTTCTGCTCTCCTAATGGGTGAGCTTTCCCAAAGTCCTCCAGTCTGATTATTTCAAAAGATTTAAAGAAACATTCAACCCACTAATTTTAAAAGTAGGTGAAATTACATTAACTATGTAAAGTGTATCTGTGCATACCAGCTGTAATTTTCAGAGGAGCCTACAGGAGTTAAGCACCCAACACCCATTCAAATTCAATGGGATTTGGGAACCTAGGTGCCTCTGAAAATTTCAGCAAATAAGCCTACTTTTGATCTTTCTTTAAGCTGTTTCATGATATCCTCTGATAAATATGAATAGTACTAGGTATGCCTGGTACCACAGATTTTTTTTATTTTTTTGGCGGGGGTGGGGGGTTGGGTTTTTTTGTTCTCCTAACAGAAGTGCATTATTGGTAGAGGTGACAATTTACTCCCATTCCCCATGTTGTTGTACTAGTGTACAGTAGTTAGGTGTTGATTTTATCTTACAAATCCAATGCAGGCTCAAGATGTGAGTCAGAGCTGTCATGGGAAAGTGGGGAAGTGAGGAAATACTGACTTCCTAACCATCAAAAGGGGAAAGTTCAAACAAATGGATTCTTTCCAAGATAATGAGTAAAAAGAGTCACTGATGGGAAGTACACATGTTCATTAAAAATGTCCTTTCTTTTTATAGTACTTGCTTGGAAAACAAATTGGAATTTTTTTTCTTTTGATGGGAGGGAAAAAAACTAGTTTATCTTTAAGCTTCCAGTTCTTGGTAGCAGATGATTTACACAGTTCATTAATGCTTAATATTGTTCACCAAAACACAGATATCAATTCAGACATTACAATATAATTTTGTTTGATGAAACTGACTTCAGGAAAGAGCCTCAGTTTCTTTCCTTTATCTAGTGATAGTTGCCATCATGTGTGTTTCACATTTAAAAGACTGTAGAGTTGCAATTATTTCAGACTCTTCAGGAAACACAAATCAATCATGCTAACCATTTTTCTTGCTCTTCATAACACTAGCTGTTATGGATATTTGATGTTTAGGAGGTGAGCTGTAATTGTAAAGGAACTCACTCAGTATATGTAATACTTTTTAAAACCTAAAAGTGGAATGGGCAACTGTCTTGAAATGCTATTAATAGTCATTACATGCAGCAAAATGTAATAAAGGAGCGAATCACTAGTCTTGAAACTAATTATAACATCCTATCGTGCTGCTTATTTTCTGAAGAGTGGGAGCTCTGTGACATAGCCCTATGACATTTTGGAATAATTGTATTTCCAGGCTCATGCACTGTAGATGTGAGGGTAAGGTTTTTGCAGAACATTAATTAGCATGTTCCCTAATGTATGAAGTATTCCATTTTTAAAGTGACATACATAAAAGTATTACAGTCCGCATAAACCTGAACTTCCGGCCTCTTTTTAGTAGTTTGAAAAGGCTTAGTCACAGAATGCTGTTGAATGACATTTCTATGTATAATTCATAGTAAATCATTAAAGAATAGGATGCAAACTGTGAAAAGAAACTGCTAAGTGATATTTCCTTGATTTTTTTTGGTTGTGTACATGCCATAGTGACTGAACATGACTTCAGGTGTGGGAACCCTGTATGCTTTGGGTTCTTGTCCGGCTGGTTGGAAGAAAAGGGTTCATTGCACCTTAAAGGGATCTAATGAAAGGTTCTCTTACTTTAAAGATGGGATTTGCTTTGTTTAGAAGCACTAATAAATGATACTTTTTAAATGGTCCAATAATATTGAGGATTTTTTTTTAATTTTCTATATTTTTCCCTCTCATCTTTCAGGATTTGGTTGAGACTGGAGCTCGAAGTTCCAGAACAATATACAAAAGATTGTTTCACAGTATTTCCAAACTGGCCACATGTAGGAAATAGTGTAATTTTCTTCTCATTGTTTTTTCAGAAAAATTGTGCTATAAACCTCTAAATTTTTGAGTGCTCATCTGAATTGAACCTGAAGTCTAAACTTTGAGATGTTAATCTATTACTTACAACTGTGGGTCTTCCTGCTAGAAGGCAGAGCACAGAGTGAGCGGATCTTTTATTCTTTCATCCCTAAATTTCTGTGTTTAGAAACTTTCTAATAACCCTATTACTGCTTTGTCACTTATTATCTGGGTGTTCCTAAAATAACTGAAAAAACTTCCAAACTTGCCTTTAGTAGCATCCATGCCTCCCACAGCATAAAGTGCACCCACTGTAGACTTCCTAGGTTTAGTTCGAGGGCTCTGCATCATGGACCTTCTTTCCGGTAGGAGATGATACTTCATAGCTTCCATAAGAAGTTTCTGACACTCAAGGTCATGCGTGAACATTGGGCTATTTTCAAGATCTGCCAGTAACTGAGAAATAAAACAGATTGATCTATACTCATTTAAATAATAAAAGATGGGATACAACTTAATATCTGAAACAAAATCACAGATCTAATTATCTTGGGTCCATCTTTCATTTGAGCTTTGTCATAGTCCAAATAAATTATCTGATGCAAAATAATGTAAATATAAGAATATATAATGTAAAAAATATAATGTATATACATAATATAAATATAAGAAAATAAAATCTTTAAAAGGTTTTTATTTACTCATATGAACACCACAATCTTGCTCCCATTGAAGTCAATGGCAAAACTCCTTTTGACATGACTAGAAGCAAAAGCTCATCCATTATAATAAAGGAGGCAACTTTACTAATAGAGAAACTAATTAAAAGTCTGTATGTCTTTTTAAAATGAAATATATGCAATATCGATATCCAGCCTGCAACTGTAGAACCTTATGCTCTTTGGGAACCTACATGCAGTGTTGGAATCTAGGTTTGATCAGCGCTTCATATTCTGACCTGCAGATCAGACTGACAAGGGTCCCCCTCATACCCTTTACAAAACTAGGAAGGAAAGAGGAACGGCCCCTGATTCTGACCAACTAGCATGGTTGAAATGAAGAGAGTAAAAATATTAGAGAATCAGAAAGCCATAAAATAATTATGAAGTGATATCCTGGCAATGCATATCATGTAATGCATTGCAACACATTTCATTGCATTTGATGTTGGGATGTATTGACAGTCTCATACCACAAACATCACAAAGCTGTAATAAGATGTCAGCTCACTACAGAATTGTACAGCTGTCTCTGTGACTCCCTTTGATAAAGTGTCCATTTCAATGTTAAAGGTTGAGTAATGATGCACGTAATGAAATGTATACGGCTGGTTTCTATATTGTGTGCTATGGTGCTAAAATTCAAGGACAATAAAAGTTTTGGGTGTTTTAAAAATTATTCAGTCTTCAAACTGGTTTGCGATTTTAAGATAGTGAGTTTGTAGGATATCCAAGTTTCTGTTACTAGATGAGAAAATACAACAAAGCACTCACTACATTTCAGGTAGATATGCAGTAGATTGGTATTTTAAAAATGGGCAGATTTTCAGCACGAATAACTACATTGGCCTTATGATATCCTTTTTATGTTTATTGGACCTTTGCAAATCAATAATATTTACTTGGCCGTTTACCAAAATATCAAATCTTTTTAGTATAGAAATATGCTATTTCCCAAAACTGTAAATAGTGTGTGTGTGTGTGTGACAGTGACAGAATATTCCCCTGTATTAACACTGACACACTATTGTAATCTTTGTACAAAGTATGTATTTTCAGGCATCATTTAAAAACTCATAATTTGCTGGTCAGTATAATCCTGATAAAATATTTGTGGCAACATTTTATGTAAAGTTATAAGATTTACCTGTATATTGTTATTAACACATGTTTCAAACACCACAGCCCAGCCCAAACAGAAATCAGCAAATAGGAATGTCCTAGACAAAGGAACGTGTGCTTGCCTTAATTTGCACTTAAGCAATAAACAGAGTCATCAAGCTGGGAGGGAAACAAAGAAGGCTCAATCAGATGAGAAAAAGCCAGCAGGGAACATCCTTCCACATAGACTCTTTGTCTCTTAGTGCCCAGCTGGAAATATTTTTCAAGAGGGGGACTGAATCTATAAAAAGGAGGGACAAACTTTTACTCCCCTGTCTATCACATTCACTGCACCTGAAGAGACTGCTGGACTCTGGGTGAGCGGTTCTGACCTCAGATTTTGGTCAATAATTTGCTGGAGCATGTGGTAAGAAACTTTGCTTGAATCTGATATAGTTGGGCATTAATAAATATCTCTCTTTTCTTGTAACCACTTCTGATTTTTATGCATCATTACTTATACTCAAATCAATTTCTTCATAGTTAATAAACTTTTTACTGCTTTATCTAATTGTGACGTTCCCTGGTGTTATCAGGACTGGTGATCTGCTAGATCACTCCAATCCTCGACTCTGGGAGCCAGACTTACCCTGCTCCGCTATGAGAACCCCCACTCCCAGGCTGTTCACGCACAGCCTCTGGCATGTAAGCTGCTCCCAGCTACGTGAGTGAGCACTTTTGGCCAGCGGTTGCTTGGATTGTGCAACTGAATGACACTAGCCAATATCTCCGTTCCCAGACACAACCCTAGGAACCTCCATCTTGCAGTGTCCAGTTATGCCCGCTGGATGCCGCAAGCTTATACAAGTTAGTCAATTTAACAAAGAAATTGATATGTACCAGGCTTGTTATCCCAAGGAGCGTCTCTGACACTCTTCAAACCAAATGCACTGCTTCAGGTAGAATAAACAAACACATTTATTAACCACAAAAGATAGATTTTAAGTGATTATAAGTCAAAGCTGATCTTAACACTTTCAGTGCCCTTGCAAACTTAAATGCTTCTCACCTAGGCTGGCTGGTTGCCCTACAGCCAGGCTCTCCCCTTTGATCAGCACTTCAGTCGCTTGGTGGTGGTGTCTGTAGATGGAGGTGGAAGAGAGACTGCAGGGCAAATGTCTCTCCCTTTTATCATGTTCTTTCTTCCCTCTTGGCTTTGCTGCCCCACCCCCCCCTTCAGAGTCAGGTGAGCATTACCTCATCGTAATCCCAAACTGACCAAGGGAAGGGGGGTGACTCACTCGAGAGTCCAACAGATCCTTTGTTGCTGCCTAGGCCAGTGTCCTTTGTTCCTGGGCTGGGCTGGTTTTGTCCCATACATGCCCTGATGAGGTGTGAACTGCCCCTCTGCTCCTGGAGAGTTTTGCCTGGGCTTGTTTTAAGCTATAAGGACACATTTTCAGCCTCATAACTATATACGTGAAATTACAACCTATAAGATTACTGAAACAACAATGCTCAGTGCATCATGAGCCTTCTGAAAACACCCGACATGACAAACTTTGCATTGGCTACCACACAATCATATTATAAGGATGAACATGGGGGTTCAGGGGGTTCCCCTAAGGTACAGAGCATCACAATAATCTGATGTGTTCAAATTGAAGAGTCTGAATAACTATTTGAGATAATAAACTGGGATTTTATTCCCTTAAAGGAATAACAGATTTAAAATATGTGTATTGTTCCGGAGAGGGCTGAGCAGGACATACATGTCTGTGGGAAAATCTGAGACTGGGGTGTGTGTTGGGGTCACTCTGCAGAATAACCAAAGGTGGTGAATGCCACAGTGTAAGGTGGCTGGCATACAGACCTTCAGGGTTTGGCTTGAATACTGAAAAGGCTGTTTCTGAGTGGCCCAGGTGGGAGCTATTTCAGCAAAGCATTGCAAGGCACCCAAGATTGTAAGGTGGGGTGACACAGCCCCCTACTGGTCTGGATTGTACCCTGGTACGTCACATCGAGGAAAGGTTTTGCGAGGGTAGTGATTTAAAGCTATTACCTGTTACTGTACAGTCATATACCTGTGGTGGGAGTAGTGGCAGTCTAATGTAAGAGAGGAGCATTCCTAAGTCTCGTTGCCTGCTTTGCAAATCATGTCTCACCCACATCATTAAAGCCTGGAATATGGCTTCTTCATCTGGTACATTGATGTCATCGCTAGACAGGAGTTTTGCTATTTCACTAGCAGGAAGCAAAAGAAATTCCTGATTCTGTATCACTTCTGTGAAATGTTCCTAGAAAGGAATAGATTTCAATGAACTCATGTTATTGACACCTTGATACAATATTTGAGCAGAGAATGCATTTTTGCATGGGTTGTATGCCTGCTCCCTAATAGAATCTAGACAATGTTCTACAGATTACTGAATCTAACATGGTTTCTTAAGTACAGCCAAAATTAATTTCTTTAAGAAGTTGTTTTTCATGCCTAAAAAGAAATAGATAACTTGAAATGTAGAATGCAATTGAGAACTACATAGAAAAGATCTAGAGGATTTGTACTAAGATTGTATGCTAACCTTTCACTTGTGAATTCCAGACAGTGACTTATGACTTAAGTGAGATATCAAAGTGAGTTTTGTGACTTTAGCCTTCTTTAAAGATAGTGTATGAACAGGATAGATCTAGAGGCTAGGGACTGTTTCAGAGCAAAGCACAATGAGCCCCCAATCCAAACTGGGCCTCCGGACACTGTTGTAATACATAAATAATAGGACACCAGTACTAACAAGATAGGTTAGAATTCCCCTGGATCTTACATCTTTGTTCTCTGAGACACTGGCATTTGGGTCTGAGCCATGTCTTCCATTCCAATTATCGCTGCCTCAGCTCCCTCTAGAATCTTCTGTCACTCAGTCCATTTATGGTTAGCAAAGGAGCTCCCCCACAAGAACTGTGGGCTGGATTTTTTTTTCCATGGCTACTCCAGTTCTTTTGAGGAAATTAACTATTTTTCGGCAGCTCCATCTCTCTCAAGCCATTGGTCACTCCCTCATCAGAGGCATGGAGGGCTGACATGCATGAGAGGTTTCAAACATCATCATAGTTGCCTTGGCATTTCAATACTAGGTAGAAGAAAAACTATGTTTTTTCCTGCCTTAGCACACTGGCACCTAGCAGGCTCAGTTGTTGTCCTGTGATACATCAGCAGTGGCAAGGAAAGGCAACCTGGTGAGTTGGCAATTTTAGGGGTGCTCCCTCAGGAGTGTATTTAAGGTTCTAGAGGGGGAAGAGGCAGACGTGGAAAGGAACCCAGGGGAGGAGCTCATACCCAACTGTCAGTGTCAACAATCTAATACCTTGGAGATCTCTGACCAGTCTGGCACTAGAAAGCTGAGGCCCCAGGACAAGAATCTTGGGTGGTGACATTTTCAAAGAAGCAGAATTACAGGGTAGTGATTTTTTTTATCGTTGTGCTATGTTGTGAACAAACTTTCCAAACACTTTGGCTTAGTTGTCACACTCTGCTCAAAGAGAGGCCCAGGGACAGAAGTGCAGTAGTGGTGAAGTTCATTAACAACGATTTAGAGAAGATTGTACGCCATATGCCTAAAGAGCACCCAGCTCCAGAGAGATATAAATTCTTCACTTTTGTGAGCATTAAACACTCAGATTGAATGATTCATTCTTAATTTATAGAGGGATTATTAAAGATTATTTTACTATTAATATGATCTTTCATCCAAGATTAGAAGTAAAACAATACTCTAGGTCTCTCATAACCCCTGCAAGTTACACCCATTTTACAGAGATCAATGACCTGAGTTTCAGCTGCATGAGAAGCATGGTTACGAAGTACTTCTGAAAATGAGTCTGTAAGTGATTTGTCCAAAGTTTACAGTGAGTCAGTGACAAAATCAGGAATAGAATCCAGGATTTTTGACTCCCTCTTATGCTCTGAATCAAAATGGAGTGATTTAAATCCAGATTATTTAAATCAGAGGTTCTCAAAGCCGGTCTGCCGCTTGTTCAGGGAAAGCCCCTGGCGGGCTGGGCCAGTTTGTTTACCTGCCGCATCTGCAGGTTTGGCCGATCGCGGCTCCCACTGGCCGCGGTTCGCTGCTCCAGGCCAATGGGGGCTGTGGGAAGCAGCACGTGTCGAGGGATGTGCTGGCCGCCCTTCCCGCAGCCCCCATTGGCCTGGAGCGTCAAACTGCGGCCAGTGGGAGCTGTGATCAGCCAAACCTGTGGATGCGGCAGGTAAACAAACCGGCCTGGCCCGCCAGGGGCTTTCCCTGAACAAGCGGTGGACTGGCTTTGAGAACCACTGATTTAAATGACTTATCTTTAAAAATCGTGTATGTGCTTTTCTATCTTGATTTAACTTGAGACTTTATCTCTCTGTAATCCATTAATCTGTATCTATTGTCAAGCACATGCAAAAGAAGAAGGAAATTACCCTACACCCAGTTTAGGAGGCTTGATGCTGCCCCAGTTTCAGAAGAGGAAGCAGTACTGGCTACCTCCCCCCCCCAGCCCCATTCCAGCATAGTGTCTACACAAAGACTATATGTTGTTCTAAAACAATTTAAGATTGAAAATCAGAGCTAAATTATACTGTTAAGCCTGGAATAGAATGCATACAATCAGTTTGAGTGTCCAATTTATTGCTGGTTAGAAACTGATGAATGCAAATTTCTTAAACACACCAAGTTCTTACCTCAGCATTCTTTTGCAGAAAACTGTGCCAAGTCTTGACCACATATTTGTACTACTAATGGCAGACAAGATAGCAAGAGAAAATAAAATTTATCTTTAACAATACCTTTTGTTAGACAGCTCATTTTGAGCTAACAGTAAACAGATTAAAAACCTATTCCCTGCTCAACCTATTTTGAGCATTGGTCTGCTAAACCCAGGTTATGAGTTCAATCCTTGAGGGGGCCATTTAGGGATCTGGGGCAAAAATCTGTCTGGGGATTGGTCCTGCTTTGGGCAGGGGGTTGGACTAGATGACCTCCTGAGGTCCCTTCCAACCCTGATATTCTATGAACAATGGAAATTCATTCAGTTCTGGTTACACATTTCTCCTACTAAAATCTAAAATACTTGGGGACCCAGGCCTGCAGTTCTTTCTCAGGTACAGTTCTCCATGGACTGCAGGATTTTGCCATGAATCTTGGTGTCCTAAAATCTTTCATTCAAAGCAATATTTTTATTTTCACAAAAAACACTACTTCGGGAAGTCTAATTACAAGTCAACAGTAAGGAAAATAAATTAAAGATATTCTTTGTTGTACACATGTAGCCAGGTATGTTTGCATTCAATGGATAAATTAATATCTATAATTACATAAAGTAATATATCATATTTGAAAATATAATGCAACCTGGAACAAGGAGATGAAGACATTTTCAAAGCTGAAAATATCATGCATTTTGTTTGTGGGAAGTAATATGTTATAGATTTTATTATAGTAATGTTAGAGACTTTATTACTATTAAACTTGAAAAGAGTTATTGTATTTAAAATAGATATAAAAATAGCAGTATTGGGGGTTTAAAGGAGGTGTTCACTTTGGTCCTTAATACACATCCTGCTCTAATGTTGTGATATCCAGGGAATAGGAACAGGAAGACAAATCCACTTTAAGTTACAAAAATAGTGCAAGCTGTTTATCAGAACAGGCTTCATCTGCTGGGAGAGATACCAGGCAGGAAATTGTTAATACTTTGCATCAATAACTAAAGTAATTGAACAGAAGTTCTCAGGTTTGCTTTTTTGTAGCTGATTTTTTAATCTGTTTACTGTTAGCTCATATTGCAAGCAATTTCTCTATTTGCAATAAGCCTTTATTAATTGCTCCCTTAATTTGGATATTTTTACGTTTCAACTGGCGATGGGCCAAAATCAGAACCTTTTATTCAGTCCTTTCCCCTGAAGTTCAGGGCGTGTGCAGTGTTACCCCCAAAATTTTTGTAAGACAGGTTCAATCTACTTTAAAACAAATTTTCTTTTAAATTTATTCCTAAACTAGTTCCAGAAGGTGCAGGTTTCCTTTCTTGCCTCTAAGCACTTAGGGACTGGGTGATATAGGGCTTGCAGCGTTTTTCTCTGCCCCACTTCGCCAGCACCATGCATTCATTTTGTAAACAAGAACAGGAGCCAGTTCTGGAGGCTGAGATTTGCTCCAGCTGGGTAGCAGGAAAAAGGGGGAGCGAGAGTAACATCTGTGCAGTGTGGTCAAATCTCCTGACTTTACCCTGAGTCTTGATATATTTTATATTCTTCTGAAAGCCTCAGCTCCCGGATACATGTGAGTATTTAAGAGGTTAAGGAGAACAATTTTTCTCAATCCTCCTTGTAACAAGCTTTTATGTACTTGGAAACTGTTATCATGTCCCTCCCTCAGTCTTCTCTGCTCCAGACTAAACAAACCTATTTTTTTCAATCTTCCCCCATAGGTCATGTTTTCTAGACCTTTAATCATTTTTGTTGCTCTTCTCTGGACTTTCTCCAATTTGTCCACATCTTTCCTGTAGTGGTGCCCAGAACTGGACACAATACTCCCTCTGAGGCCTAATGAGTGCAGAGTAGAGTGGAAGAATTATTTCTTGTGTCTTGCTTACAACACTCATGGTAATGCATCCCAGAATGATGTTTGCTTTTTGAGACAGTGTTACACTGACTCATAGCTTGTGATCCACTATGACCCCCAGATCCCTTTCTGCAGTACTTCTTCCTAGGCAGTCATTTCCCAGTTTGTATGTGTGCAACTGATTGTTCCTTCCTAAGTGGAGTATTTTGCATTTGTCCTTATTGAATTTCATCCTATTTACTTCAGACCATTTCTCCACTTTGTCCAGATCATTTTGAATTTTAATCCTATCCTTCACAGCACATTCACCCCCTCCCACCTTGGTATCATCCACAAACTCTATAAGTGTATATATGTGTTCTAGTAATATTATAGAAAGGGACACAAACAGTGCCATCAATCTGTTCATGCCAATCATGCACCTTAATGGGTGGAAAACTGGATGGGGCCAGCAGTGATTGGGAGATTCCAGTAGAAATGAGAAGGAGAACACACACTTGGGGAAGGAGTAGGGGATGCAGAGGTGGCCTCTCCCACTGCTTAGTCTCCAGCCACTCATTGGTCAGCTGGGAGAGGGAGGGTAGTGATTGGTCCCTAATGAATCCCTTTCATTAACTTAAACCCTAGCCAAGGCCATGTGGAGCCTCATTTTGACCCATTTCAGCAGACCCACTCTTCCCACATTGAACTGGTAGCTTCAGAGCTGTGTTATTGCAGATGGAGTGGGGTTGACCTGTTTTGGGGTCAGGAAGGATTTTTTTCTTACCATAGGGGCCAAATTGGCTAAGGTCTTGTGGGTATTTTGCCTTCCTCAGAGCATCCTGGAGGAGTTAAATAAGAATAGGATGTAGTGCTTGGTGCGGATGTAAGTTTGTCACAACTTGTAGCTAGTTTCCAATGTTAAAAGGAAAAAAGCAACAGTTCCCAGAAGTGTAAAAAATAAAAAAATAAAAAATAAAACCCTGACATTTTGCTGATGGGCCTTGTGCTTCTGGAATGGGCAGACCTTATGGTCTTTGGGGGCCAAGGTTCCCCCTTTAGTACCCTCTGTTCCCCTTGCAGAGAAACGGATGAAGTGGTAGGATTTCAAAGACTGATCTGACTCCTAGGGTTAGGCTGAGGAGAGTCTATGGGTTATATGGTAGGAGCCATGTAACCCTGCACTGGAACCACTTAAAATGCCTGGTATGTGAGAATATAGTTGGCAAGGAGGGTAATACCGCTTTAAATTTAATAAAGTTGTAACCCATGACTTAAAATTCATCCCAGATGTTTGTCCTCATTTGCCACCATGTCCAAATTAATTTACTTCCGCATGTAAAAGCATTCTATCTCTGAAATGGCTTTAGAATTGTGAAGCCTTTATGCTGCTACAAAATTTGTTGATATCTTGTGCTCATAGTTTGAGAATAAAATTGCTATTTGTTTCCTCTGAGTGTTTCCTCTTACGTTAATTTTGCTATAATAATTGCCACTTTTTTGTATTTTTTTTTCTAAATCTCATTCACTTGTTCTTTTTCACCTTTCTTATTGTTCTTATTGCTTGCCTAGACCTTGAAAGCAGTGTTGGACTTTTCTTTGCACTGCCGTTAGTCAGTAAAGATGAACTGTTGTCCTTCCTTGACATCCGCTAGACCAGAATACTGTTGACTTTTCAAAGGACACTGTATGCAAGCTGTATTGTATCTTCTTCAAATATAAAAAGTTCATACTTTTTCTTTTTAATAACAGCAAGTTATTAAATAACAAGTCAAAAATATAAACAGCAAAATCAAACGTTTCTTTCTAATGTTTATATCAGCTCCCAATTTTATCCCAGTAATTACACCTATTACATTTTCCTTTTGAGGATGGATTGTGGCACATATTTCTTGTTAGGCATTGTGCAGGATACTCCTGCACTGAGTTCCTGGATGCATGGTACCTTAGTAAGCCTCAGTGTCTCTGGATCTCAAGGGTGCAAATGGAGAGCACAGCTTCTACATCAGTCTGTGAAATTGCTGCACCCATATACCTCTGCACTCAGCTAGTTCTGCTGCAATAACCCCTGGCCATCTTTCCATCACCCCATTGATTTTGCAGATCCAATATAGTATTCATGCCTGCTCTTCATACTGTCATTTCAAAATGGTTGTATTATTAATCTTACCATAGTGTACAGATGCGCCACCTTCAAGAGTTCCATGCAACCCTGCGCATCTCCAAAGGATCGAATCCCTAAGCAGTTTGAAGGATGGAGCTGTTTCATGAGAAAGTTGCAACACACTTCAATGACTTGAGACAGCTGGAGGAGACAAGCTGCAGCCAGCAAGCTTTCTATAGTGTCTTCCTTTAACTCTAAAACACCTGTGTGGTTTAGATCAAGAAAATTTTGCATTAATTGGTTTGCCATTCACTTCCCTTGTACCTATGGCTACAACTACACTATGAGCAGTGGGCGTGATTCCCAGCTCCCATACGCATACTCGTGCTAGCTCTTATCTGAGCTAGCATTAGGGTGACCAGACAGCAAGTGTGAAAAATCAGGACGGGGGTGGGGGGCAATAGGAGCCTATATAAGAAAAAGCCCCAAATATCGGGACTGTCCCTATAAAATCGGGACATCTGGTCACCCTAGGTAGCATAGTAAAAATAGCATTGCCATGGTAGCACAGGCAGCAGCATGGGCTTGCCATCCAATGTATATACCCACAGGGTTCAGAAGGTTTTGTATTTGGGCCAGCTAGCCTGTACCGCCACAGCCACTGCCTGTGCTACCATGGCTACGCTACTATTTTTGGTGTGTTAGCTCAGATGAGAGCTAGCACAAGTATGTGTACACAAGCTGGGACTATGTGTACACAAGCCATAGCTTGTAGTGTAGATGTACCCCATGGGTCTATTTGCATTTTTTTCCCCATGAGTCTTTCCTCATTGGGAAAATCTGGGGGAAATTATGGTTGAATCACCACCCCTCCATAGCCACTGTTTTACTCTAGATTGCAACTGAGCCTGCTGTCGTCCTACAACCCTTCTGTGTGCATTTGTCAGCAACTGGCTCTTATCTAAGGGCTGGTCTACACTAGGGGAGGGGATCGATCCAAGATACGCAACTTCAGCTACGCGAATAGCGTAGCTGAAGTCGAAGTATCTTGGATCGAATTACCTGGGGTCCACACGGCGCGGGATCGACGGCCGCAGCTCCCCCGTCAACTGCGCTACTGCCGCTCGCTCTGGTGGAGTTCCGGAGTCGACGGTGAGTGCGTTCGGGGATCGATATATCGCGTCTTAACGAGACGTGATATATCGATCCCAGATAAATCGATTGCTACCCGCCGATACGGCGGGTAGTGAAGACGTACCCTAATTGTCACCAACCTACTTCCGATATACTACCCCATGCTAATTCTGAGTCAAGATACAGACATATGTTTGTTAATCATTCTGAGGTTGGGTCAGTACTGCTAACCAGGATATAAAGGGATATAAAGTGTATCTCTGTAAAGAGGAATCAAGGGATTGGGATGGAGGAGGACCTGCAGGGAAAATCTAGAAACAGCCAGAATGGGGAGAAATCTTAGCCTGAGATTCACAGCATCTTGTTTGAGTTACCCACTAACCCAAACCCCAGAAAACTGGTAATTTTGTAGTTGGTAGGGGGTTGGTAGACTCTGTTTAATGCAACATAGTATTGCAGGGGTCAACTAATATTAACAACATGGAAAGTTTATTTCATGCTTATATACTATGCATTTATTTTCAAATAAAATACTATGCCTGTAGATTAATTTAAATTCTGATGTTAGTTATGAATTTAAAGCTTTTCCTATATCTGACTTTTAAAAGACTTTTACATTTAATTTATATTAATCACATTTTTCTTTTAATTTTACCAAGTAAAATGTGTTAAACTTTTATAAAATAATTTCATTCATCCATTTCCTTGAATTACGCTTATGAATTTTGTTCAATTATATCATTGTTGTGAGATTTATTAGAATATTGGTGTAAAATCTGTAGTTTCTCTTTTGACAATCATCTCTTTACATAACACCAGATATTTCTACAGGTTCTAAGAAAATCAAAATGAAAACAGTCTTCTATATTTTTAGCACTTTAATGTAAATATCAAAACACAGTAAATAAAATGGGCACTTGGAAAACATTTTAAATGTCCCTTCTTACACAGTAACCTTTTTAAAATTTAATTTTACTTATATTGGCCATGAAATAATTTTTTACTCTCTTTGAAATGATTCATAGAAAGGTTGGACCCACTCAACAGGTATGAGCCACAGTTCTTCATGTCCCATTCTGGAGGCTCATGCTTGTAGAAAGTTGTCTCATCCAAAGCAAACCAATGAGAGAGTAAAAAGAACAGGAGTACTTGTGGCACCTTAGAGACTAACAAATTTATTAGAGCATAAGCTTTTGTGGGCTACAGCCCACTTCTTCGGATGCATATAGAGTGAAACATATATTGAGGAGATATATATACACACATACAGAGAGCATGAACAGGTGGGAGTTGTCTTACCAACTCTGAGAGGCCAATTAAGTAAGAGAAAAAAAACTTTTGAAGTGATAATCAAGGTAGCCCAGTACAGACAGTTTGATAAGAAGTGTGAGAATACTTACAAGGGGAGATAGATTCAATGTTTGTAATGGCTCAGCCATTCCCAGTCCTTATTCAATCCTGAGTTGATTGTGTCTAGTTTGCATATCAATTCCAGCTCAGCAGTCTCTCGTTGGAGTCTGTTTTTGAAGTTTTTCTGTTGTAAGATAGCCACCCGCAAGTCTGTCATTGAATGGCCAGACAGGTTAAAGTGTTCTCCCACTGGTTTTTGAGTATTATGCTCTAATAAATGTGTTAATCTCTAAGGTGCCACAAGTACTCCTGTTCTTTTTGCGGATACAGACTAACACGGCTGCTACTCTGAAACCAATGAGAGAGTGTATGTATAAGAAAGGGAGAATGGAATGAATGGTGGATCAGTGGGAGATAGTTTATCTCTGTACCATAGACTGTGCAAGGATGTTGTTCTGGTCATTTGTGTGCTGCTACATTCTGGAAGACTGTTTTTCCCCCTTCTCAAGATTCAGGCATGGGAGAAGGAACTCCTTGAGCATCTATGGCAGAGTGACCTTTCTTCTGAGTTGAATAACCTCCCAAAGAGCTAGTGTCTGCAGCCTTTCAATGCTTGCATAACTTTGAATGCTGTGTATATTTTTAATTGGATTGCACACTAGAGTAACAGAAATCTGTTTTACAACATTTTTTCTCCACAGATTACAGAACAGCAAGAAAAAGACAATTCACACTTCTCTGGTTTGGTCTTTTTGGCTATTAAGGTCTCAGAATCAAATTAGTAATTAATGTAAACATTGGGGTGCAATTGTACTGAAAAGAGGGGGGAGAGTAGACTAGAAAACCTGAAAATACTCTGCTACTAACATAAAATATCTTAGACCAATTTTTTTCAAGTAAACATCAGTAGTTAATTTTTCAAATTTGTGGCTACTTCATGACATTAAGGAGTATATCTTATTCCCCTTGCTATATTAGTCCAGTTCCAAGAATGGGCCAGTGCTTCTCTCCCTGAAGGAGATGAGTTGCTGAAGTTGAACCTGGCCATTTGTTGGGCCATCCAAAGCACAAAGATTCTTAGCATGCTCCTTCCATATAACTTCATGAGCAAAGCAACAGGTAGAATCTGACCTTTATTAATTTAAATTACTATTGCTCTTCTTTGTGTCTGAATTAAAAATAGCAGATGTTCTAATCAAGTTCAGAGTAACAGAATCTTTTTATATTTGTATATCTGTTGGAATACGCTACTTGCAGTGTTGATATAGCCATGTTGGTCCCAGGATGTTAGAGAGACACAGTGAGTGAGATAATTTTATTGGACCAGCTTCAGTTGGTGAAAGAGACAAGTTTTCAAGTTACACAGAGCTCTTCCTCAGCTTCAGAAACTTCTCTCTTTCATCAACAGACATTGGTCCAATAAAAGGATAAGCTATTCATGCAAGATACGGAGTGTGAGGGAGTTGTCTATTTTTATATATATCACATGCACTTCAGTTTACTTATTTGATATTATTCTGCCTGACTGCAAAAAGGTGAACCAAAGGAGGCTTTTTGGAGATGGGGGAGGAGAGAAACAGGAAACAAAACAATGGCAAAGAGAAGGTACAGTCTGAGAAAATACCACGGGGTCCCTTAAGGAAACAATGGGGGTAGTTAGTAATAGGGGAATACCCCCTCACCCTCTGCTTCACTCCAGTGAGGTTTATTCTCCACAGAGCCAAACCTAGGATCTAAGTAGATTCTGAAACCTTAAAGATGTTGGCACAGGTAAGAAGAGGGATTGAGTCAGTTGTCAGAAGCGTCCCGAGATGGAGATGCCAATGCAGACTCATGGAAAGAGGGAAAGAATGCAGCAAGACAGTCTGCTTCTCCCAGCTGAGATGGAAGTAACTGGACTGAATTGAATTTACCATGCAGAGGTCCAGTCCCAGAGGGGTTGAACCATCTCTTCAGAGAGATGAATGAAGTCAAAACTTTCACCTTAGGGGTTCACTCAGAGGACACAAAATCACAGCTTACCCTGTAACTATGACATATTCTTATTTTTCCTCACAATAAGAGCTAGCTAGGGTTGTTGTGGGTTATCTTCATTTTGTCATCATATTTGGTAAATAGCATACTTCACAAATATATTTTCCAGTATTGAGTATATATCTAAGACCTAACATAAAATGGATGAGGTGAAAAATGTTTGCATACTGGACAGTGTTCACCTTTCTTTACAGGATTGGAGAATTAGATTAGGAATTACCTGTATAGGCATAGTGCACCAAAGCTTTCAGTGCATCTGGGTCCACTCCTTCCATTTTGATCTCCTCTTCTTTCGCTTCACGCACATCATTAGTAAACATTGCAGCAAAATAATCAGACACGGCACTAAGAACCAATCTTGAAATAGAAATATTTTAGGGGGATTTAAATTAGTTCATAATCTCAGTGGGAAGCAAAAACTCAGCCAGTTATTATACAATTCATTTGTCTGTGTAGGAGAAACATATCTTCTCCCTAAGACTTTATCCTTACAGTGGTTAGCAGAGAAGTTAAAAGGGTAACTAAGTAATCTAATTTTCTTTCAGAGGGTATGTTTGTTCTGTTTGCTTCACTCATCTCTCTAAAGTTTGACTGTAGCAAAATAGAGAAACTGGTTCATATTTGAATTTTTCTATTTACAATAATGAATTTAAAGCTGTGATCATATCATTTAACTGTCTTCAGCTGATGTGTTAATTATTGTAACCATTCGTTCATAACTAATCAGGAACAAGGTGAGAACTCACATTATCTGAGCTCTTGGAACTGTCAGGCTATAAAGGCTTGTAAAAATAAGGAAAATTCCACCTGTGAGCTGGAATCTTGTGATTTCCAGCAATGAGAAGAACATCACACAGCTGCTTCTGCTGGAGATAGTTCTCCATCTTGCGGAATGTCTGCTCTGCATGATTTGTGGATTGGAAGTATTCGTCTGAGCCATTGGTGTTCATTCCAGTGGGTGAACAGCTAGTTATTGATAATCTGTTAAAGAAAGAGAAAATGCGGTTACTGTAGCACTATCAAACCTGAGAATGCTTTTTCACTTCAGCTTTAACTGAGCTGTGGAAATTGCAGTATAACAGGAAGTCTTTAAATATATTGATCTGATGAGAGTGGACTTAATGTGTCATTTTCCATTTATTTCTTTTAATTATACTTCAGACCTTTTGTAAACTATTTAAAAACTTATTGTAACTATAAGAAACATTTTCTAAGAGAGAAAAACAAAATAAAAAGAAAGGGTTCATATCTGGCAAATGTAAATAATTTTAAGGATATATTACACTATTTTAGTGAGTTCTATGAGGTCAGGTAGAGGATTCTAGATTTGAGTGTAGAAGATTATGAATCAGGGGTGGGTGGGGCTGGTTTTTTCCTCCAGATACTACTTCCTTCTCATTTACTAAGCTGATTCTATTAAATCATACAGCAAATATAATTTGGGTATTTCCAATTATTTTAAATTATTTTTACTCAGCAGATGTGTGCTTTAGGCAACTGTCATAAGTACGTCTACCAATTTATTAATATTAATGCAATACTGATAGTTAAAAAACTTGATTTTAGAATTATTTCCTGTGGGCCTGATCCTGCAAAGACAACTAAGTCCAGCAATTTCTACCAAGAGCAGTTCCATGGGCATCAATTAGAGATCTATTCATGCTAGTAAAGGTTTACATGGGTAGATAGAAGTGTCAGGGTCTAAAAGGTTCATGGCAAATCCCAGACTTCAATACAAAAATAACAGATTACATTATACTCCTAAAAACACATCAAAAAGACACTGGTTTTTGACCATCAAACATTTTATTGATAAATCATATTAATTCATCAGCAAGCATGTAAGTGTCAATAAATGTAATGTGAAAAGTCTCAATGAATTCATGATTGGACCGCTCTTCTTCTTGCTGAATACCATATTACCCTGTGCATGATTTTTTTTTTTTTTAACAAGTAGGTACCTAATCTGCTGGTCATTCCTATTCAGACTTTAACAGTCTGATATGCATATTATTTTCCCCAGCTCTTTTAATCATCTCTCCAAATGATGTTTTTTTTTTTTTTTTGTAAACTATTAATGGATGTTTACGCTTTCCTAACTCTTCTTGAGTTAAGATGAATCATTGCTTTGACCATTTATCGTGTTGATGAAATCTAGTTTGCTATATTTTTTCCTGCTACTTGGTATATTTAAACTGGCAAATTATCTTTACAGTTATATTTGGATTTACAGTGGGCCTGAAGCTGTCAAGAAGCATCAGCAAACCTGAGTTCTTTTGGGTTCATGCACTGTGCATGTGAAAACTCAAGTGAAAGAAACAAGCAATTTTCATGATGTTAAGGTCTTTCAGCAACATGTTCTGGTTTTGTAGAATCAAAGCTTCCATTTTAAAGAAATTTCTCACTTTTACTGTTTTCAAAGGTAGTCTTCATAATATAACACTTTGGTTCTGTAGGGTTGCTGCCATTGTGTGTCCAATTTGTCCACATCTTTCCTGAAGTGTGGCACCCAGAATTGGACACAGTACTCCAGCTGAGGCCTCACCAGTGCCACGTAGAGCAGGACAATTACCTCCCTTGTCTTACATACAACACCCTTGCTAATTCACCCCAGAATATTAGCCTTATTTGCAACTGCAACACATTGTTGATTCATAATCTGTTTGTGATACTCTATAACACCCAGATCTTTCCGCCAGTCATTCCCCATTTTGTACTTGTGCATTTGATTTTGTTATTCCTAAGTATAGCACTTGTCTTTATTAAATACATTTAATCTTCTTGATTACAGACCAATCCTCCAATTTCTCAAGGCCACTTTGCTTTCTAATCCTGTCCTTCAGAGTGCTTACAACCCTTCCAGCTTGGTGTCATCTGCAAATTTTATTAAGTATATTCTCCACTGCGTTATCCAAATCATTAATGAAAATATTGAATAGTACCAGACCCAGGACAGAGGTCTGAGGGACCCTACACAATCTGTTTGAGAGCAAACCATTGATAAACTGTACTAAAAGAGTAGTTAATTTTCATACATTTTACTTCCACCTTATAGTAATGTCTAGGATATATACCCTACATGGTGCTCTCTACACCCAAGCAGTGCATCCCATGTCTACAGTGTAGAGTCCCACTCCCTCCCTATTGCCAGAGTTTCTCCCTACCTCCGTGAAAGACTCCAGCAATAGAGAGATGCTCTGGCAACTCCCCGGTTCTGTAATCTTTCCCCGTTGCCTCCCCCTTGCCAGAGCCTTTTGCCACGGTGTGTAGCTACATGCTGCACTGTGGACGCAGTTTGCCTTTCACTACAGCATGTAGCTACATGTACCCTACACACCACCTCCAGTGTAAGTAAGGCCTGGGCTCTTCTTCTCTCATCTGGCAGAAATAATCAAAAATTTGTTCTGCTTGGCTATGATTAGGGGGAAATATTTCTGACTTGATTTGCCATTATAGGCACAAGTGTTCCAAGTGAAAAGCCCCAAAGTATTATGTGCCCAAAGGAGGGGGATAGCAAGGAGGCACCCTCAAATGTTGAGTTTTCACCCTCAAATGCTTAGCCTCTGAGCACCTGCCTGACACTAGTTTTGAAATAAAATTGAAAATAAATATTTCCTCTTTTTCTCCCAGATGTCCAGAAGTCATGATAAAAATGCATAGAAGTTATATTTGATCATTTTTTAAAATGTATTAATTATAGTTTCCCTGTCCTTCAGAGATCTGTACAGACTTGGACACAGTACAATAAAATCACACATCAGAGAGGGACAGAGCCAGATTAACCTTTTGTGGGCCTGGCGCCCAACATATTTGTGGGCCCCCCTGGGGGCAATGGAGCATGGTGCAGGGGGGCCAGTCCCTGGAGTGAGCAGCTGGCCAGGGGCATAGCATAGTGCCCAGTGTGAGGGCACTATTTACAAACCGGTAGTAGCCAGACGCACAGTGGCCTGCCCAGCCCTGTGCTGCCAGCATGCCCCTTCCCCTCGGGGGTGGACTCATGCCATGCTACAGAGCCCCCCTCACCCAACACTGGAACAGCCCTCCGATACCCTATGGCCAGAGCTCCCCTGGACCCACTATGCCCAGCGCTCCTCCCCTCCCCCCCTAGACCCTGCCACAAATACACAACGTCCTGCACAACACCACCCCTGCCCAGCGCCCCCTGCCGACAGCTCCACCACAACTGCACAGCACCCCACACAGAACCCCCACTCCCTAGTACCCCAGCATACACAGATCCCCCCTCACAGCCCAGCACCCCCACCCCAGGCCCTCCAGACACACCCTCCCCCATGCCCTGCCTCCCGGCAGCATTCACTGGTCCTGCTGGGAGGCGACTGTCTGCTGGGCTGAGCCGCCCGCCAGTGCAGGTCCTGAGGCAGGGAATCGCTCTGGCCCCTCGGGAGTAGTGCGATCAGCCAGGCCAGGGCCTGCCCCAGCCAGCCTCTCTCAGGACCCACTTGCCTGGAGGGGCCCAGTCAAGACCCCCACACTGTTCCCCCCAAGTGGCTGAGACTGGCCAGGATTCTGCACCAGTCCCAGACGGCTCAGCTCCAGGGAGACAGGTGGGGCCCCACAGGTGGTGGGAAGCAGAGACTGCCCAGAGACGGAGGTTCACTGGGGTCCGGCCAGGGAGCAGAGAGAAGCTGGTGGGTGGGGCCGGGGTGAAGAAGAGCCCTCGGCAGGCAGGGCAAGAGGAGCAAGAGATGGGCAGGGTTGGGGGAGCCAGCAGGCTGGTGGGGTCTTAGGGCACAGTGCAAGCAGAGCAGGCTGGGGCCCCTTCTGAGTATGGGCCCGGCTCCATGGCACCACTGGGGGAATCTGACATGGACAATAGGGTAATGCTAGTGCCTCACTGACGAGCAGAGAAGAAATCCAATGGAGAGGCTGCAGACAGAGTTGGCTGGCTGTTACACAAATTAAGTCTACGTTGAAGTGGCTCCAGTCTTATTCCCTCTTCCCGCCCCCCCCCCCCACCTCCAATACTAAACCATACTCCTTTATGCCATTACACTTTTACGTTATTCTGACCACTATTACTAAAGAACACTTCTGCTATTACTAAATAGCACTTCTGCTTTAACTAGAAGTAGTGATTCAAATGCCTTAATTGGTATTTAAGTTGTGTGATAAGTTCTTTTTTTAAACCCTTGTGTCTTTAATGTTTTAGCACCTGAGAATGCACATACAGTGATATTTCTCCACCGAATAAATTTCTACTAAAGCATTCCATTAACTTTTATGCTGACATAATAGTAATACTGCTGAAGGAATTTAGAAGTGTTTTCCATTTAGCCACTTGTTTTATCCTTTTACCTAAACAATAATCTGGCTATTCTGTCAAATAGCTATGTGAGCACAAAGATTTGTAAAGCATTACCGTGTTATCTTTCCTGCCATCTCTGAAGCTACAGTGAGCTCTCAGGAATTCATAATGTGTATTGTTTCTGGCTAAAGGAAAAATTAGCTAGTAGTGTTATATGTATGTACATATTATATAATATAAATGCAATCAGTAGGCCTAGTACATTTTAGATTAGGATGATATGGATCACAAATATCGTGAGTCTGTAGTCTAATTAGTTTAGTTAGAAAATGCATCCTAGCTTTAGAAGTAGCACACCATAAATAAGTTGGAAAGTTTTGTAAATGTTTTGAAGTAGCATAATTCTGGAGGATGAAAATCTTCATTTACAGAAACCCATTGTGTTGATGATCTTGAAATACACACACAAAAGTGCAAAATATAAATAAGGGGGAAGGTTACTGGGGCTTGAGAGGGTGGTTGCTGTTAGGTGTGTTCTCTTAGGAAAATGCAGAGGAGCTTTTTTATTCTTTCTTTATTCTTTTTAAAGTTGGTATGGAAAGTATTCCTTTCTTTTTGGTGTCTCATGCGCTCAAGCCAGCTCTACACTACAAAGTTTTGTCGGGATAGTGATATTGGTCAGAATGTGTGTGAAAAAGCTACACTCTTTGCCGATATAGCTATACTGGCAAAACACCCATAAGAGTGCTGCTGTCAACATAGTTAATATGGGTCAGGGAGGTGGTGTTATGATGCTGATAGAAAAACTCCTTCCATTATCATAAGCTGCATCTGCATTATGGGCACCGCTGGTATAGTTAGTGCTATAGCTATACCAGCAAAGCATTTGTAGTGTAGACATGCCCTCATTGTATGCCATTCTATATACATTTCTGGATTTATGTCATTTCATGATTTGTTGGGATTTTCTTTGAGAAAATCAGAGTAAATTTTGGCAAATAATCTATTTTTACAGACATTATAGTTACATTAGATGACAGTGATTGAAGACAAGTGAAACTTCTAGGTATGGTTATAACTATTTTATTTGACACACAAAGACAGAAATGGTGAAAAGTAGACAGGAGGAAAACAACATCAAAATTATTTGAATTTGCCCCACCCTTGATTATCTGGTATAGTTTCATAATCATATAGTAGAAAGCTAAACTGTTGCATAATTTCACATATGGTTGATTTTGGAATTGGATGCTATAAAATGTTTTTGTTTCATGCAGTAATCCATGTCTGCCTAGCAGCTTGTGCGACAATTTGCTTTTGTAAATTGGTATGCCACCTACTTCATGTGCCTCTCCCTCATTTTGCATTCTCATTCACCTGTGTAGTTAGAATACAATAAAAATTGTCTACTTATGTTTCCAAGAAAATCTTTAGCAAACATATTCTTGTGCATGAATGTCCACTTATCATTTCACTTGGTGGTTTTATGAGTATATATACATGTAGGTGTTTCCAGCAGACAGTGTAGACTGCAGAGCTACGTAAGTGCTTTAAAAACCCACATTGAAAAATCCAGTTTCTGAAGAGTTTAGTGGCTAAACTGCCTAATCTCTGCAAGACTAGAGTGTCTCTGGATCTGCATTTAAACCACACCTTGGAAAAAACACACTGTGACTGAGGAAAAAACTCAGAGCAATGTTTCCAAAGAAAGATTTCACGTCACTGTGAATTGCATACAATTTTCAACTTAATTAGGCCCCATCCCACAAAAGCTCCTCTACAAAAATTATATTTTCACACAGTAGAAGCTGTACATTTTTGAGACTCCATAATATGTGCAAAAAATGGCCACACTGCAACTTGGTTGGGGTTTTTTTCTTAGTTGTTTTTTTTGTTTTCTTTTGGTGTTTTGTTCATTACGGAATAATTTGGACCTCTTGGAATCTTGCTTAGACCATTAAGACCAACAATTTCAAAAGCGGCCAATAATTGTCTCTACTTTGTGGTGCAGAGTGGCCTGTGTGGAGTGGCCTGTGGATATAAATGCAACCATTACGCCTTGTGCTGTGATCCCTTTCAGTTCCCTCAAACTACTGTAACAAGATTCAGGTAATCAACAGTGAGATGCAAGACTGCCAAGTAACTGTCTCAAACATGCTTATAGCAAAACAATATTATAATTAGAGCTAGTCAAAAAAATTTCAGAATGCTGAGGAATAATGTAGGCAAATGCAAACAAAACATTTTTTCACAACTCTTTTCACATTTTAGACCAGCAGTACTAATGCTAAATTGTATTCTTACTAAGTGTTAGAGAATTCAATGAGTTCCAGTCTTGTGTCCTCTAACATTCTACTCATTACATAACAATCACACTGATGTTTTTTTTCTCTGACTTTTCAGAATAAGGTATAAATTATATACTGCTTTTGTGATTTGTTAAACCCGCTCCAAAGTGAGTCGCTCTCCTCCTAAGGTAACAAATCACAATGGAGGAGGGGAAAATGAGGGAGTTACACAAGTATCCTGCTTCAGTAATCAAAATACAGGTAATTCAAAATGGAGGAGTGAATCGCAGAATGTTTGAGGAAAATACAAAGTGTTGAATGTGAGTTATTTGGGCAGGGACCATGTCATCTTTGTGTTTGTACAGCACCCAGTAGGCTATGGGCCAGACTCTGCCACCTTTATTCATGTTAAGTAGTACACCTCTACCTCGATATAACGCTGTCCTCGGGAGCCAAAAAATCTTACCGCGTTATAGGTGAAACTGCGTTATATTGAACTTGCTTTGATCCACCGGAGTGCGCAGCCCCGCCCCCCCGAGCACTGCTTTACCGCGTTATATCCGAATTCGTGTTATATCAGGTCGTGTTATATCGAGGTAGCGGTGTATTTTATTCCTTGAGGAATTCCATTGAAATGAGTAAGGTACAACACACCATGAAGAAGGGTGGGAGAATCTGGCCATATGGGTGCCTCTGGAAACAAAAAATGTTACGTGTGCAGATTCAGGAAAATAGAATTCTCCTCCTCAGTTCAATAACAATGAATGATTACCTTATCAAATGTGCTGTCACAGACTTGACCCCATAGATCCACTGATATATTCTGATACACTGAGATAAAATATTTAATATCTCTATCTCATTTCTCATAAAATGTTTGTAATAAACAAAAGGAGAAATAAAACAGTCCAGCAGAATAACGCGAGAGTGACATTCAATGTCATGCTTAACAGAGATTAAGAAATGACTCACAAGAAAATATTCTGTCCTTTCCCATTCCTTTGTCCTTTAAACCAACCTATAGTACTAATCAGCGACATATTCAGCTTTCATCTGTCTTTTTTACTCTGTTCCTAATTATGCTTTAGACTTGCTTTTCAATCATGTTTTCAGTACAGCACATTAAACAAATGTTGTTGCGCTTTTGGATTTATTATTCAGCAGTGATGTGGCATACACATGTTGTATTGCTAATGGCACATAGAACTGGGTGCCCCTCTTCCATTGCTTGTGCCTCAAGCTTCACATTCAACTTCACCTCCAAATTCTAACTTTAAACATCATTTTAGCGTACACTCATCATTTATTCTCTTCTATGTATTTGGAATTGCTTCCATGCAGGGCTTCTAGAAGAAATTGCTCTTACAAAATTTAAATGACATTATCACCAAAGAAAATCATTACAAGAATGATTCATTAAAAAGCTAGTGTGTAATATTTTCTCCAAAAGCATGCTGTGCATTTAGTTAACAAACAGCTGAGGAAATAATTGCTTTATGGGGGAGGGGGAACATCTATAAGTTAGAAACCATCGTTTTGTTGTCAAATACTTTTTTAGTACAATGATCTCTTTTTACAATAATGATATGGATTTTCACTGATTGGCAATCAGCTCAGTGTCACTTGCATGTGTGTAATATTATAGGAAATTAAAGGAGGTAGTCTGTGTGTATTAGTATTGTAGATGGTTTATTACCATCAGTATCAGCTGTTCTCCTTTCTAGCCCTGGAGGAATATCTCACCCTGTTTTTTTTCCCCACTTCTCCCAATATAGAAAAAGTACCATATGTAGTACATGGCTTTATAATTTGTAATTTAATGTTGTCTTTATTTACAATGGTAATCTGTTTAAATAAAAAAAAATCAAATAGGTAAACATTTCTGTTAGCAAATCAACAGCTAATATGTGTTGTTTAATGCAGTGAGCAAGTTAAATTGCTTTACCAGTGCATCTAGAAATGTGCTAGGCAAACTGGAGTATGTGACACATTGAAATATGACCTGTAAAATACTTACAGATTGGATACAAGCATTAAATATTCCTTTTTACAACTAACATTGCTATATAAAAATTTAGGTAGCAGTGGATTTAGATTATGCTTGATGTGTCTTTCTACTGCAGATGATTTCAGTTTCTCTACATTTGTGTATCTAATTATCTCCCTGCAATGCTAACCACTGGAAACAATGTCACAGGAATGGTAACAAAACCCTGACCAAGGTCAGATGACTGGGTTTAGGAAATAAAGATCAATGCTCTAGCTGCCATCTTGTGTTTCAAATGTATTGTAATTCCCATTATAATTCTTGTTGAACCCTATGAGTTCAGTTTGGCAACTCCATCATGGACAGAGCTGTACAGATTTCATTTAGCTCTTGCAGTGTTGTAATTATTTTAAGTTATGTCTAGGACAGTTTTATTCAGAAAACCATACTGGAGAAGCAGATTTTATCAATTAATAATTATATCATTTCATTAATTATTTGTATTACCATAACTCCTAGGAGCCCTAATTATGGACCAAGTGTAAGGGGCTGCATGGAAGAAAGCACAAAGATGCTTGTTTAAAAATTTTAAAAAGTGGATGGTGGAGGTTGGCATCATGGAATGATTGGGGGCAGGAGTCGATGTTTGGATAATGAATGAGAGATGATAGTTAAGATGGGGATAGTCCATGAAGGGCCTTAAAAGTGAAGACAAGCAGCTTATGTCTGATGTGATAGAGAAAGGGAAGACAGCTGAGGGATACAAAGAGTAGAGTGACATGGTCAAAGTGATGGCCTGGGAGAGTAATCTTAGTAGCAGCATTCTGAATGGATATTAGTGGGGCAAGATTACATTTGTCAAGAGAAGAGAAAAGGAGGTTGCAGTAATTGGGCTGATGAGCATCTGGATGAGATTTTTAGCTATGTGTATGTATAGAATCATAGGAACATAGGACTGGAAGGGACCTCGAGAGGTCATCTAGTCCAGTCCCCTGCACTCATGGCAGTACTAAGTATTATCTAGACCATCCCTGAGAGGTGTTTGTCTAACCTGCTCTTAAAAATCTCCAGTGATGGAGATTCCACAGCCTCCCTAGGCAATTTATTCCAATGCTTAACCACCCTGACAGTTAGGAAGTTTTTCCTAATGTCCAACCTAAACCTCCCTTGCTGCAAATTAAGCCCATAGCTTTTGTCCTATCCTCAGAGGTTAAGAAGAACAATTTTTCTCCCTCCTCCTTGTAACAACCTTTTATGTATTTGGAAACTGTTACCATGTCCCCTCTCAGGCCTGGTCTACACTACGAGTTTAGGTCGACTTTAGCCGCGTTAAATCGAATTAAGCCTGGATACGTTCACACGACGAAGCTCTTTCTTTCGACTTAAAGGGCCCTTTAAACCGGTTTCTTTACTCCACCTCCGATGAGGGGATTAGCAATAATATCAGCCTTAGGGCGTCAGAATTGGGGTAGTGTGGATGGAATTCGACGTTATTGGCCTCCGGGAGCTATCCCACAGTGCTTCATTGTGACCGCTCTGGACAGCACTCTCAACTCAGATGCACTGGCCAGGTAGACAGGAAAAGCCCCGCAAACGTTTGAATTTCATTTCCTGTTTGCTCAGCGTGGAGAGCACAGGTGACCACACAGAGCTCATCAGCACAGGTAACCGTGTTGGAGTCCCAGGATCGCAAAAGAGCTCCAGCATGGACAGAACGGGAGGTACGGGATCTGCTCGCCATATGGGGAGATGAATCAGTGCTGGCCGAACTCCGAAGCAGTAAACGAAATGGCAAAATATTAGAGAAGGTCTCCAAGGCCATGAAGGAAAGAGGCCATAACAGGGACGCACAGCAGTGCCGCGTGAAAATTAAGGAGCTAAGGCAAGCCTACCACAAAGCCAGAGAAGCAAACGGAAGGTCCGGGGCTGAGCCGCAAACATGCCGCTTCTACGCGGAGCTGCATGCCATTCTAGGGGGTGCAGCCACTACTACCTCAACCGTGTGCTATGACTCCCTCACTGGAGAAACACACAGGGAAGAGGGTTCGGAAGAGGAGGATGGAGGAAATGTAGATAGCTCACAGCCACAAGGAGGCGGAGAAACCGGTTTCCCCAACAGCCAGGATATGTTTGTCACCCTGGACCTGGAACCAGTAACCCCCGAACTCACCGAAGACCCTGAGGGCACACAGGGGACCTCTGGTGAGTGTACCTTTGTAAATATTACACATGGTTTAAAAGCAAGCGTGTTTAATGATTAATGATTAATTTGCCCTGGCAATCGCGGCCAGTACAGCTACTGGAAAAGTCTGTTAACGTGTATGGGGATGGAGCGGAAATCCTCCAGGGACATCTCCAGAAAGCTCTCCTTCATGTACTCCCAAAGCCTTTGCAAAAGGTTTCTGGGGAGGGCTGCCTTATCCCGTCCGCCATGGTAGGACACTTTACCACGCCAGGCCAGTATCACGTAGTCTGGAATCATTGCACAACAAAGCATGGCAGCGTATGGTCCCGGTGTTTGCTGGCATGCAGACAACATCCATTCCTGATCGCTCTTTGTTATCCTCAGGAGAGTGATATCATTCACGTTCACCTGGTTGAAATGGGGCAGTTTTATTAAGGGGACATTCAGAGGTGCCCGTTCCTGCTCTGCTGAACAGAAATATTCCCCGCTGTTAGCCACGCGGTGGTGGGAGGGGTGAAGTGATCATCCCAGAGAATTGGGTGTGTGGGGGAGGGGAATTAGTTGGGTTTGTGCTGCATGTTAACCCGGAAACCGCAGCCCTTCCTTTTACATTGCAAACCCATTTTAAATGGCCAGCCCAACGGGTGCTTGGTATGGGAAATGAGAGCATTACTGTTTGAAACCATTCCCACATGTTAAGAAGGTTAAAAAAGCCAAAAGACTGTGTCTTACCATGGCTGCCTGCAAGCGGAAATCTGTGGCCTGGCACTGCGTGAGTGATCTCTCACACCAAACCGGCAGGCCCTCAATATAAGAGGAAAAATGCGACCTTGTAACGAAAGCACATGTGCTGTGTAATGTGAACAGCAAAATTTAACGTGAAAGAGTGTACCCATTGTTCTCTAAAATGTGTCTTTTTTAACCACCTCTCCCTTCTCCTCCACCAGCTGCAAATGTTTCTCCTTCACAGAGGCTAGTGAAGATTAGAAAGAGAAAGCGAAGGACGCGTGATGACATATTTACAGAACTACAGATGTCCTCCCACGCTGACAGAGCACAGCAGAATGTGTGGAGGTAGTCAATGACTGATTATAGAAAAGCCCAATATGAACGAGAGGAGAGGTGGCGTGCTGAATCGCGGGATGAACAGAGGAAGTTGCGGGCTGAAGATGATAGGTGGCGTCAGCTTGCACACAGAAGGCAAGAGTCGATGCTCCGGCTGCTGGAGCATCAAACTGATATGCTCCAGCGTATGGTTGAGCTGCAGGAAAGGCAGCAGGAGCAGAGACCGCCGCTACAGCCCCTGTGTAACCAACAGGCCTCCTCCCCAAGTTCCATAGCCTCCTCAACCAGACGCCCAAGAACACGGTGGGGGGGCCTCCGGCCACCCAGTCACTCCACCCCAGATGATTGCCCTAGCATCAGAAGGCTGGCCTTCAATAAGAGTTAAAGTTTTAAAGTTTTAAACTGCAGTGTGTCCTTTTCCTTCCCTCCTCTCCCACCCATCCCGGGCTACCTTTGCAATTATCCCCCTAGTTGTGTGATGAATTAATAAAGAATGCATGAATGTGAAGTAACAATGACTTTATTGCCTCTGCAAGTGGTGCTCGAAGGGGGGAGGGTAGGGGAGGGTGGGGTGGTTGGTTTACAGGGAAGTAGAGTTAACCGGGTGGGGGGGGAGGGGCGGAGGGTTCATCAAGGAGAAACAAACAGAAGTTTCACACTGTAGCCTGGCCAGTCACAAAACTCGTTTTCAAAGCTTCTCTGATGCGCACCGCGCCCTGCTGTGCTCCTCTAACCGCCCTGGTGTCTGGCTGCGCGTAATCAGCGGCCAGCCGATTTGCCTCAACCTCCCACCCCGCCATAAATGTCTCCCCCTTACTCTCACAGATATTGTGGAGCGCACAGCAAGCAGCAATAACAATGGGGATATTCTTTTCGCTAAGGTCTGAGCGAGTCAGTAAGCTGCGCCAGCGCGCTTTTAAACGCCCAAATGCACATTCCACCACCATTCGGCACTTGCTCAGCCTGTAGTTGAACAGGTTCTGACTCCTGTCCAGGCTGCCTGTGTACGGCTTCATGAGCCATGGCATTAAGGGGTAGGCTGGGTCCCCAAGGATCACGATAGACATTTCAACATCCCCAACGGTTATTTTCTGGTCCGGGAAGAAAGTCCCTTCCTCCAGCTTTCGAAACAGAGCAGAGTGCCTGAAGATGTGAGCATCATGTACCCTTCCCGGCCAGCCCACGTTGATGTTGGTGAAACATCCCTTGTGATCCACCAGGGCTTGCAGCAGCATTGAAAAGTACCCCTTGCGGTTTATGTACTCGGTGGGTTGGTGCTCCGGTGCCAAGATAGGGATATGGGTTCCGTCTATGGCCCCACCACAGTTTGGGAATCCCATTGCAGCAAAGCCATCCACTATGGCCTGCACGTTTCCCAGAGTCACTACCCTTGATATCACCAGGTCTTTCATTGCCCTGGCAACTTGGATCACAGCAGCCCCCACAGTAGATTTGCCCACTCCAAATTGATTCCCGACTGACCGGTAGCTGTCTGGCGTTGCAAGCTTCCACAGGGCTATCGCCACTCAAATGTGAGGGCTGCTCTCATCCTGGTATTCTGGCGCTTCAGGGCAGGGGAAAGCAAGTCACAAAATTCCATGAAAGTGCCCTTACGCATGCGAAAGTTTCGCAGCCACTGGGAATCGTCCCACACCTGCAGCATGATGCGGTCCCACGAGTCTGTGCTTGTTTCCTGGGCCCAGAATCGGCATTCCACGGCATGAACCTGCCCCAGGAACACCATGATTTCCACATTGCTGGGGCCTGTGCCTTCTGAGAGGTCTATGTCCATGTCAATTTCCCCATCACTCTCGTCACCGCGCTGCAATCGCCTCCTCGGCTGGTCCTGGTTTTGCTTTGGCATGTCCTGGCTCTGCATATACTCCAGGACAATGTGCGTGGTGTTCATAGTGCTCATAATTGCCGCGGTGATCTGAGCGGGCTCCATGATCCCAGTGCTAGCTATGGCATCTGGTCTGAAAAAAGGTGCGAAACTAATATCTGACGGACCAGGGGAAGGAGGGAGGGAGGGAGGGAGGGGCGAGTGATGACATGGCATACAGGTACAGGGAATTAAAATCAACAAAGGTAGCTGTGCATCAGGGAGAAACACAAACAACTGTCACACAGAATGGCCCCCCCCAAAGATTGAACTCAAAAGCCTGGGTTTAGCAGACCGTTGATTTGACGGAGGGAGGCGGGAAGCAAATGAATACAGAACAAATCTATTTTTTACATCTTAAGACGACGGTGCAGCATGACTGATAGCCCTCGGCATCTTCTGGGTGCTTGGCAGCAAATACTGGGCGCTTGGCAGTAGCCTTCAGGCCTATTGCACGATCTGCTGCTCAGGGAAGACTCTGCTAATGTGCGATGATCCAACAGGGCGCTTGGCAGAAAATGGCATACTACGACTGATAGCCATCATCATCATTGTGAAGGCAGCAGAATATGACTGGGGGGATGGGGGACTGGGGGACATACGGAGTTCCAGCCACTGCTGGACTGAGCATGTCTGCCCAGGTGCCCATGATCGACAGCCACTGCTGTACGACGAGGACGGTTACCAGTCGTAATAAACCATCTACTGCCAAAAGGCAAAAGGCAAGGGCTGGTGCAATGCAGCCCTACGGCTGCCAGCACCACGGCTGCCAGCACCCAGATCGCCGATGAAGGCTACCAGTCATGCTGCACCGTCTACCGCCAAAAGGCAGTTAGCTGCTGCTGCTGTGTAGCAATGCAGTCCCACGTCTGCCGGCACCCAGATGACATATGGTGACGGTGAGCTGAGCTGAGCGGGCTCCATGCTTGCCGTGGTATGTTGTCTGCACAGGTAACCCAGGTAAAAAGGCGTGAATCTATTGTCTGCCGTTGCTCTGACGGAGGGGGAGGGGCCTGACGACATGTACCCAGAACCCCCCGCGACACTGTTTTGCATCATTCGGGCATTGGGATCTCAACCGAGAATTCCAATAGGCGGCAGAGACTGCGGGAACTGTGGGATAGCTACCCATAGTGCAATGCTCCGGAAGTCGACGCTAGCCTCGGTACTGTGGACGCAGTCCACCGAATAGAGCACTTAGAGCATTTTATGTGGGGACACACACAATCGGCTGTATACAACCGATTTCTATAAAACCGGCTTCTATTAATTCGACCTAATTTCGTAGTGTAGACATACCCCCAGTCTTCTCTTTTCCAGACTAAACAAACCCAATTTTTTCAATTTTCCCTCATAGGTCACGTTTTCTAGACTTTTAATCATCTTTGTTGCTCTTCTCTGGACTTTCTCCAATTTGTCTACATCTTTCTTGAAATGTGGCACCCAGAACTGGACACAATACTCCAGTTGAGGCCTAAAGAATGCAGAGTAGAGCGGAAGAATTACTTCTCATGTCTTGCTTACAATGCTCCTGCTAATACATCCCAGAATGATGTTCGCTTTTTTTGAAACTGTGTTACACTGTTGACCCATATTTAGCTTGTGTCCACTATGACCCCTAGATCGTTTTCCGCAGTACTCCTTCCTAGGCAGGTTTCAGAGTAGCAGCCGTGTTAGTCTGTATCCGCAAAAAGAACAGGAGTACTTGTGGCACCTTAGAGACTAACACATTTATTTGAGCATAAGCTTTCGTGGGCTACAGCCCACTTCTTCGGATGTGGGCTGTAGCCCACAAAAGCTTATGCTCAAATAAATTTGTTAGTCTCTAAGGTGCCACAAGTACTCCTGTTCCTTCCTAGGCAGTCATTTCCCATTTTGTATGTGCATTTCCCATTTTGTATGTGTGTTCCTTTCTAATTGGAGTACTTTGCATTTGTCCTTATTGAATTTCATCCTATTTACTTCAGACCATTTCTCCAGTTTGTCCAGATCATTTTGAATTATAATCCTATCCTCCAAAGCATTTGCACCCTCTCCCAGCTTCGTATCATCTGCAAATTTTATAAGTGTACAAAAGGCCATATCATAAAGATGCTATGCAGAAAGAATCTGCAAGATTTGGACATAACCTGGGTATGAGGACATAGAGAGGTATCTGAGTCTAAGATAACATGCAGGTTATGGGCTTAAGTGACAGGCAGGGTGGTGATTGTGTCTGCAGTGATCAAGAATTGATGGAGAGTTTAGGGGGAAGGTTTAGATTTAGAATAGCAATTGATTAGAACTTGTTGAGCTTGAGCAGATGGCTATATATTCATGAGGAGGTGTCAGAGAGACAGTCTGAGATTTTAATTTGGACAGAAAGAGTCAGGTCAGGAATAGAGAAGCAGATCTGAGTCATCAGCATAAAGATATGGTTGAATTTGTGTTTGTGGATGAGATTACCCAGAGATAAAGTATAGAGGAAGAAGGTATTAGTACCAAGGAGACAGCCCTGTGGAACCTCCACAGAAAGCTTGGGGGAGGGGGGGAATGAAAAGCATCCGCCACGGAAAATTCTGAATGAGCAACTGGAGGTAAGAGGACAACTAGGAGAAGACAGAGTCATAGAAGCCAAGGGAAGAAAAGATTTCAAAAAGAGCAGCATGGATGAGTGTCAAAGACAGCTAACAGGTCAAGAAGGAGGAGGATGGAAAACCAGTTCTGAGATTTTGCTAGGAAGAGGTTTTTAGAGACTTTTTGGTGAGAGTGGTTTTATCTAAATGCAATGGGGAGAAGCTGGATTAGAGAGAGTCTGGTATGGAATTGGAGGAGAGCTCCAGACAGCAATTGTAGACCGCTCATTCATTGAGCTTTAGATGTATGGGAGAAAGGAGATGGGGCAGTACTTGGAGAAGCAGGTGGTGAGTTTTAAGATGGGAGAGAATAAAGCTTGTTTATATCATGAGGGGAAGAGCCAGAGGAGAGTGAGAGGTTAAGGAGAAAAGTAAGAGAATTGATGAGCAGGTGAGCAGATGTGGTAGGATCATGGGGGTAAGTGAAGGAGTTAGAGGGGGAGAGCAGATACGAAAATTCTGTCTCTCTGACAATGAAAGGAGGAGGGAGAGTGCTATAGAAGGGAAAGCAAAGGCTGAGGCAAGAGGAAATTTGACAAAATGCTACATGACTTTCTATTAGAAGAAATCAAGAAAATTCTATGCATGCAGAAAAGTGGTGGTAGGAACGCGGGAGTGTTTGAGGAGTGAGTCAAAGGTGGTGAAAAGGCAGCGGGGATTGTAGAGTGAAATTCAGTTAAGTTGAAGAAATAGAGTTGTTCAGATAGGAAGGCAGAACCAAAGGAGGAAAAAATGAATTTGTAGTGGAGAAAGTCATTCTGTCATGGAATTTCTGGCAGTTATGTACTGCAGAGTAAAAGCAGAAGTGGATGTTGGGAGGTGAGCCAGGGCTAGGAGTTGACGGAGATGACCTTGCAATGGGGGAGAGGGGCAAAGGAGTTAAAATTGGAGGAGAGTGAAGCATGGAGAGAAACAGCCATATCAATAGAAGAAAGGAAAGAGAGGCTAGGAAGTGGCCAGGAAGGAGAGGGATGAATGTTGAATTAGTAACCAAACTAGAAAAATTAAATTTGAGTTGGATATTTGTCTATATTTGAGGTAATTTTTCATCTCTTGTTTATTCTTATTGACAGAATACAAGTTTTCTTTGTTTGATTTTAATGTTTTGTTTATTTTTTTCCTTTTCATTGGCAAACAGAATAATAAGGTTGATAATATGTTAGAAAACCTATTTACAAGAAAATTAAGATGGTCTCTTTGCATTAGTATTGTGGTGACATGCCTGCTGGTTATATAAAAGGCACATCTGTGCTCAGATCTTTTGTACGTTATATCAAATGCCTATTATACACAGAGGAACTGGAGAGCAAATGCTATAAATACATTGTTAGCAGAGGTTAGGGAAATTATATTGTGGGAAATCTTTGCAGTTTGCCATCTCATCTTGTCTGCACCTGTCAACTATACACACCAGCTGACCACTTCCCTTTTCTAATAGAGAAGAAAAAGAATATGACTATTAGAAGTGGTGGTCTCTGCCCAATATAATAAGAGAAGCATGGATTAAATGTAATATGTTTAATCTGGAAAATATTTTGGGTATGTTATTGATTGCCTGTTGTGATCAGCTCCAATCTATTATGAGGTTGAGTTTACTGTGCTAATTCTGCTTGCATCAGTGCCCTTACACATCTGTTTAAACCAAGCCGTTGTTTATATTTATGAAGAAGCAGCTTGAGAAAAATCAATGTGGGGGCCTAAGTGCAGCAAATCTTTAACAGAACAAAGTGGTTCCCCATGTACAGTACACTGAATACAACAAAGATCCAGGGACAAAAACATTTCTTGTTTAATTACCAAAAAAAACCCACCTTTAAAACTTTACTTGTACCATAAAATCCATAAACATGCAGTCCTTAAGCATTCAATATTCTTTTCTGTTTGTTTTCTAATTAAATCACCAATAATGGTTTGATTGTCTGAACAAGCCCATTGGATGTAGGAAATACAGAATAAATATTTTAATTGGAAATTTATTTAACAGAAATCCTCCATGCAATATACAGGAATGGCAGAGCTGATTTATCTACACTGATTACCTGTTGGCCTAATTATACTGGATTCTGTAATTGTTCAGCCAACTACCTTATAATAATTATTTACTATTTGTGAACATAAGAGCATAAATTTAAAATTTGATTACAGTACACTGGACTCAGGAATGTGACTTATCAATAGATATAATATATAATGAAATGGATCCAGCCACCTTAAAATCTCTGTGAGAAGTCTACTGAGAATAATAATTATAAAAACCTCCCATTTCTAACACACTTCACTGTATCACTTCCTTTTGGCATCAGAAAGAGCCTGCTAGTGATGGTGGCATATATTTTTCTGGTGCTACACATTATTTACTTTTTTAACTGATTTTATATTGAATTACTGTGCTGCAGTTAATAAAATACAGTAATTGCAACTATTAATAGCCTCATGATTGAAAGAATGCTCTTCAGTAACTTGGTGATTGCTCAGAAATTGGATGTTACTGATAAATAGTACAAACAATTCCATAGTCCGAGCCCTGTGAGCCTGAGTCAGTTGGCATGGGCCAGCTGCGGGTTTTTCTTTGCTGTGTAGACATACCCATAGACATTAAGGCCAGAAGGGACCATCATAATCATCTAGTCTGACCTCCTGCAGATTGCAGGCCACAGAACCTTGCCCAGCCACTCCTGTATTAGACCCATAACCTCTGGCTGAGTTACTGAAGTCCTCAAATCATGGTTTCAATTTACAGAGAATCTGTCATTTACTCTAATTTAAGCCTGCAAGTGACCCAGACCCCACACTGCGGAGGAAGGCAAAAAACCCTTGGGCTTAGGTCCCAGTCCTGCAAAGTCTTTACAGGATTAGGCATAGGTGTTAACTTACTCAGATACTGGGGGGTACTCGACTCCCACTCTGCCTCAGACCTCGCCCTCACTCCAGCCCTTTCCCCAAGCCCCCAACTCCGCCCTGCCCCTTCAGGCCCTGCCCTATTCCACTCCCACCTCTTCCTGCCCCCGCTCCTCCCCCACTCCAACCAGCGCCTCCTGCATGCCACTGAACAGTGGATCCACGGTGAGGGAGAGGCACTGGGAGGGAGAGGGAGGAGCTGATCTGCGGGGCTGCTGGTAGGCAGGAGGAGCTGGGGGAGAGTGGGGCCTAAGTGAGTAATGTGTAATAGGAACTATAATACTCTTATGGAAAATGACATTGGTTTTTGAAAGTTTCCCAAAACCTTAAGTACAGACACTAAAACTAAAGAATTACAACAGGGGTTATGGATCGGAGATGATATGACAGATATGTATATTTTTGTGCAAAAAACGCTGGGCCAAATACTTCTGTTGCATTTGTACAAGCCCAATGAACTTAGTGTGAATGCACATATGCCACACAGCAAATGGGTTCACAGAGGTTTGGCATGTATGTTTAATTCTGTCTTTGTATTTAATTGGGACCATTCCTTTTAAGTTTAAAAAGCACTGCATGTTTCTTACCTTTTAAAAAATGTACCCTTCTGGAACTTGAGGATTCTAATGCTCTTTGATTCTAAAAGTAGGAATGCATATCCTTGTTCCTCTAGAAAGTCTGATGTGCTGCAGACTGCTAAGTCATTCTGGGGGAGATTAGTGAGAGGAGGAGCAAAAATACAATGAGCTTCTCTTTGACAGGAGTTGTCATGATGTGTCAATATTTTTTCATTTCTCTATGAGATTGTTGTCTTAATTCCTTAACCATGCATATAGTGATTGGAGAAGGTGCAGAGAGGAAATTAAAGCTTACAGGTTGCTTATTGTTGACGTGGTATTCTGTCTTCTTTTTAAGCTATGGAATGTGCTGCTTCTGTGGTACCATCTACAAACTCACTTGTAGTCCAGTTTTTAGGTATAGGTAAACAGTGTTGATTGGTGATCCTCAAAAGTTCTAGAGGTTCTGTTAAAAAAAGTGCTTTCAAATGTTGCTGGTTATCCCCAGTCAGAACAATAAGATGTCATGGCATGAAGCAGAATGTGCTCTACGAGGGATGATATAAGTAGGGAAAAGTGATTCTGAAGTGACAGGTAGAAGTTTAGAAACACCCAAGAAATCGGCTGGCCTCCCTGCTACCTAGCTACTTTTGTCTGCCTTTTTTGATCTTCTAATACCCAATACAGTAACTCCTTGCTTAACATTGTAGTTTTAGTCCTGAAAAATGCTACTGTAAGCGAAACGACGTTAAGCGAATGCAATTTCCCCATAAGAATTAATGTAAATAGAGAGGTTTAGGTTTCAGGGAAATTTTTTTTGCCAGACAAAAGACTATATTGTGTGTGTATATATATATATACACACATATACACAGTATAAGTTTTAAACAAACAATTTAATACTGTACACAGCAATGATGATTGTGAAGCTTGGTTGAGGTGTTGAAGTCAGAGGGTGGAAGAGGGTAGGATATTTCCCAGGGAATGCCTTGCTGCTAAATGATGAACTAGCACTCAGCTGAGCCCTCAAGGGTTAACACATTGTTGTTAATGTAGCCCCACACTCTACAAGGCAGCACAAATGGAGGGAGGGGAGACAGCATGGCAGAGAGAGACAGAGACATACATCTTGTATGTGAGAGAAAGACACACATTGCCCCTTTAAGTACGCTGACCCACTCTAAGTACACTGCCCTTTTAAGTAGATCCGCAAGTTGAGACAGTAGCTCAGGGGTCGGCAACGTTTGGCACGCGGCTCGCCAGGGTAAGCACCCTGGTGGGCCGGGCCAGTTTATTTACCTGCTGACACGGCAGGTTCGGCCGATCACGGCCCCCACTGGCCGCGGTTCGCTGTCCCAGGCCAATGGGGGCGGCAGGAAGCCGCGGCCAGCACATCACTCGCCCGTGCTGCTTCTCGCCGCCCCCATTGGCCCGGGACAGCGAACCGCAGTGAGTGGGGGCCGCGATCAGCCGAACCTGCCATGTCAGCAGGTAAATAAACTGGCCCGGCCTGCCAGGGTGCTTACCCTGGCGAGCCGCGTGCCAAACGTTGCCGACCCCTGCAGTAGCTGCTGCCAGCAAACTCCCTCCCTCCTGAGCCCTGTCGCATCCCCCCCTGCTCTATGGAGATGGGGTAAGCGGGGGGGGCAGGGGTACACCCTGACATTAGCACCCTTCTTCCCCTCTCTCCCTCCACACGGCAACAGCAAGCAGGAGGCTCCCAGGAGCAGCTCCAAGGCAGAAGGCAGGAGCAGCACATGGCAGTGGGAGGAGGGACAGCTGAACTGCCTGCAATTGATAGCTTGCTGGGCGGCTACTGCACAAGGAACTTAGGGGAGTGGGGGGCTGACGGGGGCTGACGGTCCACCCTGGTTCCAAGCCCCCACCAGCTAGCTCTTTCTGCAAGCAGTGGACAAAGCAGGTGGCTGCCAAACAATGTTATATGGGAGCATAGAGCAACTTTAAAAGAGCATGTTCTCTAATTGATCAGCAATATATAGAAATAATAACTAAAAATTCACCAAAATGCACACACAGGTAAGTAAGGGTCTCGGACTCTCACCTTACATGAAAATATGTCCCTTGAAAGTTTTATTTTTAGAAACTGATAACTGAATAAACATTTGATTTCATTGTCAATCTCTATTTTTCACCACCACAGGCTCTGAAACTCCTTTTGAATGTTCAGGGTTGGAGCCTGGTGCCCCAGGATGGGATTGGCCTATGTCCAGATCATGGCCTGGAATCTTCCTTGAATAAAACATGGGACCCTGGGAAGCCCTCTACTGTACCCAGGCTAGCACAAACCTCTGGTGTGAACTATTCTCTTATGGGGAAAAAAGCTGCTCAGAAGAGGTCTCACATAAGTTGAGACCCCTCTAATCACCCTCCCACCCTCCAAAAAAGTACTAATCGAAGAGAAGAAAAGCCCATTGATTCCCTTTGTCTTCTGAAGATTCTTGTCTAGGAGATTTCTGTTTCCCTCAAGCCACATCAGGGCAGATACTCCTCAGCACTTTTCCCCCTACTCCCCTTCAGAGTGTGCAGCATGAGGGAAAATCATCCCCACCAGCTTCCCATGGTCACCCCCACAGAGTGCAGCATAGCAAATCAATGCAGAAAACACCAGGCCATAGTGTTGTATTGATTCCTCTAGGTATGCATATGCTCTTCTCAACAAAGGGAATTCTTCCTCCTTGGGAAAGGAAGGCCAGCATTCCAGATCAGATAAAGACTCAAAAAGTAAACAAAAACAAAAAAAAACTCCTCTCCCACCTCAAAAAACCAAAACTACAGAGAATAGACTCTTTCAGGCAAAAATGCACTGAATATTGTAAATGATGTTTGGGTGGTCTTCAGCTGTCCTAGAGAAACTATGGTATGTATTCCTTGTCATGTACCCTGGGAGGTTTAATAGTGGGTTAGGGATTGTGATGTTGCACCCCATAATGCTTTATAGAAATATGCTTATGCATGTAAATATGACATAACTGGAATATGTTTTATGCTAGATATGCCATGTAACATATCTTTGCAAAGGTTATGTTCTACTGAATGTATTCATCATATTCATATGCATGTATCATTTTTATATCTGAAGTTATGAGTGTTGGCTCTATGCTTGTATTTAAAGTGTTTGCTGTAGGAAGCACCTAAGTCAGATTTGGTAAGCATAGTGTGAAGGGGTTATTCATGTAATTGGGAGTACTTAGCTAACAATGGACCTTGATAGACACCAGTCCACATCTGAGCTTTCCTGGGAACATTCGGGTGAACATGTGGGCAATGGCGTCGGCCTCTAAAGAACTGAGTCATGCATGGACATGTGACTTTCCTATGTGACTCCAAAACTCCATCTTGTAGCTGTGATTCTACTCAGGGGGGAGAGAGGTTTCCACCCCCAAGAGAGAGACTATATAAGCCCATGGAAACTCCTCCATTTTGTCTTGAGGTGGCACAAAAGATAGCCTCTCCACCCCAAGGAGATGCTTGAAAGAAACTGGAACAAAGGACAGTAACTACAGGGGTCTGAGTGATAGCTGGACCCAGACTAGGAGGAAGTCTAGTCTGTAAAAGAAGCTTATTGGAACATCTCTAAGGGTGAGATTTACCTGCATTTAGTTTCTTACTGTATTAGGCTTAGACTTGCATGTTTTATTGTATTTTGCTTGGTAACTTACTTTGTTCTGTCTGTTTTTACTTGGAACCACTTAAAGCCTATTTTTTATATTTAATAAAATCACTTTTTACTTATCAACTATTAATTCCTGGGGGAGCAAACAGCTGTGCATATCTCTTTATCAGTGTTATAGAGGGCAAACAATTTGAGTTTATCCTATAAGCTTTATACAGAGTAAAATGGATTTCTTTGGGATTTGGATCCCATTGGGAACTGGGTATCTGTGTGTTGGAGACAGGAGCACTTCTTAAGCTGTTTTCAGTTAAGCCTGCAGCTTTTGGGGGACGTGGTTCAGACCTGGGTCTGTGTTTGTAGCAGGCTAATGAGTCTGGCACAACCAGGCAAGGTACTGATGTCCCAAGCTGCCAGGGAAAATGGGCTCAGAGGTAGTCCCAGCACATCAGGTGGCAGTTCACAAGGGGGTTTCTGTGACCCAACCCATCACAGGGATCTCCTGCCACACCTGAGATTGGAAATTATTGGTTTGTCTTCCCCAGCAGCTGCTGTGGATCACTATGTCCTAACTTTTGGGCTGTCATTTCCAGTTGGCACTGTGGGTCACCAGGCCCTCATGTTCAGGTTATTGCTCCTACCTCCTGTTTCAGTTTGCTTGCCTCATGACCACCTTGATGATGAATCCCTATCTACAATTACATTTAGAGACCTGTCAGGCAGTTTTAATCTGTTTCAGGTGTGCTATGTTTATTTTGTATGGTTGTGGGTTTTTTGACCAAAATGTCATGTGGTGCTATGTCAAATGTCTTACAGAAGTCTAAATATATTACATCAACATTTTATTGGTCAAACTTATAATCTCATCAAAAAAAAAATCAAGTTAGTTTGACAGGATCTGTTTTCCATAAATCTACGTTTTTCAGAGGTAGGTCTACCCTTCACTGCCACTGATTGACAAGGTCGGTCATCTTCCATGGCTGCAGAAAGCAGAGACCCAGTGTCTGTGAAACTTATTACTCCAAGAAAGGAAACTTAAGGTAAGGCACAGATAAATTTTACTATTAATTGGTAGTGAAACATTGTGGAAATGTATTGATTTTGATTAAATTTCATATTAAGAAATGGAACTGAATATTAAGATCAAAATGTTGCATTTCAACCATATTCAAATGAAACATTTTGATTTTCTATTTCTAAATAATTTAGTTTTAAAATTTTATATAGCATAATAAAAACATTTTAAAAATCAAAATTAGACCAAAATGTTTCAATTTAATTGAAACATAACATTTTAATTGATCCAAAATAATTTTTCCCCAGAACTTTGTTTAATGGTAAATTTCAGTTGTTTTGGTTTTGTTCCATTTTGGAATGGAATTTTTTTTAAAGTTGTGGAATTTCCCATTAAACAGAAAATCTAGTTCCTGCCAAGCTCTAGTCACAAGATCATTTTTGTTTTATGAATGAAACACCAATAGAAGCTGGTAATTTGTTTGCATTTTGTCATGTTAAACTGCACTGATAGATTTTTATTCTGTCATGTTAGTCCCAGCTCCTTTTCCTGGTCCTTATACTGAATATTTTTTTCCATTTAGCAAATATTAGTTTGTGTCCTTCCTCCCAAACTGATTATTTTATGTTAATTAACTAAAGTAAACATTGCAGGCGATAGAATTGTATTAGAAACATAGTAATTCTCTTAGGCCCTAATCCTGCAAGTTTCCTCATGTAAGCATAAGAGTCTGGTGTCATCTAGCTTATTATAGCATCAGGGCCCTAAATTTCTATTATGATAAGAATGATAGATGTCTATTTCCTGGAAGGAATACAATAACTGTAGTACATTCAGTAGTTGTTACTTTTGATCATAATTATATGTGTGATTCTCTTGCCTTGTTGAGTGATTGCTGAAATGCAGCATATCTAGAGCAAACTTTAAACTGGTAATTTTACAATGCTGTAGTACATGGTACGTGCTCTAGCTGCCTGCTTATAGTAATGTTTTTGACTCACTAATGACATAATCTTGTCACTTCTCAGTGTTGGAAATGGTTAAAATAAGTTATCTCCTGTATTACAAGTACAAATGTACTCATTGGCATTTATACAGAAATGTTCAAAGTGTGACATTCACAATGTATATATTAAGAAAAAGTACTGCAGTTGTATTTCCTCTCCCTCCTCCCCCAAGCACAATGATGTATAAAGAAATGCCACTATAATTTGCACCAGACACAATTTGGGAAAATCTGGAGTTAGTCTACTGACAAACAAAGAAGCTGGAAACACTGGCAGGATACAAAAACATTTAGAGCTGCCATAAACTGATAAACAGTCCAAACAATAAACTTACTATTCATTCTATGAATTATTCAGGAAAATACAAAAAGATATAACTTTACCTGAAACACTCTCAGGAAGTTGTCCCCAAATTCTTATACTGATATTAGGTTAATTGTATGGTTAATTGTAAAATTTAATGTTCAGGACGATTGCAATGTAGATTATTAATGATTGTGGGTATTCCCATTGTTCAGGTTTTTTAATTAAATATGGTAGATTATCTGAAGCACTTTATCTAAGCCAGCACGTTGTGATTTTTTTTGTATTGACATCCTGTGCCTGCCTTACAGTTTTATACCAACAGTTTGCTTTCTAGGGTATATTATATAACTAGGAGGCTTTAATGTAAAATTGTCACTAGTATCTTATTGAGCAAAATGAAAAAAACATGGTTCAGTTCTCCTTTGGCTATGACCGCTACGAATCTCTAATAATTATTAGATAATAATAATAATAATAATAATTATTATTATTATAAAGTATCAGTGAAATAAACTATTTGTTGAAGTGTCAACATGCACAGTAGTGATTTTTCTGCTGCTGTTTGAGGGTTGTCGTGAAAGTTGCTGATAACTGTCCCTGATACATCAAAGAACCTCACTATTGACATAATCTTGTCACTTCTCAGTGTTGGAATTGGTTAAAATAAGTTATCTCCTTTATTAAGGATATGAGTAGTGTGTTGTCTTAAACAACTTGTGGTTCTGATCCAAAGCCTACTGAAGTCCATGGAAAGTCTCTCGTTGACTTCAGTGGGCTTTGCATCAGACCTCATGAGTTTAAAGTTAGTCACATTCTTAAGCAGTTTGCTGGATCAGAGACAGAGTGCTCTGTCCCTTGCAGTTTATAAATAAAAATCTGGATTCACACCTACCAGTATATTGTAAGGACCATATGTTCACTTCCTATGGAAGAAGAGAATTTATATTTAAAGATCAATGGCATAAGGATATGAGACACTGTGTTGTATTATCCAAGTTCTGTGCACCAAGCTTCTGGTCACATGCGGCAGAGGACGAGATCTGAACTACTTCAATAAGCCAAAAAGACACTGGTAACAACACCAGAGATTCTGTGAATTTCCATTTTAACATTTGCATTTTCTTGTGATTCCATAGAACGCTGTCGTCATGCTTCTCCTTGATAGCATGCTGCGTTGCCATTAGTTCCCTGCCAAATGCTGTGTGCATTTGACCCCTTTGATGTAAGTTTTAAAGCCTTGTCAAACAAATTATTTTTCATTTTGTCAATATTAGCTTAAACTAATGACCTCCAGAGTTTTGAAGGAGGACCACACTGCAGTCATTGGCAGTGTAGGATTTATCACAGAACAATTCATTTAAGATATTTTCATTTAAACCAGACTCTTGTTTAACTAGAGCCTTAGAGAAGGCTCCTGAAATCAGCACAGACCTCAGCATGCTCCTTGCCTCTGTAAAGTTACTATTACACCTAAAGTATGGTGGCCTGAGAAGTGGTAACTTCCTACATGTAGCTGACTGCCCTCCCATCTCCACTACCGTTTGACATTTCTATAGAACTACAGAATATGTGATCTCCTTCTAGGCAGATGGAGTGTGTCTACTGTTCTATGTAGGAACTTTCATCCTGTACGGGTGTTTTTTATTTGTTTTTGTTTAGATTATTTTGCACCACATTCCCTAGCTCACTGGTGCAAGAACAACCAGAACATGTGATGCAAAATTCAAAAAGAAAATCTCCTTTATATTATCTTGGGAGGAGAAGTGTCCATGCACTTAGAGAAACCATTTTTGTTCATCTCAGTAGACCAACAAATGCACAGCAGAAAGAAGAAAATAACATGCCTGGATCATGCAATTAGCATTTTCATTTCACTTTTATGGGGGCACCTCGATTATTTGTGGGTGATATTTCTATACAAGCCTGATTCTGTGCCGAACATGAAATACTTGGAACTTAGTAAATATGTAAGGAATCACATTACTTCTTCCCGGAGCAGCATAAACATATTTGGATAGAATGGGATGCTAAAGGAATTGAAGATGCTGACATCAGTAATTTCCCTCTTTCATTTGACATTTGCATCCCTTCCCATTAGTATTGGACTACATAGCAAGTTATACAATCATTCAGAAAAATATCCCCAGTAAAATAATGTTAAAGCAGTAAGACAGATACATTATTGTCCTATTTACCAGGCATCTTCTGTATTATCCCAAATGTCTTTGCCAAAACATGTGTGTGGGGGGGGAAGGGTTACTCACTTCAATTAGCTAGATAGATATAGATATCTTTACTTCAGTTCTGCTTTGTTTTTTTTCTTTTTCCCATAATCGTATCAGTTAGTTTTACTAATTATTAAGTCTTTTCATTTTACTATTTGATTATTGTTTTTATAGCAATTTTATGTAGTTTATTTTTGAATTTTTTTTTAAATCAGAAATTGAATTTAGTTGAAAATAATTTCAAAATTTGTTAATGTAAATCTTCATATAAAATCTGTCTAATCTAATCTATCTATACAAGATAGACAGATACCTGGGTGGGTTCAGGAAATAAACTAATCTAGGTGCTGATTGATTGATGAACTATAGTTACATATCAAAGGGGTAGCCATGTTAGTCTGGATCTTTAAAAGCAGCAAAGAGTCCTGTGGCACCTTATAGACTAACAGACGTATTGGAGCATGAGCTTTCGTGGGTGAATACCCACTTCTTCATCAGAACTAACTGAAACATTTGATGACAAAGGACCACATTAAACCCTGATGTAAGCAGGAGCAATTCCACCAAAGTCAATGCAGTTTGGGCTTGCATTATGCCGCTGATGATTCTACTACATACACCTCTACTCCGATATAACGCTGTCCTCGGGAGCCAAAAAATCTTACCGCGTTATAGGTGAAACTGCGTTATATCGAACTTGCTTTGATCCGCTGAAGCATGCAGCCCCGCCCCCCCGGAGCGCTGCTTTTCCGCATTATATCCAAATTCGTGTTATATCGGGTCACGTTATATCGGGGTAGAGATATAGTTATTACTTACTGTAACGAGCAAAGGCAGATTCTTTTCTCTGAAACAGCTACTTTGCACTATTTAAGGACTGTACTCAGCTGGCATAAATTCCAGCAGTCCCATGAGTATTCTAACTCAGTGGTTCTCAACCAGAGGTCTGGGGCCCCCTGGGGGTGTACAAGCAGGTTTCAGGGGGTCCTCCAAACATGACCGGCATTAGACTCGCTAGGGCCCAGGACAGAAAGCCAAAGCCCCACCATGCAAGACTGCAGCCCGGGGCCCTGAGCCCCATCACCCAGGGCTGAAACCGAAGCCTGGGCAATTTAGCTTCACGGGGTCTCCTGTGGTGTAAGGCCTCAGACAATTGCCCTGCTTGCTACCCCCTAATTCTGGCCCTGGCTTTTATATGGAGAAAAACAATTGTGGCACAGCTGGGCCATGGAGTTTTTATAGAATGTTGCGGGGGCCTCAGGAAGAAAAAGGTTGAGAACCTCTGTTCTAACTCATGCTGTGGCTACAGAGAACAGGGACCATGGCTACAGAGAGTAGGGACCAGTTACTAGCTACTAACACCTCGCAACCCCAGTCTCTTGCAGATCTTGGTGCAAGATAGAATTTGCCTCACAGCATATGTTAGAAAATACATCTTGCACAGTGAATTTGAATTTGTGATTATTTTTGCACATTCTTTTTTGGTACAGACAGACTCTAATGATTGTGCAAGGAGAACTATGCAGTCACTACTTGCAATGCATGATTTATAATCCAGTTTAACCTTTTATATTACATGACTATATTGTGAGAAATTAAGTCTCTCAAGGAGAAATTCAGTGTAGTTTTCTTCTTGTCCTCCTCAATGATTTTCATTAAGCTGGTGATCATACTGTTAAATAGTTCAATAACCTCTTTCTAGAGAGCACAATAAATTAAAATGACTAGAAGGCATAAGATAAGACGTGTCAAGCTGTCAAAGAATGTTGAAAACAAAAAGTAATTACTCTAGATGCTGGACAGTGATGGAAGGTTGTGGTTTGTTTCTTTGGGTGGGAATGTAAACAAAGTATTTTGAGGGACAAAACTTAAACATGTGAATCCTTCCTAGGAAGGAAGGGGTATTAGAGGGCAGAGGAATCATTGAATAGGGGGTGAGGGGTTTGTGGCTGCAGCAAGGGAAAAGGGAGTTATGAGGAGGGGAGATGAATGAGGATAGATAGTAGGGGTGATGAGAGGTTGGGGGGGGCTCAGGTGAGGAAGGCATGACACCCCCTGCTCTACCAGGGCACCCCAACCTGCCTGAACCCTAACCTGCCTGCACCCCACAACTCTGCCAGGGCACCCTAACCCCATGCACCCCACAGCTCTGTTAGTGTACCCCAACACTGCATGAAAGCAATAAGTGTTGGAAGAACATAAACCAAGAAATTGGCAGGTTGATGGCTAAATGTATACTGTATGGTATAGAGACATTATAAGCTCTGACACCTCACTGTTTCCCAGAGATAGGGGACATCTATTGTACAGGAGTCAGGGAATCTTTCTCTCAAACACAAAACTGTCAGTATTTTGGAAGAGAAACCATGCCTGTAATTTCTCTCACCAGCCCTGTCATGAAACACAACCAGGAACCTATTCCACTCTAATATAGTTGTCCTTCGCTCCAGCACTCTGTGTAAGTTGGGTTATAGTAAACACCAATTGGGAAAGTAACACCAGTAGAAACATTTGTATATGAGGGAGTGAAGGCTGTAAGAAGAGGCATTCCCTGCTTGCTATGGGGAGGTCTGGTTACAGAAGTGGGGTGGGGCCAGTTTAGAGGGAGACACATGGATTGGGTCAGGGGCATGGCTGGGGAGGTGTGCCAAAGCAGGGCTGGTGGGGCACAACTGATTTGCAGGACAGGAAATGCTGGGGGGGCGGAGGACTGGCTCAATATGCTACAACTGCCTAAGTGACTATTAACTCCTAACAACAATATAGCTATTCCTGTTTTAAAAAAAAACCTAGGTAATTCAATGGCAAAAAAACTATGTTAATGCCCATGCAACCTTAACTGCCCTCTTTCAGCAATGCCCCAGTACATCCCATTAATGCACTACCTTTGCTGTGCCAACAGTCTTAAGATTCTGATGACCTATGCCCCTGATGTACCTTCAAGATCTGTAGATGGAGGGTAGCTTCTATATGTGGATCTCCCCCTTTTTATCATAGACCTGGTCCAGTAGATAGGACACAGGACTGGGACTGAGGGGACCTGGGTTCTCTCCCTGGCTCTGCCATTGACTTGGGCAAGCCTCTTCACCTCTCTGTGCTTCTTGTTTCCCCTCTGTCACCTCTAGCTGCTTTGTCTACTTACAGTTTAAATTGTTTGGAGCAGAGACCATCATGTACAGCATTTAAAACAATGGTGTGCCAATCTTGGTGAGATTCTTGGACAGTCAGCTAGAATTTTATAATAATCTGCTGTCCATACACGTTTTTGACCCCAAATTCTCACTCATTCACTTACAGTACTGCTCACCATGTTTCAAGGATGCACCGCATCAGATGATGTGCGATGGCAGAGGATTAGAATGCTAGTGGTGCATCATCATCTCTGATTTCAATAGGAAAGAGCAAAACCTGTTTTATTCCTTTTTAGCTGTGAAGGAAGCCAAAATCATCTTTTCTCCATCCAGCTGGATCTAAATCAGCATAACTACACTACACAGAAAACCACTTACATCAGTACAGCCTGTGCTCATCCCCGTAGCTGAGTACCTCCCACCATGAGGAGCTGGCTGCCTATTTCACTGAAAAGATAAACAAATCTGAAATGGGTTAGCTAGTCTCAAAAAGAACAAAGAAAGACAGAGGGTGGGTTTCATTTAGCCTTTTTTTTGTTTTTGACTGAGTTTGGCTCAGTCACGCAGGCCATAAAGACACTGAGAAACTTATTGTCCTACATATATCAGACAAACTCCACCTCTTCCAAACTAGTGAAAGACACTGCAGAACCCTGGATCTACAATGGACTGAAATTAAAGCTTGTTTCAGAGAGAGTTACCTTCCACACTATAAAATGTGTGATAATAGAGCTAGTCCTCATTTGACACCAATGGCCATGGCAGTACTGTCTGTCTCGAGTGGCGATCATCCCCCTCCAAACCCAACGGGATTTAAACATAATGAGCCTATCTCCAGTATTTTATGTACTGCCCCTCTCTTTCTCTAGTCCCTGGCAATGCCAACCTCTTAGCTTTTCTGTTGGCTCTCCAATAAGCAGCATCCTGTGCTGGATGGGCTGGCAGGATAGTTTCACTCTCTGCTTTCTGTAGGTGTACTGACACCAGTTACTGCCTTCCCCCTTCCTAAATGTGTGATTATGCTGTCTCCTTCAAACTGTTGGGAGCTTTCCACACTTCTCTAGCCAAAATGGCCTTATGTGGCCACATCCACAGACATCCTGCCTACTTGCAGTGACTCAATGGGATGATGCCATGGAGATTCTGTAGCTTTAAGATAAGTGTTTTCCAGCTGATTATTAACTACATGTTAGAGGGCATGTTTTAGCCCTGAGTCTCTAGCTCAGGGGTCGGCAGCCTTTCAGAAGTGGTGTGCCGAGTCTTCATTTATTCACTCTAATTTAAGGTTTCGCCTGCCAGTAATACATTTTAACGTTTTCAGAAGGTCTCTTTCTATAAATCTATAATATATAACTAAACTATTGTTGTATGTAAAGTAAATAAGGTTTTTAAAATGTTTAAGAAACTTCATTTAAAATTAAATTAAAATGCAGAGCCCCCCGGACCGGTAGCAAGGACCCGGGCAGTGTGAGTACCACTGAAAATCAGCTCCCGTGCTGCCTTCGGCACGTGTGCCACAGGTTGCCTACCCCTGCTCTAGCTAAAGGAACGAGAATGAGAATGAACACAGCAGGACAAATTCAGACCTGGTATAAGAAGGTGCAACTACACTGAAGCCAATGAAATTACACCAGCTTACGCCCTGACTGAATTGGCTGTGCGTATGCTAGAAAGAACTATAAGATGTCAATAAATATGTCTATAACCCTAAATTATTTAAAATACTATTTTGCTTTACAGCTTGCTTTTTCTTCTTCTAGCCATCTTCTTTATATTTGTCTTAGTTTCTGGAAGACTATGCAAATATTTTGTTTTCTGCTACTGTCCTGTTATAAGGTCAGATGTTAACTTGCGCTGCATATTATTTATTCACGCTCTCAGAAAAGGCAGTTGATGCATTTCTTTTAGCTTTTGTTTATGTAGTTTGCTTTACAAGTGCAATAAAATCCTTTTCCTATTTCTTTGACATATGTACTCATTATTCAGAAAATCATTTTTGTCTTTTTTATGAATTAGGTTTTTAGCCTCTGAGTGTAAGGTAATGAAATAATTATATTAAATCATCTTTAGAATTTGAGATTACATTATATGGGGCTGTCTTTATCTGAGAACATCAAGTATTTAATACTATATTTTAAATAGTCTGACTTACAGAAGCATACCATTCTTGGTGTTAAAGTTGATGGACATTTTTTTTGTATATCTAGAAAGAATGCAGTGGTAATATCCTGTCAGCTATTTTAATGGTTCTTTGTCAAATGTGCTTTTAAGACTTCATTTAACTGAATTTGGACAATGAAAAATATAAAATAAATCAAATAAAATCTGAAGCGCTAATATGATGTTGTTATGAATGACAGAAAACTTTACTTAAAGCATCACTGCTACTGAGATATCTAATTTCAGTTGTGGCTCCTTAATAAAATATTTACATAAAACACTAACAATTAATATGGGAACCAGAACAATGTGAATTATGTAGGAGAAGCTTCAGTTAATCCATATGGTAGGGAAGAGATAATATTGCCCCAACTTCCCTTTCCCCCAAAGTGATGTATATAGAAGGTTGGGATGGCTATGGTAACTGCAAACCTTTGGTTCCATAGAAACAGGGGCATCAGGACATAACTTGTGATGTTGATGTGTGTAACCACCACATTCCTATTGTGCCATGATGACATAGAAGATTATAGTCAGCACCAAAGGAGGTAGTTTAGAAGTAAGTGGTGAAAGTAAGAGGAAAAGCGAAAGAAAAAATGGATAGGTATGGATGAAGGTAGGGGGAGAACAACATAAAATACAGTGTATTAAAAGCTTTGTTCTTTAGTCCTGCCGTTGAAAATGGTTTGGATTGTAAAATTTTAATGGAGCAATGAAATCAAGGTAATTTCATAAAAATACATATTGAATTGTAAGCTGTGATAGAGAGAGTGAGACTATCAAAGGCCCTTTGTGATGATGAAAATTCCCCCTGCTGTGGAAAGGTAAACACCATTTTAATTGCTGGCAATGCTAGCACTATCGTCTGATGTGGTGAAGGTGAAGTGGTCCGTTATTCACGGACTTAATAGCAAGACTGCATTTATGGCTTATTACAACAATCTGTAACCCACTAACAATCACATCCCCAGCTGCTTCCCTCCCCCCTTACTTTCCTCCTTATGACTGGAGGGGTGTTAACCGGCCACTTCACGTTGATTGGTCCCTTGGAATATGTGTTAACTATTTATGCTAAACAATCTGTTCTACCTTGTATTTAGTAGTGACACTCTGGGTTAGCTTCCCAAACCTGAAGAAGAGTTCTGTGTAAGAGCTTGTCTACACTGGCAAGTTTCTGCACAGTAAAGCACCTTTTTGCGCTCAAACTGCAGACATGTACACACTGCCAAGCCACTTTGTGCGCAGAAACTCTTGAGTTGCAGTGCGGCAAAAAAACCACATTGACGAGAGTCATAAGGCTATTTGTGCAGAGGCTCCAGCACTCTATTGCCAGTGTGGACACTTGATTGCTTTCTGTGCTGTAATTGGCCTTCAGAGCTGTCCCATAATGCCTCAAGTGACTGCTCTGCTCACTGTTTTGAACTCGGCTGCCCTGGAGACATGAGCCCCTCCCCTTTCAAAGCACGGTTTCTGACAGCCCTTGCATGCTGTGGTGTGTGTGTGTGAGAGAGAGAGAGAGAGAGAGAGATTGCTGTGCAGAGAGCCCAGGGAGGGAGGTGGGGGCTGATGTTGGGGTTTCCCCTTCCCCCTGCCTTAGCACTGGTTGCTTCCTGATGCTGTCTGAACTTACAAGACAGCATGCTGACACACTGTCCCCCAAAAGGCACTGTTTCTCCCCCCTCCATAAACACACACACTCCCACCCCCCCCACACACTTCAGTGGAAAAGCAGCTGGCAATGTAATAGGATGCCCATGGAACAATAAAAAGAACGAGGAGTACTTGTGGCACATTAGAGACTAACAAATTTATTTGAGCATAAGCTTTCGTGGGCTAAAGCCTACTTCATCAGCTGCATGCAGTGGAAAATACATTAGGAAGATATATATATATAGATATAGATATCTATATATATATATATCTTCATATATATATAGATAGATATAGATATCTATATCTATATATATATATCTTCCTACTGTATTTTATATATACATATATATATATATATACAGAGAACATGAAAAAATGGGTGTTGCCATACCAACTCTAATGAGACTAATTGATTAAGGTGGGCTATTATCAGCAGGAGAAAAAAAACGTTTGTAGTGATAATCAGGATGGCCCATTTCAAACAGTTGACAAGATGTCTGATTTGAGTCCATTTCTACGCTAAAGAATAAATGGACACAAATCAGATGTCAAGAATTATAACATTCAAAAACCAGTCAGAGAACACTTCAACCTCCCCCTGGTCATTCAATTACAGACCTAAAAGTCGCAATTATTCAACAAAAAAACGTCAACAACTTCAAAAACAGACTCCAATGAGAAACTGCAGAACTAGAATTAATTTGCAAACTGGACACCATTAAATTGAATAAAGACTGGGGGTGGATGAGTCATTACACAAACTAAAAACTATTTCCCCATGTTAATTTCCCCCCTACTGTTACTCACACCTTCTTGTCAACTGTTTGAAATGGGCCATCCTGATTATCACTGATGAATATAGCCCTTTTTCCTATTGTGAATAGGTCCCAATTTCTATAAATACATAGGTTATTTGCAAGTATTTGACAAGTAACTTACATGAACAATTCTCATAGTATGGTTGATAGTGAAATGTTGACTTTACCTATTCGTAATTCTTTATTTATGGTGTGTGATTGGTCATCTAGGTCACATCATATTGATTCTGCTCCCTAAGCAGATGATTGAAACTTCTAAAATATGAGAATAATGAATGGATAATTATGAGTAATACTTTATGGGTAGGAATTTTCTAAAATAATCTTTCTTAGTTCAATTTTTAAAACTGAAGATTTGCAACATCTTTATTATTAAACTGATCGTCAACAGATTATTCATAAATATGATCCTATGAATAGGGTCAGAGTGATTTCATTAGATTTATTCAAGAAAATATTTATGGATCTCTTCTTTTACTATTTGACCAGCTCAAGTTGAGGTTATAGTATCATCATAAGAGAGATTTGCCAAAAGTAGGATATGTTGTTGTATGATGACTGCACCACAACTATTGGGGGGGGGGGGCAGAAGTTGTCTGGGCTTACCCAAAGAAGGGCAGCTCTGCTTTGTGGTTGGGGGCGGGGGAAGAGGAAGAAAGTCAGAAACTGCTGCAAAAGGTTCTAGGTGGTCAACTTTGCAGCAATGACTTCCCCTCTCTCCCCCCTCCTCCCCCCCCCCAGAGTGTGCATAAAGGTACGAAACCTGGGTGGGGCAAGTCTCTACATGAAAGCAGCAAGGAAGCCAGCACCCACCCTCCCTCCCCTAGTGGAGGCAAATGGCAGGCTGGGTTAGGACCTGCTGTGGGCATTACGCTAGTCGCCCCCTTTTAAAGGGGGGCTGGGAAGGAATTTTTCCCACAACACCAGAATTGGCTTCAGTGGAGTGTGATTTTTTTGCCTTCCTCACAGCAGGTGTGAGGATGGACCTTTTCTGGTGAATAGAAAAGGTGGTAGGCTATATGTTGCAACTTATTTTGTAATATTGGGTGGATGTTCAGTGCTTGTACTCCATAGGAAGGGCTGGTGGAAGCCCCGGAGAATTGATTTGGATAAGCATGGATTTGCCTGCACTGTACACTTTATCTGCCGGGTAGTCCCAGACATCTATATAATAAAGTTGCGGCCGGATTAAAACCCATAACAAGTCTCCTGTTCTCCTTGCAGTATACCGAGACAATGGTAACTAAGCTTATAGTAAAGAAGAAAAATCATTAGTTGAAAGGAAAAATAACTTTTATTCAGAACCAAAAATGAGTTTGAAAATATTATTTAGTCTTTATTTAAATACAAATCTGCCATCTAACTTTTTTCTAGACAACATTTATGTATTTGATGGAAAAATAGTAGGGCTGTCAAGAGATTAAAAAAATTAACCAAGTGATTAAAAAAGTTAACCACAACGTTAAACAATAATAGAATACCATTTATTTAAATATTTTTGGATGTTTTCTACATTTTCAAATATATTGATTTCAATTACAACACAGAATACAAAGTGTACAGTGCTCACTTTATATTTATTTTTATTACAAATATTTGCACTGTAAAAAGACAAAAGAAATAGTATTTTTCAATTCACCTAATACAAGTGCTGTAGTGTAATCTCTTTATCATGAAAGTTGAACTTACAAATATAGAATTATGTACAAAAAAACAACATGCAAATAAAACAATGTAAAATTTTAGAGCCTGCAAGTCCACTCAGTCCTACTTCATGTTCAGCCAGTCACTCAGAACAAACAAGTTTGTTTACATTTGCAGGAGATAATGCTGCCCACTTCTTACATTGTCACCTGAAAGTGAGAACAGGCGTTCTCATGGCACTGTTGTAGTCGGCATCGCAAGATATTTATGTGCCAGATGCACTAAAGATTCATATGCCTCATCATGCTTCAACCACCATTCCAAGGGACATGCGTCCATGCTGATGACGGGTTCTGTGCAATAACAATCCAAAGCAGTGCGGTCCGACGCATGTTCATATTCATTATCTGAGTCAGATGCCTCTGGCAGAAGGTTGATTTTCTTTTTTGGTGGTTCGTGTTCTGTAGTTTCCGCATCGGAGTGTTGCTCTTTTAAGACTTCTGAAGCATGCTTCACACCTCGTCCCTCTCAGATTTTGGAAGGCACTTCAGATTCTTAAACCTTGGGTCGAGTGCTGTAGCTATCTTTAGAAATCTCACATTGGTACCTTCTTTGCGTTTTGTCAAATCTGCAGTGAAAGTGTTCTTAAAACGAACATGTGCTGGGTCATCATCTGAGACTGCTATAACATGAAATATATGGCAGAATGCAGGTAAAACAAGAGCAGGGGACATACAATACTCCCCCGAGGAGTTCAATCACACATTTAATTAACCCATTATTTTTTTAATGAGCGTCATCAGCATGGAAGCATGTCCTCTGGAATGGTGGCCAAAGCATGAAGGGGCATACGAATGTTTAGCATATCTGGCATGCAAATACCTTGCAATGCCATCTACAAAAGTGCCATGCAAATGCCTGTTCTCACTTTCTGGTGACACTGTAAATAAGAAGAGGGCAGCAGCATCTCCTGTAAATGTAAACAAACTTGTTTGTCTGAGTGATTGGCTGAACAAGAAGTAGAACTGAGTGGACTTGTAGGGTCTGAAGTTTTACATTATTTTGTTTTTGAGTGCAGCTTTGTAACAAAAAAAAATCTACACTTGTACGTTGCACTTTCACAACAAGGAGATTGCACTACACTACTTGTATGACGTGAATTGAAAAATACGATTTCTTTTGTTTTTCATTTTTACAGAGCAAATATTTGTAATAAAAAATAATATACACTTTAATTTCAATTACAACACAAAATACAATATATATGAAAATGTAGAAAAACATCCAAAATATTTAATATATTTCAATTGGTATTCTATTGTTTAACAGTGTGATTAAAACTGCAATTAATCACGATTAATTTTTTTAATCATGATCAATTTTTTTGAGTTAATCGCGTGAGATTCAAATGTTCTCAAAGTTTGGGATTGCAGCTTTTGCATTTTGATTTGGGGGCCCATCTCTTCTTAATACTGGGATTTTCTCCTAAATAGAACTCTGAGTATTGACAAACCAAACAGAAATGAATAAGCCCTGCAGAAATTCTACATGTGTTAGCTAAAACTATTCCAGGATATCTGACTTTTGCCAGAAGTCCTCAGTTTTTGTACAAAAATCCCTCAAAAGGTTTACTTTGGCAGGTTAAGTTGCGGTTCTGTCAGAGATTGAGGTGCTAGAAATAGTAGTGCTGGAACCAAGTAGTAAATTGAAGATCAACTGGTTGTTGGGGCTGGCTGGTTATTAATCAAAGAGTTCTAAAGAACTTAATTTTTAAGTGGCTGAACTGCTAACAGAAACCTGCAATATTTCATTAGTATCAACTTCCATAACAAAGGACCGAAGAGTAGCAAATATTGTACCTAGTTTTAAAAAAGAAACCAGAATGAAACTGAAATTATAAATCAGTGAGTCTTCCTTCAGTAATAAATAAATTGAATGACGTTATAATTTAAAAGTAGAATTATAAAACACCCAATGAAGATAACTGGAACAAACCAGCAGAACTTCTGCAAAAGAAAACAAGTGCCTCTTTAGTAGATTTTATTTGAGCATTTCAACAATAAAAATAGTGATTCAAAGACAACCTGCTGAAGTTGCTAATGTGGTGCCCAGGGCTGTGGTATAAAGGCCATGCTCTAGCTCTCTGTAGGCAGATTACTCCTTAATTTTGCACGCAAGTTTTCTTTCACCTTCCTCTGAAACATCTGGTACTGGTCTGAACCTGTATGCCAATGTCTATGTTCCTACTGGTTGTTAGTGTAGGCCAGTTGTTCTCAACCTATTTACCATTGTGGGCTGCATATGCAGCTTTCTGTGTGTTATGTGGGCCACATTCAGGACCGGCTCCAGGCACCAGCCAAGGAAGCAGGTGCTTGGGGTGGCCAACGGGAAGGGGTGACACGTCCGGGTCTTCGGCGGCAATTCGGCGGTGGGTCCCTCAGTCCCTCTCAGAGGGAAGGACCCCCCGCCGAATTATGCCTGAAGCAGTGAGGCAGAGCTGCCGCCGAACTGCCGCCGAAGTTCGCAACTTTATCTTTTTTTTTTCTTTCTTAATTTTGCTTCACCGCTTGGGGCGGCAAAGAAGCTGGAGCCGGCCCTGGCCACATTAACACAATATATGTACTACCTACATGGCTCTGGGGATGTCAGATGGGCCATAGCTGTGTGCTGATTGGGCTGCAGGTTGAGAACCACTGGTGTACGCCATATTAAGTAACTGTACTCCCAACTTTTACCAAAACATTGTTATTCCAAAACTGATGTAACTTTTTTAGGGTAGGTCCACCATTTCCTATACACTATCCCCTGTTTAAACGCAGACATGCTTTTGAACATAGTCTACTGGAGAAAATTCAACGTAAAGTGCTGATGTAAGAAATGGACAGGCAAAGTTGAAACAATATTTATATTTTATTGGGTCAGGACCTTTTTTTCCTGTTGCTTTCCTTTTTATCTTGTGAGTTTTCTACAGACCACTGAAAGCTATGGCAATCCTTTCCTGCTTTGTACCAGCAATACTTACATTGAAAAGTTAGCTTTAAGTATATCATAACACTCAGGACAGGAGTATTTTATTTTAAGGATCTGCTTATGCAGGACAACACAAAAAATCCTGATAAATGTGATGGGCTGATTACAAAAGAAACAAGTAACAAACAATACAAATATTTTGCCATTCATACTTGTAGCACTTTTAACCTCTTTTAAATACATGATATGACTTCCATATTAAAAGATGACACACAGGAAAATCAGATCAATGATCACCATCAATTTGGTTTATGAAATGTCACAGTAGTAACCAGCAGGAATGAAATAATGGCTTTTTCCTCTAATTGTCTCACATGTGGCACATAACAGAGGATATTTTATTAACCATACAGAACTATGTTTGATTCAAGAGATCATCCTGTATATATGTACAGATGAAGCATCAATGTGGTGTTTTGCCAAAAAAAAAAAAAAAAACCTGGGAGAGATGTCAACATGGTTTCTGTAAAGGGAAATCATGTCTTACTAATCTATTACAGTTTTTTTGAAGGGGTCTGTACTTAGATTTCCAGAAAGCCTTTGACAAGGTCCCTCACCAAAGGCTCTTATGTAAATTAAGTTGTCATGGGATAAGAGGAAAGATTCCTTCATTGATTGAAAACTGGTTAAAAGACAGGGAACAAAGGGTAGGAATAAATGGTAAATTTTCAGAATGGAGAGGGGTAACTAGTGGTGTTCCCCAAGGGTCAGTCCTAGGACCAATCCTATTCAACTTATTCATAAATGGTCTGGAGAAAGGGGTAAAAAGTGAGGTGGCAAAGTTTGCAGACAATACGAAACTGCTCAAGGTAGTTAAGACCAAAGCAGACTGTGAAGAATTTCAAAAAGATCTCACAAAACTAAGTGATTGGGCAACAAAATGGCAAATGAAATTTAATGTGGATAAATGTAAAGTAATGCACATTGGAAAAAATAACCCCAACTATACATACAATATGATGGGGGCTAATTTAGCTACAACTAATCAGGAAAGAGATCTTGGAGTCATTGTGGATAGTTCTCTGAAGACGTCTATGCAGTGTGCAGCGGCAGTCAAAGAAAGCAAACAGGATGTTAGGAATCATTAAAAAAGGGATAGAGAATAAGATGGAGAATATCTTATTGCCCTTATATAAATCCATGGTATGCCCACACCTTGAATACTGTGTACAGATGTGGTCTCCTCATCTCAAAAAAGATATACTGGCATTAGAAAAGGTTCAGAGAAGGGCAACTAAAATGATTAGGGGGTTGGAACAGGTCCCATAGGAGGAGAGATTAAAGAGACTAGGACTTTTCAGTTTGGAAAAGAGGCGACTAAGGGGGGGGATATGATAGAGATATATAAAATCATGAGTGGTGTGGAGAAAGGGAATAAGGAAAATTATTTACTTGTTCCCATAATATAAGAACTAGGGGCAACCAAATGAAGTTAATGGGCAGCAGGTTTAAAACAAATAAAAGGAAGTTCTTCACACAGCGCACAGCAACCTGTGGAACTCCTTGCCTGAGGAGGTTGTGAAGGCTAGGACTATAACAGGGTTTAAAAGAGAACTAGATAAATTCATGGAGGTTAAGTCCATTAATGGCTATTAGCTAGGATGGGTAAGAAATGGTGTCCCTAGCCTCTGTTTGTCAGAGGGTGGAGATGGATGGCAGGAGAGAGATCACTTGATCATTACCTGTTAGGTTCACTCCCTCTGGGGCACCTGGCATTGGCCACTGTCGGCAGACAGGATACTGGGTTGGATGGACCTTTGGTCTGACCCAGTATGGCCGTTCTTATGTTATGTTCTTATACTTTGTGCAGTACAAATAGGAGCTTTATATCTGACAAATGAATACTCTTGAATTATTAAACAGGTTGCACAGTTGTTTCAGACCTTACTTCACGTTTGTTGCCGGTTGTGTTAAATTCAGTTTTGAATGCACTGTAACACTAACTAAAGCAGTGTAATGAAGCCTTAATTTAAACAAAGCTAACTAGTAACTGAACTAGATAGTGATTTGCTCATAAGGATAAATGGAGAGCATGTGCCTGAGCGCTATTGCTTAGAGGACTCACATGAAAGCTTCATACGGAGCATCTTTATTTGTATATTTTAACAGAAATGTGATCTAAAGCCATTAGTTTTCCTTCAAGATTCATGTAGGTATGGTTAAATGTATGAAAAAGAAAGAAAAAAGAAAAAAAACTCCCCGGCAGTCTTATGGTGGTTGTTTTGTTGTGTTTTTTCCCCCTGCCCTCCATAACCTTCCCTGTCTAGAGGGACTGTTATCACAAGCTGAGACTTTGCCTGGTCGAGCAACAATAACTGCCTGGGTTACTACAATAGGAAACTGGGGAAATTGCTATTGCCAAATGTAAGGATTTACTGTACAAAATACTGAAGTAGACATATGGCAGGATATTTTTTAGTAGAGTAGATAAAAAGATTGAATGTTTCTGACAAGGTACAACACAAAGCGGTGTGTGTTTGTGTGTCAGATTTAAAATTCTTCGTACTGCTTTGGTTTAATATTTACATCAGTTTTGAATTATAAGAAGGTGTCAGAGCTGAAGAGCAGGGAAACCAGCAGAAAATTCTCAATCTCAGAATTATTGGTGCACCGGAAAAGATAGAATCTGATGACTTGGGAATAATTTGTGTGGAATGGCTGATGTCTGCTTCATAACTAAATGGTGCCTTTCACTACAGCAACTAGATTGCCTCATAGCAAGAATCAATTTCCCCCTTCCTCCCCAATCCAGCCTCAAGCTGTTCTGGTAGTTCTGAGACTTTACAGCTGCACAACTATGCGTCTCTTTCTTTCTCCACCTGTTATCCAATGATATTTTAATGAACGGCATTGTCCACAAATAAACAACAATTTGTCCAGTTTCTACATTACATAGCACTACTTAAGTGAGTTTTGTTGTCATCATTATAAATTGTAGTTCCAATCTAATATATACATCATCACAATTTTTATTTTAGTGACACTCGTCTCATTTCATTTCTTTATCGGTAAAGAACTTTTTGTTATGTTATAGATTTAACTAACAAACAACAACTCTAGAGTTTATGAGCAATTTGTCAATGCAGGTAACTGCCCATCATGGAATTTATCAGATTATGGATTAACATGACAGTCTTAGATGCACTTTATTATATTATTATTGAAGGTAAAGATAGGAGCTTTTTTGTTGTCTCAGAACACAAATCATTTCTAGCTGTTCTCTGAACCCTGTCTATTCTTTCAACATCCATTATAATGTCTGGACACCAGAGGTGGATTTATTTCCACTGTACTGGACACTGTACAAACATGCAAAGATAAGATCACTACCCCCAATATTTTATAATCTAAAATGCAGAACCTGTATGGATCAGATTTTAAGAAACTCTGAGTGAACACTTTTGCTGTGAAAACTCAGAACTGCAGCCTGATATTTTAAAAAAATTGCATTTAAAGTTAAGCTTGTGTCCCAGAAGCAAGAAAATCACAATGAATGTGGCAAATGAGACAAAATACAAGAGAGATACCCTGCAAATACAGGACATGGGTAAAATATAATTAATCAGATACATATTCAAACAATAAATATTTAAGAATATATAATTCATATATAAATTCATATGAGAATCTCTCTCTCTCTCTCTCTCTCTCTCTCTCTCTCTCTCTCTCTATATATATATATATATATATATAATTCCTAATATTCCAGTGCAATCTAAAATGATAACATACACAGAGCCTGCTGAGCATCTGTGCTAAATTCATATTGTGTTTAAAAAAAAAAAAAGGTTTCCCTGGCAACACACACCATATGAAAGATCTGAGAATAGCTGTTCTTCCACACTTAAGATTTCTTACCTTTCAGTGGTTCACACATCAGTTTTCATTTACATCCAGGTATGTATTGCCCAATTCTGAAAGGTGCTGAATTTCCACACCTTTCATTAAAATCAACATGCATTGAAAATACTCAGCACTTTGCAAGATTGGCATCCTCTGCTCTTAACTTCTAACTTGTAAGGGGGACTGAAGCATAGCAAATGTTGACAGTCCGTGCCCTCTTTCTCTGATGAAAACACTCCAATTTTGCCACTGTCTGTTACATTTTCTCTTGCAATACAATGATCTAAACAGTAGTAACAGTAAAATAGTGTAGCTGAGATTTTTGTGCCAGATAATGTCATGGGAAAAATGAGCTTTGAAGCAAAGTGGTACATTGCATCAACATAATTTATTAATTAATATTATTAAAAATGCTTTGCTCCTGTATAGCATCTTTCATGCAAAAATCATGGGTTTTGCAAACACTGATTAAGCTTTACATTGTCCTTGAAAGGTAGGTAATTGATACTTACCTTTAACATGGGTAAACTGAGGCATGGATAACTTGGATTATTTGCTCAAGTTTATAGAGCAGGTCAACAAGAAAACTTGGAATAGACCATAACAGTTTTGATTTTAAGACCCAAATGCACATAGTCAAAAGGCATGGGATCCACAAAGGTACATACTCTCACTCTCTCTCATGCTTCTTTATGGCCTAAATATATATTTAAATACAAATGCCACAATTAGGAACTGACCAGTTTACCACACACCTCATTTGGAACCAGAAGTACAAATTAAGGCAGCAGCAGAGACAAAGGAAAAAAAGCTAATACAGTACAGTACTGTGTTAAATGTAAACTACACCTCTACCCCGATATAACGCGACCCGATATAACATGAATTCTGATATAACGCGGTAAAGCAGTGCTCCGGGGGTGAGGGGGAGGCTGCGCACTCCGGCAGATCAAAGCAAGTTCGATATAACGCAGTTTCACCTATAATGCGGTAAGATTTTTTGGCTCCCGAGGACAGCGTTATCTCGGGGTAGAGGTGTACTAAAAAAAATCAAGGGAAAGTAGCATTTTTCTTCTGCATAGTAAGGTTTCAAAGCTGTAAACTTTTGAAAGAACCATAAGGTTCAGAATTACGAACATTTCACAGTTATGAACAACCTCCATTTCCAAGGTGTTTGTAAATCTGAGGTTCTACTGTAGCTGTTGCGCCACAGAGAGCGATAAAGAGAAGGAAAGAATGACTGTGCAGTCCAATGGTTAGGGGACCCACCAGGGAGGTGGGAAAACCCAGGTCCAGTCTCTCTGCTCCAATCACTCATCTGTTAGTTATGCATTGTGGAGCAGCTGCAAGGGTAGAGACTGAAGAGCCCCCCAGCAGAATATCTCATGACTCAGGGGCTAGAGCACCTCTCCTGAGAGGTGGGAAACCCCTGTTTAAATCCTTTCTCTCGCTCTAGCAAGGCAGCCCTTCCATTCCCCCAATTCATTTCCTAAGTGTCTGGGTAGTCATAGCCAAGCACTTGAATGTGGGAATCAGGGTCCAGTTCCTTAAAGGAAAGTTAGGTGCCTAAATTGCTTGGAGGATATAGGCCTAGGTGTTGGTTAGTAATGAAAGGAAGCAAGAGGGAGCCTCAGTCACACCAACAGGAAACTATAACTAGGAGAAGAGAATCTTTAATAACTAACTAAATCCCACATAATTAAGGAGGGATCCATGAAGGGACTTAGGCATTGCAATGCCCAGCACCACAATGCCTAGAAAATCACAAGACCAACACTACAATTGACAAAAGCTGAGTTAGATTCCTAGGCTCTCTATACAATGAATAGGAGGGATAGGCACCTTAAATGCAATCCACAAAAGCCAGTATGCTAGGCGAGGAGCTGCCTAAGCTAACCAGTGGGAGATGTTGATGATGGGTATGTCCTAAACCCTGCCCCACTTGTGGAACTAGGCTCCTAAGTCCAGGCTGGAGGGAGGTGCCCACCTCTGCTAGCGATCCACAAACAGGAACCCATCTCCTAGACTCAGGTGGCTTAGGTGCCTAAGGCACATCTTGCGAGAATGAGTTAGGTGCCTGTCTCACTCCACACAAACAAGCCAGAGGAGGAGGAAGTGCTGGTGGGGCTCACCTTGTAACTTAGCCAAGTAGTTAGTATCAGGGGGTAGCCGTGTTAGTCTGTATCTACAAAAACTACAAGGAGTCTGGTGGCACCTTAAAGACTAACAGATTTATTTGGGCATAAGCTTTCGTGGGTAAAAACCTCACTTCTTCAGATGCAAGTAGTTAGAGCTCTCTCCAGACAGGTGGGGAGATGGCTGGTCAAATAATTTCTTCCCCTTTGGCAGAGAAGGGGGAATTGAGCCTGGGTCTCCCACATTCCAGGAGAGTGTGCTAACCACTGGGCTAAACTTTATAAGGTGACCACCACTTCTTCCAGCCAGATTTTGAATAGAATCTGATCTGGTAGGCAGCCTCTGAGTGTGCCTACTGAATCAGGCCCTGCACAAGAGGCAGCTGAATGCTTATCTTCCCCCAGTTCGTGAATCACTCTGGGGCTGAAGCAGGAGATAGGTGGAGCAAAGTTGGGACTCAGAGGCCTAAGTACCTTTGTGGATCTGAATCTTAGTATTTTCTGGTGATGCAGACTGCGTTAACAAGCTGAGGTATGTGTTTTGGTTGGCTGTCTATTTTTGGTGCTGGCCCATGTTTCCTAAGGTAAGAAATGGCAGATAATAAATTAGCTTTATTCTTTACATGATTCACCAGAGCACTTGTGTCAATACTTACAAGCTGCATCAGCCATTCAGGTCTGTTGACAATGTTACAAAGAAAAGTTAATGTAATATGGGACTTTATTAATTTTTCTGAAGGCTACCCCTTTAGAGAAAAATCATGGCCAGAAATTCACAGTTCCATTGGAGCTATGTTAGCAGAGGGCTGTGGAGGGCGAACCCCCTGCAGGGGCACAGGGCATTCTGGGAGTTCCTGGGATCCAGTAGGTTTGGAGTGACTTTTACACAGGAGTGAACCCCACCAGCTTGGCAGTATGTTACAGGAGAATCTTATCAAAGAAATCCCTTTCCATTGGTTGTCATGCAGGAGGGAATGATCTGCTTCTCATTTTCCAACATTACCCTTGGTTCTTGCCCTGCCTATCTAGCTACATTTGTTCCTGTTAAATTGTCTCTGCCTTAATTCTACCACTTTTGCCTCTCAGAAATTAAATTATGTAAAGGGGATTTTCCTTTGGTGCAGGGGCTGTAGGACAGTGTTACTCTTAACCTATGCTCAATGTTTGGTTAGCTGCTGCTTTTTACTAGCCTCATACTTAGTTCGCATCTCCACCCTATTCTCCTACTGTGACGTTATCTGATTAAAATATGACTATATAGATGATTGTTGCAACCCCTGTTACATATTTGCAACAAATCATGTACAAAATGTGGCATGTAAGATGTCTATGGAAAAGTTATGATTTGCTGAATATGATTATGCTATTTGTATGCATTATCATTTTTGTATTTGAAATCATGAGTATTGGCTCTATACCTATATTTCAAATGTTTGCTCCTGGGGTAATGCCCACAAGGTATTCAGCCTGCACATCTTGAAGGGACTATTCAAATTAATTGGCTCATCAAGGGACACTTAACTCACAATGGACCATGGGAGACACCTATCTACAGATAATGGACTTTCCTGCTATGACTAAGCGAAACTATGCAGGGACATGTGACTTGCCCATGTGACTCCAATCTCCCATCTTTTACCTGTAATTTTCCACTAGCTATGCTGAGGGCTTTGTTTGAAACAATGGGTTTCCCTCCACATAGCAGAAGCTATAAAAGGCCCTGGAAACACCTCCATTTTGCCTCTTTTCTGCTCCAGCCTCTATCCTCCTCTAGCCTCTGGACTATGAACTTATACTAATGGGAGCATTCTAACCAATGGACTGAGGACCTTCCACTGATTTGGAAGTAACTAGTGCCCTATTTAACCCCATGGGTTGCCCCAGGAAGTTATCTGGGCAACTACACAGACTTTGCTTGCTGCAATGCCAGACTTTGATCTCCGATCTCTGACTCCAGCCTGACTCTCACCCTGATTCCTGCCTCCTGATTCTAGCTTGGTAGTGCCTCTGACCAATAGTCTCTGATTCTAGCTTGATTCTAACTCTTGCCTCCTGATTCCAGCCTGGTGCTACCTCTTATCGACAACTCTGGCCTGACTCTGACCCTGATTCTTGCTTACAGGGTCTGGCTCTTGTGATTCTTCCTACCTCTGCTTAGCGACCTGGTATGCAGGCCTCAACCCAGCTGTGACCACTATGCCAGACTGCCTGCCTCCCAGACCTTTACATTCTACCACTACAGAAATAGAGGAGATAGAATTTGAGCCTTAGAACAAAATATAATTTAACTTTGTTGGTCAACATCCACACCTAGATGTGATTCACTAAGTGCCTAACCATATCTATGATTTCTGCCTCCATGAGGCAGAGCACTCAAGACTTGTATATTTCTTCTGTGCTCTTTGGAGATGCTCCAGAAAGACCCCTTCCCAACCCGACGGCTGACACACAACTCATATACTTTCAGTCAGCTCTGTCTCCTTCCTAGGGTGGAAGTGAAATGTAACACCTGGGGTTCTAGCAACATTAGGGAAGACTTCACCCCCAATAGTCTCTAACTCCTCCCCAATGAATTTTTTTTCTTTTCTTCTTTTGCTCACTCCACATTCCTAGTCTTTTCTCTCTCTTCCCAAGCAAGTTTAACTGGGTGTTGCTGAGCTTTGAAAGCTATAGCACAAGGAAGGGAAAGGGACAGGATCTGTAGAGGATTGCTCAAGTGGAGAGATAGGAAGAGTTTCCCTTCCATTCAAGTTGTTCATCAGATTCTGATCTCAAAACTTTAGGGCCCTATTCTGCACTTGGGCCAACCCTCATTAAGATTAGTCTGTTCAGTGTGGTCAATAGCTATATTGTCAGAAAGTGGGTACTGTGCCTCTTGCTGCCAAATAAGGCTAGGATTTGGCTCTATTTGGACAGTGGTTTTCCAATGTTAAAATTATTTTCTGTTTATATAATCTGAGATACTGTATAGAGAGGAAAAAATCACAAGAAACTGACATTTCCTTGAGTTCTGTCTGTGTGAGTATTCCTGCAAAGTGGAAAACCGCTCCTTGCAAATAACAGGTCATATGTTAAAAATGTACTTTCATCTCAGACTCACATGATGCACTTGTTTCATCAAAGTTTCTTGGGTTTTCCAGACCTTCGTTTGATAGCACTTAGTGGTTTTAGCAAAAAAAAGGCACATATTTCAGATGGCCTGGTTTTCTGTAGTGATTGCAAAGAATGGTTAGATATGTTAATACTTGTAGGTCAATGGTATTGTGCAAAATTACACAGGTTACCTTCTCATAACTTTTTTTAGAATTAGAGATTTTGGTCCCAGAGTTACTGATTTTGAGGAGGATATTTTAAAGTAATTGCAGACACATTCTGACAATTTTTTATAGTGATGCAAGTTAGCATGTCTATTTTAATGAAGTGGCAGCACATTACCTTGAGGTGTAGAACATCTGAATTCAAGAACAGATTTGAGTCTTATACTTGTTTTTGTATATGTATACTAATTGTTGCATTTATACACCCACTGGCAGTCAATACATAAGTAAAAAGCAACAGAGGGTCCTGTGGCACCTTTAAGACTAACAGAAGTATTGGAGCATAAGCTTTCGTGGGTGAATGCCCACTTCATCAGACGCAAGTCATAAGTACATAAGTAGTACACATCTTTCTTTGAAGTTTACCCATCTCATGGTATGAGTATTATGCTCCTAATGTCAATGGAATTATCAATCAGAAATAAAGACTGGTGGAGTCTCCTCCTTTATTTCCTTTTTCCTCTTCCTTGAGCAATTGAAAACATTCACTTAAAGGAATATATAAAATTCCAATTAAGGATTTCTAATACCAGCCTATTAAAACTAATCTGTTAATTAGTGAGCCATGTTCATGGGGTCATGTAAATTGTTCAGTGTACAAATTCTTTTGAGAGGCTTAGCCAATTGGAGGAGTATGACTGTCTTTGCTTGAACATCCTTTTGTATATGGTACATGGAGAATACTGAAGGCAGTTATGTGGCTAAAACACAGTGCATCACTCTGAAAGCGTACCCTGTTATGTATGACACAAGCACAACAACACTGGAGACTCAAGTGAACAGTCTATTTGTAGAGGCAAGCGTTGAAAACTTATAAGAAAAGGTAAATACTAATTCAAAAAAAGGAAGCTTGAAAATCGTGGTGTCAAATTTACCATAATAGTAGGTTTGTCATTCAGTGCTATAGATTTCCAGAAATCTCCAGAATAATTCTGACCACACACTTCTTCTAATACTTACTTTAATTTCATTTTTATTCTCAGTTTATAAAATTTCACCAATGCATTTTTCTTTACTTATTTATATTTGCACATAATTTTTAGCAAAAATATCTTATCTCGGTAAGGGAACTTAATATTAAGAACTTTTTCACAGTTCTCGGGGGGAGGGGGGGGAAGGGGAGAGAGAGAGAGAGAGAAAGGGCTAGATCATGGCCATTCATGTGTATCAAAGCAAGGGTTACTAGAGTGTATATGTAGGGCCCTACCAAATTCACGGCTGTGAAAAACGCATCATGGATCATGACATCTGGTCTCCCCCGTGGAATATGGTCTTTTTTGTACTTTTACCCTGACCAGCATTTCTCAAACTGGGGTCCTGACCCAAAAGGGGGTTGCGGGGGGGTGGGGAGAATCATGGTATTGCCACCATTATTTCAGAGCTGGGCAGCCAGAGGACGGCAGCTGCTGGCTGAGGGCCCAGCTCTGAAGGCAGCAGTGCAGAAGTAAGGGTGGCAATACCATACTATGCCATCCTTACTGCTGTTGGCACCAGCGCTGCCTTCAGAGCTGGGCTCCTGGCCAGCAGCTGCTGCTCTCCGGCCGCCCAAATTTGCAGGCAGCGCCGCTGCCAGCAGAAGGGTGGCAATACTGCAATCCCCCTACAATAACCTTATGACTCCCCCCCCCAACTCCCTTTTGGGTCAGGACCCCTACAGCTACAACACTGTGAAATTTTAGATTTATGCCAATGATCCGTACCATTGCTCTGAGATCAGGAAGGGAAGCTAGCTCTGCACAGTCCCTATTTCCCACCTCCCAATGCAGCTCCCTTCCACACTTGCAGAATGAAACATTTTGTCTTCTTGTTCTGAAATGACTTTGATTTTGTGAAAATGAAATGTTTTGACCCAAAATGATTTCCCCCCCGAATATTCCTTTACAGAGAATTTCTAAATTTGGGGGGTTGTTTGTTTGGAATGAAGCCACATTTTGAAATCTTAAAATCCTTTTTGAAAAGGAACTTCCATCTTCTGCAAACTCTATAATTTTTCTCCAATATAATAGTTAGACCTTTGGTATAGTTTAGAGTTTCCTTTTTCACTTAGAAATAATGAAAGCATTGTGTTCAGAATCTTAAGCCTTCCATTTTATTTATGCTGTTTTCCAAACCTCTTCCTCTGTCTTGAATGACTGTAACATGTAGCTTGCCTCACATCCAGTAAACGCTTTTAAAATCAGTTTTCAGCTCTTGATGAAGATCAGAGGCAAACTATTTCTTGTCCAGCCACATTTTTAGCATTCTTTATTACATTAGTGAGTATGTCAAATAGTGTTGAAAGGTTTCCTTTACAACACTAGAAGTTCAGAGAAAGCATGGGATAAAATAAAACAGCTAATGGCTTCATTTAAAAATAAAGGTTGCTGCTGGATGAGATTAGCAATAGTAGTTTCTAAACTTTGCCTGAAGCATCAGGAAATTGTCTTACAAGTCTGACTCTTTACTCTTGGCAGGGAACTAGTCTCCTGATGAAGCATATTGAACACAGTAGTTGTCCACCTGTACTAATAAATATATCATGGTCTATCCATGTTCTAGTTAAGGTTGGAAAGTGAGTGCCTTGTCATTTTTATTCTTCTCACATTCTGAATTGGGACAGTTACTGAGTAGCCTGCTCAAATAACTAAAATAATGACATTTTACAGAACAATACTGTCTTAATTCCTGAGTGCTGTATTCAATTAATTCATCAATTTTTCTTTTTATTTATTATCAAGCATTATTAACCAGTCTAGAAGTTTAAGTTGAATACTCAGAGTTGTATTCTCAGTAAAGAGGATTTTTTTGGCCTGAATATGCTCAGTTTAAAAAAATAAAATCATATGTTCTCTTTTCAAAGAAATTATCAACTCTCATCCTTTTTGATAGGAACTGATCTTTTGCTCCTGAGAAATTAAAATGACATCATGTGTCACTGAATGTGTGTTGCAAAATGTAGATGGCCATGATGAGTGTGTAGTGTGAAAGCATCCCCAAAAGGGTCCTTTATTAATAAGAAATGTGCCACTGGCAAATGCCACATTAACTAAGACAGAATGATATTACTCTGAACTGGCAATTAGGACCAGAGAACTCTCATTGATTCATTTTCCATTGTTTAATATTCTACACTCTCCCAACCTGTTGGGATATTGCAACAATCAAATGGATAATTCTTTCATGATGTTCCTACCTGAAAAATGTCAGCTGAGGCTTTTATCTGATAATATCAGATATTTACTCAAAAAAGAAAGAGAACTGTAGTGCTTGTCTACCATACTCACCTCCAGTGTGCCCCCTTGTGTCAGGGTGTGATTTTGCAGGTATTTTTGTCTCTGGTGCCCCCTGCAATTCATCTTTCTTTGTGCACCACTCAGTCCTCTAGCTGAGAAGTTGCTAAACTAACCCCCTTCTGGGGCAACAGATGTCCCAGTACAGTCTAAAGTCCTGAAGAGAATCAACCTCTCTTCTGGGTCTGGTGCTTAACCCCTTTCTTGGGGTTCCATTGCCTCTCTCCAGCTCTGGTATGAAGCTTCTTAGAACTTACAGCCTTCAACAGCCTCTGGCACTTCAGCCTTTCATAGGATCTTGTCTGCTCCCTGTGGCTTCTCTGATCAGAGAGAATTTTCGTGCCTTTTCTGGGGCCTCCGTGTCCACTAAGTTATCACCCAATACCTTCCAGTCCCACACCCTGTGGTTGAGATATAACTAATTAAGTAATCTATTGCATCCATTTCATAATTAACCTCTTTCCAGCCTGTGATTGTTTTTATCCCATCACACGTTACCTCCTCCTCCTCCTTTAAACAGTACCCATTGGGGGTACTCTTTGGAGGTTACTGTGCTGGTCCAAATTCCTGTTCTAGTTCTTCCTTTAGTTCATGCACCCACATAACCCATAGGTCTTTTTTTCTTGCAGACTCTTTTGATAGTATTCCTCCAGCTGTTCTTTGTCTTGTGACTTTTTGTATGGCCTGATCAGCAGTCAACAATCTGTGTACCCTGAGCTTTCCCCTCATCCTTTTCTGGTATCTCCCCAAGTTGAGAATCCGGTTTTGTGGCTAGTGCAGCCTCCTCTGTCTTCTCACTGAGGGCATACTTTTCCCAGAGGTCTACCCAATTTCCTTCTTTTTCAAGTCCACAGGTGCTTGTTCTTGGGTTGAAGGGTCCAAATTATTTTGCTACCCACAACATATCCAGCCCCTCTTTGAACAGTTGATATATGGTCCAGCTCCATCTTGGTTTGGATCAGTTCCTGTTCCTATTTCTCTTCTTCCATCATAACCTTCTGCCAGGAGGCCTTCGCTTCCTCCACCTCTCACCTCACCTCTTGTAATTGCATGGCCAGGCATTAAACATGCTTTAAAGCTTCCTGATTGTCCTTTCAACATCTCTTGCATAAGCTGTCTGGTCTATTAATTGCACCTCCAGGCTTTGGAGACAACTTAAAACCTCATCTTTGACTCTTTCAGCATCTGCCAAGCCTGTCTGGTGTGTCTGATTACTTCCAGCCTATTCAGCAAGATTAACCAGCCCTAAGCCTAGGTTCCTGGGCCAGCATTATCTTGTCATCTATCAGCTCAGTGATATCTTGTGTTGTATGAGGGTCATGAAACACCACTAGTTTTGGCCAATAATCACAGACCAGGAGAGGTTCCTTTCCACCCCAACCCTCAGCTGGCCCTGCTGATCTCATACTTCAATGTCCACCTCCACAATCAGGTACATGTGAATCTCAACATGCATACAGGAAATGTGTACCAGCAAGTGTCCACCTTTATTATTGTTGCCTTGGATTAACCAGCAGTCAGAGTCGTATTCCGTTAGTCTAGAGGATTTTATTACAGGTTCCCTAATCTAATGGCTTATGGTAGGGTTCAGCCCTATTATGGGAACCTCCCAGTCCACAAACAAGGCTATAATAGCATGCCAGGTAACTGCATTCCATATGAGGGCAGTTTCTTTTTATATAGCCATACTGGCTATTGCAAAAACAGACCATAGGATGTTCTTGATTGCTGCCTGATGGTCCGTAATGGGTTTATGGGAACTTCTGAGGTGTTGCTAGCTCCTCTTGTCCCTGGGACTTAGAACTGTCTAGAAATTTTTCTCCTCGTGTGTTGCCTTTGCCCTCTGGGGCTTGGGGTTCCCCTTCATCCCTCCTCTCTCGGCCTTTAGTTTTGCCCATCTCTTGGGCTGTTCAATGACCTCAGCGTCTAGATAGGCCTCTTTCATCTCTATAACCTCTCTGGTGGAGCAAGGCCAAAACCTTTGGACCCAACTTTGGGATCCAGCAGGCAAGACTCATTAAAACTGTTCTAAAATTATTCACTCAGATACTTTATCCAATGAGTTCCTATCAGGATGCAACCACCATGTCATCAAGTCAATAGGCATTGTCCTTTGGGAAAGGCTCTGCTCTCAAGTGGTCTAAGATAGCCTTCTTCACACATAACACAGCCAAGGTGTCCATGAAGTTATCACCTAATGAATCCTATCCCACACTCTGTGGCTGAGATGCATTTCAACAGGTACATCCATTGCACCTGTGCTATAATTAACTTTCCCTTTCCATTCTGTGATGGGGTTCACCCCCTCCTGAGTAGCTATGAGAGAGATACCCCCACTGTAATAGATAATATATAGTCTACTGCCCTACAGTATAGATAGATGTCTATCAGGGAGAGTGAAGAATAAGATTTGTAATAAAGTTTCTCTGTGTGGATGGCACACGTAGCTGACATTTAAATGAGTTTTCAGTCTTAAACAAGAAATCTACTACACATTTCTTATAAGATACTTCAGACTATCCTCTCAACATTTCCTCAAGTGGAATCTCAGAAACTTCAAAATCTTTCAAAATGAATTACCAGACATAACTGAAAATTGTAAATGGAAACTACAGAAAAAACATTGCCTCGATGGAGAAAGGAGTCCTACTGAATATATACTTCACCATACTATACACCAGTACTAAGACTTTCAAAACCACCTTACAATTTAGAGGGAAAATTCCTACTGAAATTAATGGGAGTTGTACATCTAAATTTCCAAGGCTGAGATTTTTCAAAAGCCCCATACCTGGACAGTGTTCACATTTACCCATAGGTAACACATAGTGATATCATAGACACCACAGTTCTCTCTCTTCTGAAAAATGGAAATAGCTGTGGTATCTTGCATACCACAGTTAATTCTAATTCTCATATACTGTACAATAACCTGGATGAACATAGTGTTAAACAATACACAGGTGGTGTTGTATTTCCTGGAATAATACATCTCTGCTTTTGTAGATACTGTATGCTTCCACAGATCCAGATACATAGTCACATCTATCAGGCATCAATTCCAGATTAATGTTTTCATAAAAAATATAGCTAACAGATATTTAATATCCAGGTTATATATTGGTTTGATGTGGGAAGTTGCCTACAAAATATTATCTGGAATTTATTTGTTTAGTCAATTTTTTGGTTTTCTACAGGGATCACTCTTCGATAGTCTATTTTGTTAATTTTAATCTATCTTCCAATTAGTGTGTAATCTAAGCAGCCTTTGCATTTTCCCTTCTCTAGTCACCCTTCTGGTGTACTGTTATGTATGTATGTATATTTTTCCCCTCAAAAACATGATTCTATAATGTAAGTAGCCTCCATTTATCAGACTTTCACTTCTGCATTTTATCTCTGTCCATATCTGACATTAGAACTACATCTCTGTTAAAATCTGTTAGTGCCCTTCCCCTTAATTTTGCCAAATTGAAATAAGACTGTCCATATAGGATCTGATGCCAGAATAGATCTTTATTTTTAAAGTGTAAGGAAAATTTTACCATGTATTTTAGAGATGCTAACCTTTTTAAAAATCAGGTATTATCTTCTCAGCTTTTTGGAAAGCTCCCTAGTGTTTTTGGCTTATAGTGTCTCAAAAACAGCTTGGCCTAAAAATACCAAGCATTTTATTGTATTTGTCTGCTTGAAGACAGGTGCCTCCATGTACTTTGAAAGAGTTTGCTTATTTCATAAATTAGGGTTCCTGAGGTTGAGAAATGCCAATTATCAGCTGTTGTAGATATATCTATATAGGTTTGGAAGTATATTTATCTACATGACACAAAGGTGTCTCTTCAGCCCAGAACATTCCAAAAAAGGGAATGGAAAAGAAATTCTGTATGTGTCCAAATGTTCCCTTGGGACTTCCTTTGATATCTCTGGCGTCACTGCCATCTCTCTCTCAGGGCTTGCCTGCCTCAAGGAATTGTGGTCTTTCTGAGGCCCAGGGCTGAAGTTTATTACTGTCTTCTGTAGGCACAGACCTTTACAGCTAGAAGACAGATGAGTCCTTAGGAAAAGATGAAAGCTTCAAACACCCTGGCCAGATCTTCAGGTTTGAGTCCATTTGTTTTTTGCAGGAAATTTTCACCTAGATTCCATAAGAGGTGGTTTCAGAAGTTTACGCAATAGTTACCAGAAGAATACCTCTGGTTCATGACAGTCTGCCAGCATGTCTGAGATAGCAGTAGTATTCACCAGGGCCTTAATTTAAAGCCCAGTGAAGTCCCTGGAAAGGCTTCCACTGACTTTCAATCAAGCTGCAAGTGCTTGGTGGTGTTTACAGTTTATCGGCATCATACCATCTTCCAGGTATATCTATATGATTGGCCACAATCCCCAATATTGCACTGGAGAAGTTCATACCTGTCACGGACTTGATTCCTCTTCAAAGAACTCTGTGAGTAAATACAAGATCTACCTTGGCACCAACTCAGGTTTTAACTAATATAAGAGCCACCCTAAATTCGAACCAAGTACAGATCTCATCCAGACAGTGGACACAATAGAAGGCCAGTGAGATTTTTATCTGTCATTGCTAGGCTTGATGGCTGACTGCACCTTTATTGTCCCTTCTACAAATTTGCAGATGCAACTCTAACAAGTATAATTGAAATCAGTATGCAAACCAAGTGTTGATAGCTTGGACATTATAGTGTTTCTCCGTTAGCAGATCAAAGACCCTCTACTAGGACACTGCCAGAAGATATCTTGAAGGGAATGTTCTCTGAGCTTGTTCCTCTGATAATGAAAGACACAAATGTTGCCAGTCCAGGTTGGAGACCACATCTTGGACCTTTTATTAATCATGGTCTTGGGAGAGCTAAGGAGTCCAGGCTCTAAATAAATTTGTTGGAATTGAGCCACTCGACTGGTTCTCAAATATGGACATGGCAGAATAGTTTCTTGGAGCTTTTTTGCTCTCTCCAGAAATGATCCATTGAGTTTTCTTCTGAGTCAGGAACTCTTGTTCCAGGAGAAAAACATAGAGATGCATCTGGATTTCAGGTACTTTCCTCTGATGACATGGCTGCTGGATTTCTAAAACAAGATGTCTTTTTTTTTTCTTAGACCAAGACAATCATATTAAAGTCTCAAAACCTATCCATTAGGAAGAGTTACACTGTCAAATGGAAGTGGTTTCAAAAGTCTGTTTATGGTAAAGGTTTTGACCTGGTTTCCTGTCCTTTCCCATTTATCATAGGGTTCTTACTGACTCTGGTATGGTCAAAGTAACCCTTAGAACTCCTCCCCTCTTCTTTAGAGTCAGAAGCCCTATTTGTAGCTGGAATCTAGAGAGGAGCAGAGGGATGGTTAGAGAAATCATGGTACTTACACTTTCTGTGTTTTGAATACTGGGATTGTGCATACCTCCTGATTGCTACCTACTATAGTGTAGTGATTCCATGGCTATAGTATAGTGATTCCAGGTGCACACTTAAAGAGTATGGCAGCAAGACACTTCTGTGGAGGCATTACACTCCTAGAACAGGAGATATGGTTGATAACGCCTTTTGTATGGATTCAGGCGCGGATGTGAAATTTAGAGTGTATGGCTGTGGTAATCTGCCATAGCTTTAACAGTGTAGTAAGATGTATTAAGCAGATCCAGAAAACTGAGTGGGACTGATATTTCAGAAGTCCTGAGCATTGGTGGTTCCCAGTGACTCCAGTTAAAATCATGGCTTCCTAACATCTCTGGGGAAAAATCAGGCCCTGTGTGGTTTAAGATGACTGCTTTCATAGGTAACTGAACAGCTAGAGCATTAAAGAGCAGAAAATGTATGTGTCAGTTTATGACAGCAAGAACGTCTATTGGTAACATAGTAAAGACTTTGTCTTTGTATTTGTTATGAACTGTAGTGCACCTAGTATTTAACGTCTACTCTTGCAATGACAATGTGAATTGGTGTGTGTGGTTTGTGTATAGTGTTGTATGGCATGGAAATAACATGCGGGGGGAGGGGGGTTTGATGATGGAAATTGAGATATGGGAGCTAAAGTAAGATTGCTTGTATGTATTAAAACTTCTGTTAAGTTATTCCTCCCCCCTTGAAGTTAGATTTTATATTTTCAAGTTTAACTGGCTTTTTAAAAATATAAAACAAAGCAGAATCTTTTCTTAATATTTCTGTGGAAAAAACAGTAGCTTGAATAGCTGTATTATTTCATAAGAGGCTTATATTTGTAAAAAATTGATAATCTCAGTATAAAATTTTTCCAAGAGACTGTAAAAGGAGAAGAGTCAAGAGAGATTTGTTTTCGCTGTGTGCACATACTAACATATGCTGTATGTTTATATATAGGGTTTTTTTAAAGAAAGAAGTAGACTTTAGTAGTTTTATAGATTCTTGAAATGACTCATTGGCTGAAATGTTAGGTCACAGAATTTTGTCACATTACGATAGAATGTTTATATACAAAAGGGTAAATATTGTGACTATATTGTTTTGAGAGACAGATCCTTAATAACTTCTCTAATTGAATTTGATCATTTGTTGTTTTTTTTCACTTCATAGGGACAGAATGTCAAAATGTATATTTTTTTGTAAATTTGATGGTCAGTAGTTTCACAAAAGTCAGTGGACACTTCTCTGATTCAATACATTTCTTGTTGGCAGTGTTTTCATTCGCACTTTCTCAGCAAATTTATACTTAGACTTAATTTTTAGGAAATTTTGACTGTTTTTTTTTCATAACAGTTCAAATATCTGGTATTATCTCAACAAGACATGTTCTGACCTTATATTTTAGATCTTTCATACCTCTTACAAATGATTGACCAAGTTAACCTGCATACACCTAATTTTATCTGATCTGATTGCATTTGAGAACTTCAGTGACTTGTTTATATACACTGTTCCCTATTTGATTTTGTTTTGTGATTAATTTGTATACTAAACACTGCCTGCTAGGATGCTACTTGAAATGAAGTTTCAAGCTAAGAAATTTCAGAATGCATCTTCTTTTGTACAGACCTATTTAAGGAATCACAGATGTCCTATATGCCAGATTTCACAATTTGAACAAATAACTGCTAAAAATACACAAACTGTCAACTGTGTCTTACTGCCAGAAACTGTCTATAAGTAAATTAGTTTTGCATTTTCGTTAGTGTAAAGATCCTCAATTTTCCTGGTAGAGTGATAGCAAACCCACAAAATACAACAAATAAATTGCCATGTTAAAATATACACTTGATTGGATCTAATTTTATGTGGTATTGTAAATAATGTTGGTATCAGCTTAGAAAAAATCAGCAAAAATAAAATAAGCATATTACATGTCACCCTCAGTCAAATGACTTGTATAAATATCTTAGCCCTCAATATTAACGTTTTAAAATAACTCATACCCTGAGCTTCCTGCATTAAGATCTCATAGCTGTAAGTAATATTTCATTACCTGAGCTTGCAGACAGTATTTAGTCTCTCACTGTAGCAAATTAGCTGTGAAGGTAATATGATTTGAAATGAACCTTTTCAAAGCCATGCCAAGTAGGTTCCTTTCCACATGGTTCAAGGTTAATTATATTTATCAAGAGGGCAGTAAAAAGGGGCAGTGAAGATGCTAACAGACTGGTGGCAACAACATAATGGGTGCGTCTCCAACATTTTACATTTCTCAAAGTTGCAGTTATTGATAAAATCAGAATGAGGACGGTGTTTTGTGATGGATCGTTTTTCATTGTTTTTATGCATAACAAATTAGGGCAACAAATCAACATGCTTTTTGGAGCTGCTATATGCAGTAACAAAGGAAACAGTGACAGATCTTATTCATTAGGAGCTAGATCTCAAAAATGAAAAATGCGAAGCATAAAATATATAAAAAATGCATGGCAAGGCTCAGGTTCATTTTGAACACTTTTTTGTTTATAAATATTCTTTATCAGTCACATCTGTATTTTACAGTGCAAGTTCAAGGAATGTAGAAGGCAACTCTAGTTAAAAACAAAGACATTATTTAGGAATAATTTGGATTGGAGTATAGCTTTCACAGGGCAGACATCTAAAACTCCTACCTCTCAGTGGATTCATCTGTATTTTCGTCTGTGATCATCTGCAACTCCTGTATATTTTTACTTGAATCTTCTTTGACACAATTTTCCTCTGTGCTTGCTTTGGGGATATCCTCATTTGCTCGCAGCTGTTCTATGAGGTTTTGTTGATGCCAGGTTTGAATAGATCGGTGGTGCACAGGGGTTGGACCTGGCACTGGTGCCAGTATATTGTGGTGAACAGGACTGTTGTTTTTCTTTAGCCCATTTCTGTCCCGAGAGTGGCTCTTCAACCTATTCTGAACCGGTGTCCCTCTATGCTCATATCCTTCCTGAAGGCAGCCTCCAGTGCCTGTGGAACCTTGAGAGGGGTGACTGAACCACCTCCAGCGTAGCCTTAGGATCTGTTTCACATCAAACTCTTTCTTTCCAGAAACTGACATTTTTGCAGGAAAAAAGAACAAAAGCCTATTCTTTTAGAAAGGAAATGGATTCTTTGTTATCTCTTGTGTTTCAGCACCTCTTCTTAAGAAAAGACAACAAAGGAACAAATACCAGTAGCCCTCTTTTTTTCTGACTAATATACTGCTAGCACTTCGAGCCGATGCTCAGCTGCTGTTAACTGTATAGGTGGGAATCCATACTGACAGGATGATGAGGTCAGACCTTAAACAAGTAAATCAGCTTAGCACAGGAAAGCAGCTACCATAACACTACCCAGCTGCTAAGCTTACATACAGCACTACAGCACAGAGCTCTCAGATATAACCTAGCCTCACATGATCCTAAGGGATCTTAGGCAGCAACTTAAGATGCAGAGAAGCACATACAAATAAAGTGGTAAGACCTTGTTTCCCATGAGGATTTGCATGAAGCCTGCTAATAAACAATACTGCATTTCACTACAAAATTATGAATGGTGAACTACTTATGTGGATTTTGCTAATGATTCACTGTGAAAGTATCCTGCAGCTCACATTTTCCTTAACAGGTTTACTACATTTATTGCAGTAGACCTCACTTTACTATGTGAAATATCTATAAATAACCTTAAGTGTTGAAGTGCTTACCTAAAAGAAAGTGAACTTTCTTATTTAAAAAACATTGTGCCATAGTGTATGAAATATTTTTTTAACTAGGGATAGCATTTCTGGTGTATCATTCTGACTAAGTGTGGGTACGAGAAAAGGAAGAGCTTATAAATATTGGAGGAGAAACCCTCCCTAAATGACCATATCTGTGAAAAACACGGTGCTTCCTGGCTAACTGCCTGTGTAAACACCCTCTTGCCCTTGTACAGACTCTGTAAAAGGGTGGGATTTTTTTTAAACCATTCTTTTGATAGTGTGCATCAAAACATGTTTTGAACAAAATTAATTCTATTTTAGAGATTCTTTATTAGACAAGGATTAAATGTTCAGAACTGTGTGAAATGTATTATAAATATTAGATAGTAACGTACACAACTTTGTGACACACAAAAACTAATAGTATTAAAAAAAGACACTCAGTTTGTCTTACTTGGCAATATATCATGTGTAGTTGTCTGTGTACCATTCTTTAAGTACTATTTAAATAACTGCTAGTGATAGTCAAACCTCAAAAGACTGCGGTTCAGCTTGGATAAGCCCTGAGAGGTGTGGGTACTGATCCAAACTTAATGCAGCACTTCCCCCATCCCCAATTTTTTTGCTCTCTCTCCTCCAACTTACCTATATTGTTCTCCATTTTCCTAACATTTCTCTTTTCTTGATCTCCAAAATTCCACTGTCCAACAACACTCAGATTCTGAAATCCACTTTCCCTTTCCCCTCCTGGCCATTAGAGTCAGGGATAGTTTAAATCCAAGGAGTATGGGGCGAGGACAAAGCAAAATGAATGAGGGATAGGATTGAAGAACCATCAGACTTTATTTATGTTGGGTCATGAGGTTTCATTCCCACTCCCAGCATCCATGTCAAATCTAGATAGCATCAGGGGTTGGAGCAGTGTGAAATTAATTGGGGGAGCGAGGGAAGAAAGAGTTTGAGGGAAGGGGGAGAAGTGAAATAATGAAGGAGGAGCACAAGAGTGATTTACATATATGAGGGAGGGGAAAGTAGTTATTTGCAGGTGTGGTGCTTCGGGGAATTTATCTGTACAACCTGTGAATTCTGGTTGGTATTGCAAAGTTGTTATGAAATTGCTTTATCGTGGAACGCCTCTCTGTCTGTATGTCCACCACTGCTGGCAAGGGTGTGTTACATCCTTTCCAGATAGGGGTCAATGGTATGTTGTTAGGACTCAAAGACCACCTATTCAGATGGAAACACCTGAATTACAGTGGGCTGGCTAGACCTGGGGACTTCCCCCAACTTGTCCACAAGGAGCACAGAAGTGCAAAATTCCCAAACCAGACTGAGACAGAGGACAAAGTCAGAGTTTTAAAAGGACTCTCAGAGTGGGAACTGAGAGCCACACATGAAGTTTTGGGCAGGAGAGGAGAAGGGAGTGGACTGGCCAGGTCAGAGAAGGTAAGCTGAGGAAAGAAAGTTCCTTGTTGTTCAAGTGATTGCATATTTCCATTAGACTAGGTGTGTGTGCCTCATGTACTCTGGTGCTGAAGTGATTTCCTTAGCAGTACCTCTAGGGGTGATGACATCTCTGCCTTGTTGCTTCCCCACCCCCCAGCCCCGGTACAAACTGAAGGTGTAAAAAGGCAGGGCCATCCTGCCTACCCTTCAGTTCCTGCTTACCACCCATGGTCAGTGGTCGTCATATACTGTCAATTGTTCCTCTGTGAATGTGCAGTTAGTGTTTTGCCTAGTTAATGGTACTCATTAGGGGGTCCTCAAATCCTCTTTTCTTTCTTTTCCTTCTTTTTCTTTTTCTTTACCTATTTCCTTCCACTGTTTATAAATTAGGCAACTCCAGACTCTGCCTGGTATGCAGGGAGCCTGTGCCTACATACCCTGGCTTCAAACCTTGCTCCAGAGAGGCTCGTGAGCAATGGTCTCATTCCCTGAAGTTCTTGAGTGAGGATCATATCAGGGACAGGTGTCTCATTTGCCAAGACTTCAAGACAAGAAACAAGAAGATGAGAGAAGAACCACTCAGGTACATTGTTATAGAGGCCTCCCTTCACCAGGCATTGTCTTGTTACCACCTCAACCGATTACAGGGAGTTCCTCTCTGCCCAGAAATGTTCCCCTGGCCTTACCAGAAGAAAGAGATAGGAGGAGATCTCCTTCACCAAGGCACTCTTCAAAGAGACATCATTGCTCAAAGCCCTCTCAGCCTCTGAAGCCAAAGAAAGGGCAGCTTCTGTGTTGTCAAAATCTTTGGTGTGGGAATCCTCAGCTGCAAAGGCTAGCTATTTTGGTATCAAAGGTAGAGCACACCCTTTAGCTTGGCGCTGTCCAGTACTGCTCCCTACTGGCTCCATCAAGGCAGAACCATTGACTGTCTGGTTCCTAAGTTGGTACCATCAAGGCTGGCTGTTTCCTTGTAGCCAGCACTGGAGCTGTTGCCCTTGATCACAATGGGCCAACCAGCCGAGAGGCCTACACAGCTGCAAAAGATCTCTTGAGCCCCTCAGTACCCCCACTGCTGATTAATCAGACCAATAGTGTCTTCTCAGAGCTGTTGCACATGATGCATATGTTGCCTTCCGTGTCAGCATCCATTATGACACCAGTCGCTTCAGGTCCAGTACCACATTCATCTATCATGATGTCAGCTCCAATACCAACAGTAACTACTCTGCCTCAGCATGCAGTACTGATAGCAAGGAAGTCCATTATGTTGCCGCTGGTATTGCAGTCCAGTCATAGATCTTGGTCCCGATCTCTGATGATGCCACCCAGTATCACACCTCCCTGGCCTGCGGAGTACTCATACTCCTCCTCAGAGTCTGAAATGGGTTTCTCAGTCTCCAACTACAGGGAATCTAGGGCATCCTCTAGAGCAGTGTTTCCCAAACTTGGGACACTGCTTGTTCACGGAAAGCCCCTGGCAGGCTGGGCCGGTTTGTTTACCTGCTGCATCCGCAGGTTCGGCCGATCGCGGCTCCCACTGGCCGCGGTTCGCTGCTCCAGGCCAATGGGAGCCGCTGGAAGCAGCGCGGGCCGAGGGACGTACTGGCTGCCATTTCCAGCAAGTCCCATTGGCCTGGAGCAGCGAACCGCAGCCACTGGGAGCTGCGATCAGCCGGACCTGCGGACGCGGCAGGTAAACAAACCAGCCCGGCCCGACAGGGGCGTTCCCTAAACAAGCGGCGTCCCAAGTTTGGGAAACACTGGTCTAGAGATGGTGACTGCTCTTGTAGGAGCCATCATGATAAGAGCAGATAGAGAGATTGGAGGGTCTGGTCTAGACATAGTTGGCCTCAAGTACTATACCAGCTCCATCACTGGCCCTCCACTGCACTGCAGAAACCAACCCCCAAGAAGGGAAGTCTCTCCACCTGGTACCAATAGATAGTTGGAAGTTGGTACCAGGCAACTGCTACACTACAGAAATATATCCCCTGGGGGCGAAGTGTCCCTGTGTGATAGTGATAGGTTCCTTGACCCTTCTGTGCAGCACCCAGGACTGGGACTGCCTATTGTTGGTTTCAGACAGCCTTCTATGTCAGCAGTTTTCAACCAGCCCCAGGAGGGTTCTAACCTGCCTTCTATGTATACATTGTCCTCATTGGGAGCAGGTTGTCACATTTCCTAATCTCATGGCAGTCCATCACCACCACCAAGTGGGTGCTAAGCACAGTGGAATCAGGATATATCCTGTGTTCCCCTCCTTACTCCCCAACTTCCCACTCCCTTTTCAGGGACCCATCTCACAAGTCAGTTCTGAGGGCAGACATGTTCTTTAGGAGCCATAGAATGAGGGCCTTCTCAGTATCTGGACAAGGGGTTCTACTCCCAATACTTCCTAATACACAAAGCAAAAGGAGTCTTAGGCCCATGCTGGACCTTCAGAACCTAAACAAATACATCAAGAAATTATAGTTCTCCATGATCTTTGCTACAACTATTATCCCTTCATTAGATCCTGGAGACAGGTGTGCTGCCCTTGACTTGAAGGATGTATATTTCCAAATCACTATTCACCCTGGCCACAGAAAACGTTTAAGGTTCATAGTAGGAGGAGATCACTTACAGTTTACAGTTCCATGGGTTAGCCTATCATCTGTACTGAGGGGTGTAAACAAATGCATGGCATACCTCTGCTGATGTCCAAGTATACCCCTACTAGGACAACTGGCTGCTGTGGGACTGCTCTTGTCAGTGGGTGGAGGAAAGTATCCATCAAATACTCCTCCTGTTTCGATGCCTAGGTCTGGAAGTGAGAAAGGAGAAATCAATGCTAGTACCCCTCCAGAGAACAGAATTTATCAAAGCAGTCCTTGATTTAACTGTAGTCAGGACGAGACACACTCACACCTAGTATAATTGGCATATGCATCACATCTTGAATAACAACAATTATGAAAGGTGAGTAACCATTCTTTTCAGAATACAAGTCATGCACTGCAACAGAAAGACCCTGACCTAAAGAATGCTCTGAAGTGGTATGGATATGCCTGTAGGATTTCTTATTGTTGTGTATATCTGTTTCTAATGCAATTAAATAAAGAGTAATGGTTTTAGAATCCTGTGCAAAGTCTGTCTCTCTATTATGCTCTTCTCATGCCCTTTGAAGAGGTAAACTGGGGGCCCAGATCATCCGCATGGCTGGAGTTCTCAGAACGTGTGTTTAAACTATGGAGGGAACCTGATGGAACCTGAGGGGTTGCCACTGGTTCCCAGCAGTGGGAAGTAGGCCATGTGATCGCAGCTCTGAGGACGGGAGTACTAAATAAATTATCTGTACCCCAAGAGTGTGCTTAGAGTCCCCAAAATACAGGGACAGTGCATGGACTCTGTTCAGACTCCAGAATCCCTGGGTGTTTAGTCAAGGTCACATTAAAAGTACTGGCAGTTCTTGGTTAAGCGGAGCACTCATCCATCCCATTCTGGATTGTCTAATCTGAGCTAGGGTCTGTGCCATATATTTTGTTTATCCACATAGTAACTATAGTCTTTTCTTTTCTCTTGTCAGCCATAGTGTATACTTACAGCAAAGTAGTGCTGTTAGGCATAATCTGGTAGTGCTGTTAGGCATGATCTTCCAAACTATTTTTCTTTGCATGGTATTAGAAGATGTTCAATCTTGGGAAGACATGCTATGCAGTGGTATCAGTTTTGTTATGTAAAGGGAGGGGGGGTCTCTGTTAGCCACTGGAGAGTTTACTCTCTTAATTTAGTTTCTGATTAGATTCATAGTACTCCATGGCAACCTAGCATTCTGAGACTCTTGAAAGAAGGAAGTGCATACTGTTTGTGACCACCTTTGTTCCAGGACTGGTGTATGGGGGTAAATTTAGTGTACACTTAGAATATACTTAATCACTCCTGGTTTGGGGAATATCATTAGTAACAATATGAAAGTTACTGGGGATGTTAATTTTATTTTATTTTTATGTATTTATTTTTCATTGTTACTGTTTTTAATAGGTTTTATTTAATGTTTACTAACCCTTGTACGAGAAAAAAACTATCCTAAACTCTGGATTTCAACCTTAATATCTATATTGTGATATTTTCCTATTACTTTCAAAGAAGCAACAGAGAACACATGAATATATGCCTTGCAACAATCTAACTACCAGTTTAGTAGAGATATTCTCTACATATTAAGAGGTTAATAAACTAATTTATGGTGGAATGTTGTTAAGATGGACAAGGACCATGGTATCTCACTATATCCTCTTAATCAGGTCATTGAGCTACAGCAGCAGCTCTGTCATTTCTGCTTAGCAGCAACTATGCTATATTTAACCCATATTTCTTCAATCTTTTCACAAAGCTTCAGCATTTCTGTTAGTATTTCCTTTACGCCTGATCATAAGCCATCCCCAATAGTAATTTAGTATATTTGAAGTGATCATGGCAGATTAAAAAGTACATTACTTGAATGTTGCTTAAGCATGCACTGTATGCATTCCAGTTTGTGAATTACAAACTACAGATTATTTTCTGCTAACTCAAACACATTTCCAGACAGAGATAAAGAGTGTCATGCTGGTATTAAAAAGTTAATAATGGACACGCTCTGAAAAGTCTTTTTTACTTGGAATGCTATCTTGAGGTGTGGAGCACACCTCAGATAGAGCATAAATGGATTATTCATCACACAGATAATGTGTAATATATTTTATTTGTGTTTATAGCTTCATATCACCATTCAAAATCTCAAGTGAAATCTCAAAGTATTTTACTAGTATGGTAAAAGTGAAATGATGTTCCAGGCCTTTTAGCATGGAACATCACCTCCATTTTACAGCAGTATGCCACACACTTGCTTCTAATTAATTAGACCTAAATCTTGATATTTGTGTTCTAAGATGAAGGGAATAGGAATTCTCACCTTAGAAGATGAGTTACAAAAATTTAGGCTGGGATTTTCAAAGGAGCCTAAGGAAGTTAGGCACTGAGGGCAAGATCCAAAAAGGTATTTAGGCACCTAGCTGCCTCTTTACATCCACTGTTTAGGCACCATTGACTATCTCAAAATCACCACTTACCTGCTACCTAATCTTGTAGGCACCTAGCTTTCTGCCAATAGCTATGTGCAAATCACTGCCCCGCACTTTAAGCAGGGAGGGGTTTGTCTGGCTGGCTGGGAGAAGAAGGCAATGCTTTCTGCCTTGGGGGAAGAGGAGAGACGTAAAACTGCTGGTAGAGCAGTCAATGTGGTGGATGACTCACCACCTAGGAATGAGGGGTTTAAAAAGGTCAGCCTGGGCCTGGCCCCTCCCCTCATCAGTCGGAACAGGCTGGGCAGCATCCACCCTCCCTCCCTAATTAGGTCACAAATATGTCGGGTGTTTAACTATATCTGCTGTGGATATTACGCTAGCCGCCCCACTAAGCGGGGCTGGGAAGGAATTTTTCCCTTACCACCATATTGGCCAAGTGCAGTGGGGGGAGGGGGGCGGGAAGGGGGAGGGTTCGCCTTCCTCGCAGCAGGTTCAGCTGGGCTCCGTTCATGCATAGCATGACGGGTGGTAGGTCATATGTCACAACTCTTTATTTAAGTGTATAGCGGATGTTCAGTGCAGGTACTCCATAAATTAAGGCACAAAAGAACAGGAAAATGGCTTGGAAAAGGAATTAAGGAGAAGTGCTTGGTAATTGAGCAAGCCAGGGGCAGTTGGAGACTCCTATGATTGGTACAGCAGGGAGCCAACCCCCGCATCATTATAGCCCAGCTTAACCCCTCATATGAGGCGGGGTGGTCGGTAAGGTCCTGGCAAGGGAATTGCTGGAGGGACCTGGATGAAAAGTGTGGGGGTGGAGCTGGTGAAATCTCCCCTGGAATTGGCTGGGATTGGTAAGGTCCCAGAAAGAGAATTGCTGGAGGGACCTGGATAAATAGCAGGGGAGCTGTGGAAGCCCCTCCCCCCCAAATGGCTGGAATTGGTAAGGTCCCATCAAGGGAATTGCTGGAGGGACCTGGATGAAAAGGGGGGAGCTGGTGGAAGCCTCCCCCCCCAAAAAAATTGGCTGAAAGTGGAGGGTCCCGGCAGTGAATCTGCTGGAGGGACATAAATTTTGCACCTGCACTGTACACATTTTATCCGCTGTGTTAGTCCCAGACATCTGTCTAATAATAAAGTTGCGGCCTGATAAAACCCATATCTAATGTCTCCTGTCCTTCTTTCCTCATAGCCAGACAATCTGCCTAAGCACATTCACTGCCCCACACCTAAAAAGTTGCTCTGAGCAGGGACTTGAAACCAGGTCTCCCACATCTCAGGTGAGTGCCCTAACCACAAAATATATCAAATTTTGATTCAATTTAAATAAGCATAAAAATTTCAAATGTTTGTTTTCACCTCTTTAGGCTGGAAATCTCAAAAGAATCGAATTTCCTGTGATATGCCCACTATTTATTTCAGGCAAAACCATGTTGTCTGTGTAAGAGTGTTAGAAAATTTCCTAATAGGTTTATTGAGGATTTCCAGCCTCCATTTGGTTCAAGCCTCAGGTTAAAGTTTTGAATGGTTTTAACTAGTTTTCTATTTTAGTTGAATTGGCTCATTCCTTCCTTTTGCGTGTTAGAAATAATTCTAGTTCTCAGAAGTAATATTCACAGTTGTACAAAATACAAATGTAGCATTCTGGAATTCTAACTTCTCAGTTTTGTATGCATATAATAATAAAAATCAAATAGATAATCACATTTTAGAAACTTCTGTCTATCCAGAATTCTCTAAATATGCCATTTTTCCACTCTTGCAACACCGCTATGTTTACCAGTTGTTTACCATAGGATTAAAACAAGGGATTTTTTTCCAGTTCCATCACGATAATTAGTGCTGGTTGGAAAAAACTTAGAAACAGTTTTTCATCAGAAAACGCAGTTTTGTCAAAATATAAATGCTTTGGGAAAGCTTATTGATTTTTGCTGAAATTTAATTTCACAGAAAAAAAGGGAGGGAGGAGTTCCAACACTGTAGCTAAGTAGCATTTTGGTATTTTTTAATCAAACATTTTGATTTTTTAGCTTTTGAAATGACTTGTTTTGAATATTATTTTATAGTATATCATAATATCATATAAATGTTAAGTAAATATTGAAAAGAAATTATTCAGTTTTGTGGAAACAAAACATTTCAGTTGATCTGAAACAAAAACAATCAGAATTTCCTTTCATGGAGAATTTGGAAATTTTCAGATTTTGTTCTGACTGAATTAGAACAAAAGCAAATTTTGAGATCTCGAAATCCTCCATGAAATAGAATTTCTGTGCTTGCCTAGCTCTAGTCATAACTTTGTATCAAAAGCATAAAGTGGTAGAAAGATGAGAAATTATATAGGGTATATCTACACTGCAATTAAACCTGTGGCTGACCAGCCCAACTGACTTGGGCTCAAGGGATTCAGACTACGGAGCTATTTAATTGTGTATAGATGTTCAAGATTGGGCTGGAGCCTGAGTTCTGGGACCCTCCCCCTCACAGAAGGAATGTCTACACAACCCCTTAGCTTGAGCCCAAACCTGCTGGCATGAGCCTGCCATATGTTTTTAATTGTGGTGTAGACATACCCATAGTGAGCATGAACCTCAAATTCACTGATAGTTTGAGTTGAAACAAATATTGAAAAATTCAGTTGTTAATCCATATCTGCTTTTCACTCCCACTATGCAAGTCATATAAATACCTTTAGTCCCAAAATGCCCTACTTCCCCCAACTTGTTGGAATATCTTCTTGTAGAGAGACCCTCTTCCAGTGTCATCTCCTAATGAGGTGACTGTGGCTGTTTCTCTCTTTTTCCAAAACCCATTTCTTAAGGTAACTGGCTGATAGGCCAATCTACTCCTCTTTTCTAACTTCTGGGGCCAACCAACTGATCTATGTCTCATGAAAGTTTTTAGAGGGCCCTCAAGCCCATTCCTCAAATCTACACTCTGGGGAAAACTGGCTATTTATTACAGCCAGTATACCATGATACGAGCCTTTCAGCACATCTGGTTCCAGCCAGAAACAGGAATTGGAAGATTGGGGGGAAATGTATCCGAATTTTTCAGAACCTTATAGTTTAATTGGACTTCTATAAATTCTATAAATGAAAAGGGACAGAGATAGTCTTTTTTGTTTCTCCAAATCAGTCTGTACAACCCCAGCTTTACGTGTACTGTAATAATAAGAGTTATGTTAAGATTTTTAGCAGAACTATGAAGGAATTGTAACACCATATCAGTTTTCTACCACTTCTCCAGGAAACTGCAAATATAAATGCTTTCATGTTAATAAATTGTAAGCTCTTTAGGCTGTGGACTGTCTTTTTGTTCTGTGTTTGTACAGTGCTGTCAAAGGGTGACTTGCCATTAAAGGGAAGATAGCCAGCCCCACCTGTAGCACACTTAATTCACCTTCTAGCCTCTTGACATCACTGCATAACTGATACCTTTCTTACAGGGCCTGCTGCCAGGCCACTCCAACACAGCCAATTCCTTCTAACATTTATTGGTTACTGCAACCAGGCTCTATATTGATTCCCTTTATCTCAGTACTTGTGCCTATAGTTTTAACACACTCTCATTAGATATTGCAGTGCTTTGGTCACTCTTTCTTGCAGCCAGTTCCGTCTGTTGTTTGGTGTCCTTTGCCCAAGCCTGCAACAGCTCTACTTTCCCTATGAGCTCTTACACTTACTTGCTTTAAACTTCCAAGTTAACAACTCAAGAGAACTTGAGCCAAGTTCTAGAACAAAAGAATATGGATAATATTTTCAGTTGCTTCGAAAGGCTTTCTTATTCAAAATTTGACCCATCTGTAAGCTCAAATGCAAAAAAAACCAAGCCATTAATTAATATTTTAAAAATAAAATGTTGATAGCTTTTTAAGAAAAAACTATTGTAGAAAAGTAAGAGCAAAGCAGATGTTGTGAAGAGCCACATAGTTATTTATTATCCCCCAAATTCCTGTTTATTCATCAATATTAGGGTTGTATCTTTAAGTGTTACAGTTGCAGCTTTCAAGAAATCCCATTACTGCCTGTCTGCACTTTCAAGTTGATATTTGACTTTGGGGGATACCTTGTTACCTGAATCTGTTGACAAGTAATTGGAAATTGGAGTTAGCAAGGCTGTGTGAATGAATGGTAGTAAATAAACTATGACTGAACTGAAACAGTTTTAGAAATTTGAAAAGGTCTGATAATTTTTTTAAACTTGTTTATAGTTTTACGTGTCTTTACTTCCTGATTCATCTAAGACAGGAAGCAGGAATATAAAATACTCTTTCTTCTTGCATTATGGCTATTTTTCACAGTATTTCTAACAGTCTAAAAACAAAAAGCACTGGAAAACTCAGAGGAGGACTTTTCTCATGAGATTTCCACCCCAGTTACTCTATGAAAGAGTTTTTGTATAAGCCTTTCAGACACTTATGTTAACTAAATCACTCCTCTAAACTTTTGCAAATTAACTGTCACTAGATAACATGTTGACAACTTTTAATAAAATTGTTTTGAAGACTAAAAGGTACATTACTTAAAAAATATAATTGTCTCCTGTTTCCAGAAACTGCAATTTTGCAGGCTTAAAAGGAAGGATCAGGCAGATACAACTCATAAGGAAAGTACATGTTCCCTTTAACTGCAGGAGCAAACTAATAAGGGGACTACATATTTTGCAACCAGGCACAAATAATGATAAATTAGATAAGTTTTTAAAAACTGAATCCGTTAATTAAATTTGGTTTTAAATAGGGGTAATTATTTCTTCTTCCTTCCCTATGCAGCTTTCCAGTAAACTAGCTGGAACTGTGCAGTTTGTTCTAGTACCAGTGATGGAGCCACCAAAAATGTTATAATGTTTGAAAAACAGTTACTGTAATTTATTTTCCAAGGGTAAAATCTGTTAATGTTCTCTGCCCTTGTGTACACTGGCAATCTTCTAACCTAAGCAGTCTGCAGCAGATAAATCACTACTTCAGCAATTTAAATATGATAGATATGAAAGTGAAGATGAAAAAAATTGGCATTGTCAAAAGTAGTGAAGAAATACTTGTTTGAATATTTTCTATAAAATGTAATCACTTAGTTGCTCTCATTTGTAAGATTTGTTACCCTCTTGATCTATTTGGCTTTAGTTGATCTATTTTAGTTTTGTACACTTTGTACGTTTCAGCATTTGAAAATTTGAATTCAGAAACCACAAGATGGTCGTAACATTTGACTCCAGCAGTTTAAACAACTTAACTGCAGGGAGAATCACAGACATAATAGATCAAGGAGTGCACCCAAGTCTACTGTTTGTAAATTATGTATGCAAATCAAGATGACTGTGCAATGAATAAAGCCAAACAAGAAGTACTAAAAAAATAGTCTCCAAAATAAATATATTTATTCATATAGCAAAAAACTCTGCTTGGTGCTTTACAGGCAGGTATGAAGATATGTACGCTGCTCTTAAAAAGCTTCCAATACAAGCCTCATGTCTTAATCCTGACATTAAGCTTGAGCAGAGCTCTGCAATCTGGATGACTTCTATACCCATGGAGCACTAACTGATTCTCAAAGGGTTAGTTCTTCCCCTCCCCCTACCCCCCACCAATCCCCAGTGGAGCCACAAAACTACTTACAGCTGCCCAGTCGGTGGGGGGAAATCTTACGTAATCATAGACTGTATCATAATATATATGCACAAGGGGTCTGAGACCTTATTTTTGGAATTTTCTAACTCTATTTTCTAACTCTTTCATAAATGTAATGTTTGTTTAACATAGTTGTCTTTTCTTTTAAAATAGAAAATTTAATTTAAAAACAACTGATAAAACAGAAAATCCATCATATGGCTCCATGAAGATTTTGTGCTTGGGTCATCAGCAAAGTTTGGACCTTTAAATCCATAGTATAGACCTTTACTGTTCGAACTGAGTAACTGCTAACAACAGTAAACTGTTATTCCCTATGTGAACCAACCAGTAGAGGGGAGGATGAGACTCACACACTTTGCTCTTGGGTTTCCCAGCTATCTGCTGACAGCAGAAGAATGTAGGTTTCAGAGTAGCAGCCGTGTTAGTCTGTATCCGCAAAAAGAACAGGAGTACTTGTGGCACCTTAGAGACTAACAAATTTATTAGAGTATAAGCTTTCGTGGGATGCATCCGAAGAAGTGGGCTGTAGCCCATGAAAGCTTATGCTCTAATAAATTTGTTAGTCTCTAAGGTGCCACAAGTACTCCTGTTCTTTTTGCAGAAGAATGTAGAGATTCAGGGTTCCTGGCTTCAATTCCAGGTTCTGGGGGGTTGTGTTCTCTAGTGGTTATAGACCCTTCTACCTCTGTCTCCAATCTGTCTCTGGTTCCTTTTGCTTCTATCCACCCCACGCTAACTCCTGTCTTGTCTCTCTGTCTTAATTTTCCCCCTTCCCAAACACTTGGCTCCTGTTCCCATTCCTCTTATCTTGTATACACCCCCATTCCAGTTCCTGCCCCTCTCCCCTTCTGTTCCTGTCCACCCCCACATCCCCTGGCTCTCTCAGGCTTCTCCCCACCCTCTGTCTACTTGCTACTATCCCCCATATCCACGCATCATCTCTTTGCATTCTACTCAGGCCACCTTCTGCTCCTTTAGCTGCCTGAACTCCAATAGCAGGAATATTGAAAGCACTGGGGAGACAGTATCTCTGCTCTCTGTTCACATATGCAGTGCCATAGCAGCCTCTGTCAGCATAATGAAACAATTACAGGGAAAGTTCTTCTCAGCTCCTGCAGCCCTGGGCTGGAGCATGCCTAATACAGACAGTCTTTTCAGAGAACTTAGCTGCAAATTCCAACAAGTCTTTACTGAACACGTGCAAACTGCAGTTTTTTCTGAGGCTTGTAACTTGGCCAAAATTTGTTGAATTTTCATGATGAAGGCAACAGGCATTTCTCTGACACCATGGTGATACCCCTTGCCAAATTTCAAGTCCCTGCTTCAAAATATGGAGGTACATATTTTTCTCTTCTCTTTACTCTTGGAAATGAATTTATTTATTTATTCCAAGATGGACAGTGTAGTAGTGTTCAAGTATATGATAATTATTTGAGATTTCTAATCCGAGCTCTGTGTATGACTTGCTGTTTATCACTGAACAAGTTACTTTAACTTTTATGTGCTTTCTGTAAAAATTAATTTGTGTACTTATACCTATCTCCTTCACTGGATTGCTATGTTGATCGATTTATCTTTTTTTTTTTACATTGCTTTAAAAATGTGTGAATATTATGACTATTTATTAACAGTGCTTGAGTTTAGTGGTAGGTAATTAGAGCCATGAGAAATAGAAGCAAGTGGGACAGGAATTGTATTTGCATGTACTAAGATGTGGTATGTTTAGCTATAAGTGCACCAGAGATTCTGTTCTACTCTTTGTCCTTATTAAAATCTAAGTATCTTTTTTTTTTACTACCATTTTAGCTAGGAACCTAGGGCCAGATTTTCAAAAGTCATTGGACATTTAACACACAACAGCTCACATTAGAATTATGTCCTTTTCTGAGTGAAAAAAAATACTAATATAATAAGCCCTATAGAAATGACTATAAATAAAATAAATTGGTAACATTCTGTGACTGCAAAAGGCCCTGGAACTAAAATATGATTATAGGTTTGCAATAACTTGTGAAAAGATATTTTTTTCTTCCTACCCCACAGCTGTATGGCATATCTCATTCATTCTAACTTTGGCAAAGCTCTGAAATATTTGTGTATACTACAGCATTATAAATAATGGAGTAGTGAATCCATTTTGAATGAGTAAGCACTCGCCTGAGCCTTCTCCCCCCTCCACAAAATGATTTTTAGGTTTGGGAGTAGTTTGGTTAAGTTTCACCACCAAGTCCTCCTCCTGCTATTTTTAATGGTTGGATCAAGCAGATATGTTACTGCTAATATTGCTTTGTGGCTTTCTTTGTTGTGATATCTCAGGCTATGTGTACACTACAGAGCCTATGCTGGCATAGCCATAGTGTGGGCACAGCATAGACCAGCAGAAGGAGTTTTCCAGCTGATGTTTTCCACCTCCCCAGAATCACTCTCCTTTCAGCATAGCTGCATCTACATTGGTTCTGTTGGCATAGCTATGTTGGTCAGAGATTTTTTTTTATAATACCCCGAACTGACATAGTTATGCCAGTATACGTTTTAAGTGTAGACTAAATCTGATGGGGGCATCCACCCCACCCAGGACTGGAAGGGGTTAAGGTGGCCAGGTAGGCCCATTAACTCCACAGGCTACACCTGGAGAGAGAGCCAGAGATCAGGGAATTAATTGCAATCAGGTTCAGCTGGGCAGGAACAGGCTGGGCCTATAAAGCCAGGAAGCTAGCAATACATAGGGGTTGCTTCTGGGATAGGGCAGCTACTCCCTGGGAAGAGGGTTTGGATCTGGTATACCCAGAGAAAGGAGGGGAACCAGAATTTGTAGGAAGCAGTCCAGGGAAGGAGCAGTGAGGGCTTGGAGAGGAAAACCCAGAACTGCTAAGTGCAGGATCTGTAGATTGGAACCTGCAGTATTGGGCAGGCCTGGGTTCCTCCACCAGTCACTGAAGAACTGGCACTTGAGGCAGCAAATGGAAAGACTGCCTGGGTCACTGTGGGAGTGGCAGAGAATTGAAGGACTGTACCCCGGAAGGGGGAACACTGAGGGCCGGACTTCACTACCAGGGAGATCGAGTCTGCTGCAATCGATGCAGTGGGTGTCGATTTAGTGGGTCTAGTGAAGACACTGGTACTCCAGCTCCCCAAGAAGAGTAAGGGAAGTTGACCGGAGAGCGTCTCCCTTTGAGACAACGCAGTGAAGACACCGGGGTAAGTCGACCTAAATGGTGTTGATTCCAGCTATGTTTCTCATGTAGCTGGAGTAGCGTAACTTAGGTTAACTTACCCTGGTAGTGAAGACAAGCCCTCAGTGACCTAGCTGGAGGGCTGAGTCATGAAGAGGATGCTGCAATTCCTGGGATGAGTGAGGAGCTGCAGATCAGAGTGAGAGACTGGGTGATAGTGTACAACCATGAAAAGGGGCATCGACCTTGCATAGCTAATCCCCAGAGTGACCAGGAGAAGGTGCCAAACAAGCAGTGAGTGGAGCACCCTGTGACACTAAGCCTCAGACTGCACTTAAGCAGCATTAAATTTTATGCTAACTGTATTTTCATGGTACTCTGGGGCATTAATAAAGAGGAAATCCTGGCGAGACCAAAATTCACATTTGGGGTCAGCATTGCTAAGCACCAGTACCTGCTGCTTGGGAGGCACGCATGTGGGTGTGGTTATGGGTATCTTCAGAACACCCCATCCCAAAGGGTCCCGACAGATGCTGGAAAAGACACTTCAGCCTGATCTAAAAAGTATCCATTAACCATATTGTTGAGAAAGCAAACGTAGAGATGTTGTCCCTGAAGATTCTTCATCTATTTAGGAGATTATGTTGGGTTTGGATATGGTGGAAGATAGGAAAAATAGGGAGGCTTCAGATGGGTTGGATAAGCAAATTGAATCTTTGAGAGAAATCTATTATTCAGATTATAAGTGCAGAAAAGAGTTTTAAGAAGATTATAACTGTAATTGGTTAGTATAGCTCTTGAATTAGGAGATGTACAAAATTGTTCTTAATATAAACTTCCTCACAACAAAAAGGAAGTGAGTGACTCTTCCTGTTCCCAAGCCATGTTTTAAGCATTTTTCCAAAAGAAATGTTTGTACAGTTTCTGGACATAGGTAATTAGCATTTTTTAAATAAAGAAATCTTTCCTGTCCATTTGTAACAAAAATATTTTCAAGAAGCTTGTTTGTTAATTCATTTTGGAACATGAATTTTCTCCGTCAGTTATTGATTGATATTTTCAAGAACAACAATGAGCACCTCTATATAGGGGTAGGGGTTGCTATTAGCAGTTGAAATACTTATGAAAAGATTCAAATTGCAACCCCACATTAATTTAAAACATATGACAGGACCAGAAGGTCTAAATCATGATGTACAGTTTATTTTGCCAAATTAATCAAAAAGTCTGCTGTTTTCCATGCATGTGTAAGCACAGTGACACATTTCTCCTGATATTTAGGGATGTAAGATGAGAATCTGGCAGTCAGTCTGGAAAAATAAGAAAGATTTCCAGAAAGCTGCAGGTTAATCAATTTAAAACTGCTGTCACATATTTACATGTTTTATATTGCCTTTCTCAGTGTTGCTGATTATCAAAATATTTTAGAATAAACAGGAGCTTTCCCCTTTCTAAGGAACCTGTACTTCTTTTCACGTCTTATTCGTCAAGTGATGCCAAAACCCAGGGTCTATATTATCATTATTGACCCCGTGGTGCTGAATTTTGATATCAGAAACAATGGTCATGGTCTCAGTGAGTCAGTTTGGCAGACGGAAGAGACTGAGAATGGAGGGGATAGTTTGATTTCTTGTTAAAAAAAATATTGGGAAGAAAACATAAGGAAAAAAGATAACCACATGTAGTGGAGGGGAAATAAATATGTCTTCTTAGGTTTCATGACTTTGCCTGAATGACAGTGGTTAAAGGTATAGTTAAATGGTGGAAAGTTATAGTTAAGTAATGATTGCTTATGATACCAATTGTAGTTCTGATTCAGTATCCTATTTTAAACTTCATTTTTCAGCTTTACATTTTTCTGCCCACATTAGTTTAAACCCTTATAATAGGCTAATATCAGGAAAGATTACTTGTTTCAGGTGTACAAATGTCACAGCTACAAAAATAAGGTTATCTAGATTTATTCTGGGTAGTGCCAGACATCACTTGATTAAACCTGTTCACTTTCATCTATGTAATGTGATTTTCTTGATAAATCAAAGTGCTCCACTCCAGAAAAATATACACAAAGCCTTTTGTTATGAATGATGTTTCATTACTTATTGATATAGAAGATCAAGCATTCAAAAAGTGGAAGGGAAAGAAAAACTTTACTAAGTTGCCTACCAGAGGATTTGCTTTAAAAAAAATGTTAGATATGCCTTTAAACAGTCACTGCAATTAAATTCACACATGGGAAGGAGACATGCCATTACTCACCTAAATTATACAGCAGATGTAACCTTGTTAAGTCTCCCCAACCTTTACCACCAAAACTACCACACACAAATTACCTGTGTAAAATATAGCTGCATATTGTAATAATGTTTCAAAAGAGAGAATACAATGATCCCTGAGAAAATAACTTTACTGGCATGAAATATATGCTGGTTCCAATTACATAGATGGAGCTGCAATATCCTAATATGTCCAGTGCTGATGCAGCAGCATGGAAGTTGCTTAGCAACACAATAGTTACATGCATGGAACTACTGCATTAAGTCCCTTGTAGCACCCATATTTCTGGTCCACATAACAATGTTAACTCAGTTCCTTAAACTGATAAGTACTTTAAGTCCACAAAACAGTGTTCATCATTTGGATTTCACACTCATGGGCCTATTGCCATTTCAGAAAGGGTGGTTAAATTCCAGTAGCTCTTAATAGTGACACAAATTTTGGTCTCCAGAGCCAAGATTTTCCAAAGTGACTTATGATTTTGGGTATCTAATCTGAGACACCTTGGAGACTGGTTTGCTATTGAGAGAAGAAGTTCAGCACTTTCTAATAATCATTAAGTTGTTCTGAGTTAGGTACCTAAAATACCGGTCATGCTTGAAAATACTTCCCCCTCCCTTAAAATTTCACACTTTTGCTACAATATTGCAAACTCCACCAGTGGTAGTGATAGTGGAAGTGTTAGTGTAGACAGGCAGCCAGGTTCGGGTGTTTTCCAGAATCCACTGACTTAATTCACAGGTAAGCCAGGGGGCTGCAATACATCCCATCTAGGGAGGTTGTTCCTATCTGCTGGAATAATGACCATTATGTGTGTAGGGGGGAGTGTACATTGGGATTTATGTAGGTGATCTCCCTTTCCTCATACTGGCCTAATCTAAACCAAATGAGAGTCCCCCTTGCACACATTCCTTTAGCCTCATACACACATGAGATTTAAGCTAAGAAGACTTGCACAGACCAGCTGCACGTAGGTGAATCCTGCCCAATATGCAAGTATCCTACTCCTTGTTGTTAAGAAGATTTGCACTATCCTGATAAATAAGTGATCCATTAAACTTGATGCTTTGCTATTGTGTATAAGGGAGAGGACAGATGGGTGCATTTTGGCTTAGTTATTTTTAACAAGCTACTGTCTTCTTAAAAGGATTTCACTACACACAAGACTTAAATTTCTTCTTATCTCTTTGTTGTTCCTTTTTTTTCCCACTGCTAGTTGAGATTTTCAGCCTGAACTTACTGACCCATTCCTGAGAGATTTAATGCCATGATTAGGAGTTGCTGTACGGGCTCAATGGGTAGTGATCAATGGCTCGATGTCTAGTTGGCAGCCAGTATCAAGCGAAGTGCCCCGGGGGTCGGTCCTGGGGCTGGTTTTGTTCAACATCTTCATTAATGATCTGGATGATGGGATGGATTTCACCCTCAGCAAGTTCTCAGATGAGACTAAGCTGGGGGGAAAGGTAGATACGCTGGAAGGTAGGGATAGGATCCAGAGTGACCTATACAAATTGGAGGATTGGGCCAAAAGAAATCTGATGAGGTTCAAAAAGGACAAGTGCAGAGTCCTGAACTTAGGACGGAAGAATCCCATGCACTGCTACTGGCTGGGAACCGACTGGCTAAGTGGCAGTTCTGCAGAAAAGGATCTGGGGATTACAGTGGACAAGAAGAAGCTGGATATGAGTCAACTGTGTGCCCTTGTTGCCAAGAAGGCTAATGGCATATTGGGCTGCATTATTAGGAGCATTGCCAGCAGTTTGAGGGAAGTGATTATTCTCCTCTATTTGGCACTGGTGAGGCCACATCTGCAGTATTGTGTCCAGTTTTGCTCCCCTCCACCCCCCCCACTACAGAAAGGACGTGGGCAAATTGGAGAGAGTCCAGTGGAGGGCAACGGAAATTATTAGGTGGCTGGAGCACATGACTTATGAGGAGAGGCTGAGGGAACTGAGCTTATTTAGTCTGCAGAAATGAAGAGTGAGGGGGGATTTGATAGCAGCCTTCAACTACCTGAAGAGGGGTTCCAAAGAGGATGGAGCTAGGCTGTTCTCAGTGGTGTAAGATGACAAAACAAGGAGCAATGGTCTCAAGTTACAGTGCGGGAGGTCTAGGTTGGATAGTAGGCAAAACTATTTCACTAGGAGGGTGGTGATGCACTGGAACAGGTTACCTAGGGAGGTGGTGGAATCTCCATCCTTGGAGGTTTTTAAGGCCCAGCTTGACAAAGCCCTGTCTGGGATTATTTAGTTGAGGACTGGTCCTGCTTTGAGCAGGAGGTTGGACTAGATGACCTCCTGAGGTCTCTTCCAACCCTAATCTTCTATGATTCTATACTCAGCATGTCTTAGAATCAGACTTTTTATTTTATGACTTCACAAAAATCTTCCTTTTACTTAGATGTAGTTCTTAATAATTAAGTATAAGCTCTGCCCTATACTTTGTAGAGACATTAGTCTGAATTTATTTACTGTTACAGTTACCCAATGTTTTTTCTCTACAATATTTTAATTGTATATTGTCAGATATTACCATTAAATTATTTTTTCCTGGCTATGAAATTGCTGGGGTTTATGTGGAAAGCAAATAATTTCTACAAGATATTTATGATCACCAAAGAGAAAAGCAGGCTGGAATGTGCAATATGTTTCAAGCTGGAACCAATGTTGTTAGCATGCTGCTTTATAAGAATAATCATTTTATTTTGGAAGCACCCTCTACAATATGTCAGAGTGCTGTACAACATATTGAAATGTGTTTAAATACAGTGAAAACTTTATTAAAATCATGTTCAAATAAAAGCCAATAGGTTCCAATGCAAAATATGGAGTCAATAATAAAATAATAAAACCAGATTTCTAACAGGAAAGTGTTAAGTTGAGGAGAAGAAATTTGTGATGGAAGAAGTTCTACATCCTACTGCCTACTACAAAAAAGGCATGTTCACAGGCCAACTTAGAATGTGATTGTGGGATACAGAATATGTGTCTGCTCAGCTACTGATCAATAGGGGGCTTGAATATATATATGGCTTACAATATTTAAGGTTTTAAAATAAACTGGATCAAACTAGTCAATTTGCCACTTTATAGACAGTCAACGTAAAGAACATAAATTAGGGCCAATGACTAAATATGTTGCTGTATTCTGAACAATCTGCAGGTAGAAGAGATGCCCTGCTAACAGAGAATCTCAATAATCAAACCTTGTAATCAGTAGTATGTAAGTATTGCAGGTCACCATGTGATAAATTTGGGTGCAGCTCACTAACCCATGACATGAAAAAATATTTTGTACCATGCGGTTTTTTAGGCAAAGGGAAAATTCTATTGTGACATTAAGATCTTTACCTCAACTCCTTGTAAACAAGTCCATTCAATAAGATAGAACATGAAGAAAATGAGAATATCTTCACAATGGCAACTTCCACTGCACTGCAAGATCTGTTTTCCCATGATGAGGATATGGAAGCTAAGATACATTTAGTTAGCGCTATTATCTAAATAATCCTCAGGAGAAAATTGCAATATTTATAGGACAAGACATATGACATCTTGATAATACTCCATCATGTGTTTACAAACTACCTTGCCAAGAGGCCTCAGATGTTTTGCACATAGTGGAAGATGGACAGATCCTTGAGATGCTACATACCAAACCCCCAGGTTGTGGTACAGAGATATCAATCAGTAATGGACTCTTACAATGTCTTCTAGTTATAACATGAACCACTGGACAGCAGTTCAGTCATGTTCCTTTGTCATCAAAACAGCACCCATGTTTTTTCGTATCAAGCATAATAGCTAACCAAAATGGCCTATTGACCTTCATTTAAAATCAGCAGAGCATTCTCAACTGCTAAGCAAAGCCAGAATCCTACTGGTGTCTGACTGCACCTGTAGTTGAATAGCCACAACATTCTTTATCACCTTCCCTAAAAAGGGCAAGACATTGAACAACTGGAGGACAATTCCAGAAACAGCAGCAATTTCTTTTGTGAGTGAAGCAAGAACACCCTAATCAAGAGATGTCTTCTCAAAAAACAAAACTTCTGTCCATTTGAGGATGGTTGGCATTCTCTTTTCTTGGCATAATACATTATTAATGTATGTTATAATGTGGCTATGATACTGTTACTTACTATAAGCAATCAAGGGGCAGAGTCTCAAGGAAGTTAGAGGACCATAAAAATCATCATCAGAAATCCAAGTTTAATTCAACTAGAGCACCACAGTGTATCAGAGTCAATGGCACTTTCAGTCAGAAGGTCCAGAAAGACCATTCTAGAACTAATCTGAGTTTATGGTTCAATAACATAACTATATCACACTCACATGAACTTTGTGCTGAACAAAATGGTATCAGTGGTCCTGTCTCTACATAGGCCAAAAAGGGGAGCGTTGGTTTTCAGTCAAGTTTCCTTAACTCAATTGAACCTGTCCCCTCACTTAACACCCACGCAAACATGGTTTAACACCTTAACAAACACAAACTGTCTTAATGTTGTAGCTTAGGTGGGAGCCTAAGGTATCTTAAATCTCTTGGGGGGGGGGGAACCCATATACACACACCACCTTTTTTACCAATAGGCAGACAGGGCTACTGAGTACCAGACTTGACTCATCTTTGTCAAAACGAGCCTGGTGGCATTGTTCAAGCAAGTGCCAATGTAACTTGCCAGATCTGAATAGTGAAAGAGACAAGGAACCATACTTTTATTTTCACTAGAACTACTCTATATTTTATAGCATATGTTTCCTGCAAGATGTAGAAAGTGCTTGGAAAACTAACATTGTCTTTCTTTTTATGAATGTAGGAAGTCTCTCTTTATCCCTGTTAACCTTGACAAGAATGGAAATGTGAAATCACCCAGTAATTAATGTGAATAAAGGTGAGTTTCCCTCTCAGATGAATTCATTGTTGATGAAGCAGTTTTTGCTTTGGCAAGTATGTTCCTAATGTGTCCTAAGAATTTCAAGTAATCCAGAACAAAATCACTGCTATCTCTTTTCAGGGGTCTGTAATTACGTTTTCATAAAGCTCTCTTGTATGTATTGTTTTAAATAATTTAAGCTACCTCTTTCTATTACAAAAAACAGTGTGCAAATCACTAGCATATAAACACAAAAATGCATCAAAGAATTAGTTTGTCATATATTGTAATAAGTTTGAATGCTAATTAGCCTGCTGTGGTCTGAATGTATTTTTCTGACGATGTTGGTAATATAAAAAGTCTTTGCTCTAGTTCTGAAAACAAATATAGTGACCAGATAACTTCAACAGGAGATGAATATCTGAGAAGTAATTGTTGCAAGTGGATTTTTTTTTTCAAAGTGTGTCTGTGTCCAATTTTTGTTGAGTGGTGACATTTTCCTTTTTGGTGGTTGTGTTTTCAGTCTACAAAAGCAGTTTTCAGGAAAGCAGATTGGAGCATTTGCAAACATACCCACACTGGTTGCTTGTTAAATGTGTCAGCAGTTGAATTGCATGGCCCCTGCTTTGAGATTGTTAGAGAAGCTGGGATATTACTTTTTATTTCATTGCTATTCTGAATCAAAGGGGAAAACAATTCCCCCGAGGCTGAGATTTTGAGAACTTGGCATTGTTAGCCATGGGGAAATTCAAATCAACACACTGTTTACAGTTTTATTTTTAACCTAACATACACTGTATCAAAATACAGTTGATACCATGTATTTGATCTTTACTGTCACTGGAACTGGTAAGTAATAAGATGGTCTGTTTAACTTTTAATTACACTAACAAATCACATGCAGTTAGTATATGATATATTATGCTTTGTTAGTAATGACAGTATATATTCCATAACTGACTTTGATTCATGAGAATGATAATAGATTGAGACATGCATTCTTATTTCCAAACTCCCCAGTATTGAGAGATGTGATTGTTTTTCAACAATTTCACTCAGTGTTCATTTGACTTGCTTTTTAATGTGTCTGCTAATTTAATTTAAAATATGACACTCCCTAAAGAATAAATAGGATGAGCCTGCTAAAAAGACGATTGTGTATTTTCCATTCTAAGAAAGGCCAGAGCTCATTAATGTCTATCACAACAAAAATGTATTTTTAGAAAGATAGAAAAAATCATTCTTCATGCATGAGTTCTACATATTTCTAAGCATCTTCATTACACCTGCAGTGCAATTTAACCTAGCAGCTGGTACATTGAGTTGGCATTTCAGAAAATTATACAACAAAATTAAAAGCCATAATCCCTTACACTGTCCTAGTTAAATGTATGTCCTTTTATATCTTTCAGAAGTTGTTTACTTTTTTCTTTGATCCTTGGCTATGTACTTTAATGTTCAGCAATTTTTATCCATCAATAGCACTGATAATTTAAAGGTAACAAGGTGTGCTTCTTTTGATGGTGTATAATGATTCAATGATTTGGAAGAAAAATATATAATCATTGCTGATAAAGTATGCAGATGGCAATTTGATGGAGTGGCAAATAATGAGAGGTCATTTCTATAGGGCAATCTGGATTTCATGATAAAATGGAGTCATTTGAACAACATACCTTTTAATACAATCAAATGCAAGCTCATATATCTAGGAACAAAGAATGTAGGTCAGACTTCAAGGATGACGATTGTATTCTGCAAAGTGTAATAGGTGATTCTGTGAGGATTTAGGGTTCATGGTGGATAAGCAACCAAACATGAGCTTCTGGTGTAGCAAAAAGGGTTAATGTAATTCTTGGGTGGATAAGCAAGGGAATATTGATTAGGAGTAAGAGGGTGGCATTACTCTGTTCAGAGTATAGGCAATGCTCTGTATAGAGCATTAGTGAAACCATTTCTGGAACACTGTGTCCCATTCTGGTGCGAACACTTCAAAAGGATGTTGACCAATTGAAAAGGATTAAATCCTGCAAGAATTTATTTGAGGTCTAGAATAAAAATCTTACAGTGAAAGATTTAGGAAGCTCAATCTGTTCATTTTATCCAGGGGAAGATTAAGAAGTGACTTGATCCTGGTCCATAAGTACCTATGTAGGTAGAAGTTTTCTGATAGAGGGAGCTCTTCAGTCTAGCAGGAGGAAGCACGATATGATCCAATAGCTGGAAGCTGAACCAACACCTGGAATACTACAGGCTAGATATGTGTAAATGTTTAACCATGGGAGTAATTAACCATTGGAACAATTTGCCTGGGAAAATGCTGGATTCTCAGTCTCTTAAAATCCTTAAAACAAGATTGAAGACTTAGGGAAAAAATGTCTCCTTATTCTGTTGGAGAAGTTATGGTCCTGATGCAGGAATCACTGGATAAAATTCTTTGCCCTGTGTTTATACAGGAGATCAGAAAAGATTATTATAATGGTCCCTTCTGGCCTTAAAATCTATGGATATCTTGGCTCTTGGAGGACAATGAAACATATATAGTGTACAAAGTTCCCCAAGAAAACATTCTGCTTTTATATGTTTTCTTTTCACCAGGACTGAGAGTCTCAGAAAGTTCCAGTCAAGCCTTGATTTCAGCCTACAGCCTGCAAGTAAGCATCGTCCCAGTATAAATTGAATTGATAAATGAAATGCTTACTTTTCCCCTTTTGCAATTCTTTTATAAAATTGCAGTTCTAACATTGCTGTTGTCCATAGATAAATTGATATAGTCAATAAAAATTGAACTGACACTCAGGATCTTAGAGGAGAGCTAAGCATCTTGCAGAATCAAGCTCCAGTAACTATCCAGTTTAATGCTATGACACATAGATGCAATAATCTAGAATTGGCATGAATCCACTACCTATCACATGCTCCAAGTCATAAGACACTTTTTCAGTATAACCTATGAGTAGGGACTAACGTCACGTCTTCACTTCTGGCTAAATCGGCACTGCTGTGTTCAATGCAGTGGTATTAATTTAGTGTGTCTGGTGAAAACAAGCTAAGTCGATGGGAGAGTGCTCTCTCATTGAAGTCTGTACTCACCTTCCGCCTCTCAGGAAGGTGAAGTCAGCAGGACAGCGACATAGCACAACATAGCGTGGTGTAGACATCGCTGCAAGTTGACTTAAGCTACATCGACTTACATAACTGAAGTAGCGTAACTTAGATCGACTTGCAGTGTTACTGTAGGCCAGCCCTAATTGTCTAAAGCAGAAGTTCTCAAACTGTGGTCCATGGACCACCAGTGGTCCATGAGCTCCATTCAGGTGGTCCGTGGATAGATCCCTGTAAAGTGCGCGCCTGGGCAGCCGCACATGAGAGAATGAAGGGCCATGCACCTAATTAGTGGAGCCGTGCAGGCATGGCTCTACTAATTATGTGCCTGGACCCTGGAGAAGACGCACATGTAAGGTGAAGTGGTGACCTTGGGGGGAATAGGGCTAGGTGGGAGGGGGCAATGGGTTGAGAAGAGGGGGTGGGGGGAATTTGGGACGTGCAGGGCTGCAGGAGCCAGAGAAAGAGGCAACTTTCCCAAGATCCAGGCCTGCGGCTGCTGGGGATAGACAGCCCTCCTTCCCAGCCTCAGCTCTGTGGCTGCTGTGGCGGAGGAGAGACCCCCCACCTCCTTCCCAGCCCCAGCTCCGGGGCTGCCACGGCAGGGGAGAAAAGACACATTCATTGCATTAGAAAGCTAATACTACTGATAGTAAAATATGAGTTCTGTGCTTTTATTTGTAGAACAAAAAATGTTAATTATTATTAAGGTTTTTTATATATAGCGCTTTTATCCAAACTGCTTTTCAATAGTTAGCTAACGGTACAAACAACATTTGGAAAGATCATTAAGTGGTCTGCCGAGACCCTCAGCAATTTTCAAGTTGTCCGCAAAAAAAAAAAAAGCTTGAGAACCACTGGTCTAAAGAATGTTGTGATATGGAGCTTTTTACCTCCAGGTCAGCAGTTAAAATCCAGCCCAGTTTGATAGAGAGTGAGAGTCATTCCTATGCATGGTAGTTCAGTGGACTAAATTAAATGAGTTAATTTCATTACAATTCCTACTGGAAACACTGCTATATAATTTAGCACTCTACTTTGCTTTAGCAGATTAAAAATAAAGTGCCTGATCCTGTAGGACAGTGGTTTTCAACCTTTTTTCATTTGGGGACCCCTAAACATTTTCAAATGGTGGCATGGACCCCTTTGGAAATTTTAGACATGGTCTGCGGACCACAGGTTGAAAACCACTGTTCTATGGTAATGACAACTTTTTGAGAACCCCTTAGAAATAGTCTGCGGACCCACAGGGAGGGCGCGGACCATAGGTTGAAAACTACTGCTGTAGGGAGTTGAGTACCCTCATCTCTCAGTGACAGCACTGCAGGTTGAGGCTACTCAATAGTTTGCAGGGAGCACTCAGTTCCTTTCAGTTTGGGGTCCAAATACAGTAACCAAGTAGTAAAAGCAACAATGTATTAGCACTGGCTCTATGAAAAGCGGCTCTAATTTTCCTTTGGCTGTGGATAATGAATCACTTCTTAATGCACTTGTATTGAATGAGGAATTTAGAAGATAATTACCACATTGCGTGCCAGGCAGGAATTGCTTTCAGATGTAGTAGGTTAAAATTATTCCTTATTTGTAAGCAAGATAACCCCAATTAGATTGGTTAAGAATGTCTGGAGATGGCATTTCACTTGCACAACCCTCAAATTCAGTTTTGTACTTCTATGTTAGAGTAATGATTTGTAAGTGACAGGGCAAGCATATGTTCTTATACCAGGGCTTCAGTGTGTTTGGACTGTAGCAGTTGAAAGCAGTGCCTTGGAAAAGAGGCAATGAGAAGAACAGTATGGCTGGAGATTTTGGACACAGCTTTTATATTGTTGGAGTGAGAATATTTTGTATTGGTATTGGGACATATTAGGCCCCCCATCTGGGATGCCACCTGATGTGCTGGGGTCCCACTGGTTCCGCCCGTTCCATCAGCCTGGGTTTCTTCACCCTGTCTTAGTTGTGCCAGCCCCTCAAGCTGTTTCTAGCATGCACATACGTAAGGTCACACCAAGCTGCAGACACAGACTGAAATCAGCACTGTGTGGGAAGAATCAGCTTGGGGATTTACTCAGCACTCATTTGCATACTCCCTTTGGGGAGTAAACCCAAAATAATATTGTCTTGCATTATATAGAAAAATCCGCACAGCGCAAGCTAATAAAAATTGCCCTCTCCCTCAATGTGGAGAGAGCTATGCACAGCTTCTTGCCTCCCCTCCCCCAGATATGAATTGCACAAGCTGGGTTATGTTATGAACAAGAAATAAATTTATTAACTACAAAAGGTAAATTTTAAGTGATTATAAGCGATAGCAAACAGAACAAAGCAGATAAAACAAACTAGGCTTTATACACTCAACAAACAGGTTACAGAATGTAATTTCTCACTCTCAATGTTGTTTTAGGCAAGTTGTAGAGTTTCCCTAGCTTAGAGTTCCAGCTATTTCTCTTTACAGACTGGACCCTTGTCTTAGTCTGGACTCAACCCTGCCTTTCCCCCTAGTTGTTTTTAGCAGTCTTCCTTCTTGGGCAGGCAATGGAGGGAGAGATAAGATTAACTCCCTCCCCAGCCTTAGAAAGGATTTACCTAAGGCGGGAATCCTTTGTTTGATCCACATCCCCATGCAGTGGAAAAATACCAGCAAGTTAAGATATTGTCCAGTACCAGGTGACATGGTCATCTGACCCTGCTGTGTTAATGTAGCATTCCAGTAAACTTCTCAGGAAGGAGTGATATTAGCATTTTCAAAATTCTATTGTTCTCCTTAATGGCTCATCCAGGCTCTTTGCCTATTGTCTGGTGGGCGCTTCCCAGGTGAAAACACAGTTGTAATTGTTACATAGTTAATATTCCTAATTCCGGATACAAAAATAATACAGACATACAAATTGGATAAACACATTCAGCAAATCACAACCTTTCCAATAATATCTCACATGACCCATCTTGCATAAAGCATATCTTAGTTATGCCATATTCATATCATAACAATATTTCTATGAATAATATGGAGTGTAATGTCACAGTTTCCCTGTGGGGGAGGGATAGCTCAGTGGTTTGAACATTGGCCTGCTAAACCTAGGGTTGTGAGTTCAATCCTTGAGAGGGCTACCTAGGGATCTGGGGTAAAATCAGTACTTGGTCCTGCTAGTGAAGGCAGGGGGCTGGACTCAATGACCTTTCAAGGTCCCTTCCAGTTCTAGGAGATAGGATATCTCCATTATTTTTTTTAATTTAGGTGTGTTTTAAGTTTTCTTCTTTTTTCGTTTACTATTGCTGCTCAAAGCAACAGGAACAATGTGCATAATGGCAATAAAAACAGAATAGGAAAGAATGCCTCACCAGTTTCTCTATCAACATGAATTAACCATTCCCTGATTTAAACCTGCTTTGACACCTCAGAAGCAGAACAATACATTTTAAAGGTGACCTGAATGGAGGTTTCCCTTCCAAGACATGAATTCAGATATATTTCCCACTGAAAGTATTAGTGAAAGCACAAATACCTAAACAATGCAGAAAGCTTATGCACTGCCTTAGTGTTAGTAATGTCACCAACAAAAGCGGTACATGGACAGTCAAATATTGCTCAGCTACATCAGTGTAAACACTTACTTCATTGGCATTACTCCAGATTACTCCAGTGTAGTAGAGCAGAATTTGGTCCAGAGCCTTGAACTCAAGGCTTACCGAGTAAAGAAAAATTGCTCATCATTTACTGTTTGGACAAAGCGAAGGACAATTTCTACTTCTGGTTTTTCAGTGTCCTGTGCCTTTCTGGTGAGGAAATTTAAAAAAAAGTCATCACTTTTTAAATAAAATTGAATTATAACTTTTGATCAGATACATTAATCTTATGTTGCGCAAAAGATGGCGCTGTCCATTTTTCCATAATGCCACCATGATCTTTGGAAATACTTATTTTTAAGTTGCAGAAGTTCCCAATTTAAAAATAAAATTTGAGAGAAGAATATGACTAGAAATAATAGCTGCATTTTTATGCAGCTTCCATTTCTATGTATGAATAATAACTGCACGTTAACAGTGTGGCTGGTAAGAAATGTTCAGTTCATGCAACACAAAACAGTGTTCATATCCAATGTCTTTTAAAAAGATAGAATCTGCCACAATTCAGCATGCCTGACAGTTTGTTTTCTAAACATGCTTTTTGCACTTCAGCTAGAATATTTCTCTTATCTAACTTTAGAGGGAAGTGAATGAATCAGAGATAAGGATAAGCTTAGCAAAACAAAAAGAAAAAGAAAAAAGTAAAAATTGGAGGCATAATAGCTGCCTCAGCATCCTGTAGTTTAGAGGTAACTGAATTGTGAAATTAAAATTTGTTCAAACAGCTTTCTTCTGCTCTTATAAACGGAGTTATTTCTGTATTAAATATTTGCACTTTTAGCTTCCTTCATCTAACAATCTCAAAGCACGCTAACATATTATGTCTTGTAACATCACTTTGAGGAAGTTAGTTAGGTTTTTTTATACTCTCTTTACAGATGGTTAAAATACCTCGCTTAAGGTCAAGTGGCAGTGCTAACGTTGGGAAGTGAAGTTAGACCTGACTCCAAGTTCCTGCCTCTGACCACTAGGCAACTGACTTGCCTGTTCTTTGGCAGGGTGCCAGCAGCAGCTATAATCAGCATCTCCTGTCTGACAGGATGACACAGAAGGTGTCATTTAATAACTCTTTTTTTAGGGATGTATGCCATTTGCATAAATTTGAGTGTGCTTCGGTTAGATGTTTTCCGTCCCCCAAAAGATCTACAGTTATCATCACGGATTGACAAGAATGTGACAGTATCTTGGTCTGTAATAGAATGAGGAAAAACAATGTTTAAAAGCACTAAATATTAAAACAAAGTGCACAAGCAATGAAAAATCCAAGCTGAGTCTTCTCTTTCTCAGCCAAATAACCTCTTGTTCTACAAGTGGAGAGTACCAAAATCACCATGAATCCTTGCAAGTGAGAAGGTGTGGAAGGGAATGCTGATTTCATGCTGTGCTTCCCTCTTTCTTCTGTCCCCAGAGAAATAGCTTTATGAATGTTCTGTGGGGATCTTGTTCTCCATTGCTTAGTGAAAAATCTTATTAGATAGAACATCAATATAACACTAATCACCTCTAAAAATTCTGAAGACACTTTCTATTAAAATCTAAACTAAATTATAAAATTTATTAACTAATTATAATCCTGCTTCAAAACCTACAGATTAATTTAAAATTTCTGCAGAAAGGATCCTGTTTTCTACAAAATACTATAGGATTTTTCTAAATCCTAAAATCTATTGGATTGTTTTCATAAGTATACTATGCTAATTTAAACAAGCTGATGATCTGGCTCACAATTTTGTCTGTCTATTCAAATTTTGAATATATAGGATATATGTATTATCGGATTATGTAGTTAAAGAATTCAGTGGATGTGGTCAAGCTAATGGCTTCTCTGGAGTGATGCCACATTTAGCATCCAGCTAATAAAATACACTTGTTCACTACATACACCTCTACCCCGATATAACGCGACCCGATATAACACGAATTCGGATATAACACGGTAAAGCAGTGCTCCGGAGGGGCGGGGCTGCGCACTCGGGTGGATCAAAGCAAGTTTGATATAATGCGGTTTCACCTATAACACGGTAAGATTTTTTGGCTCTTGAGGACAGCGTTATATTGAGGTAGAGGTGTATCTAAATAAGCCACAAATATGTATGTGGAACAGCCCACCCTCCCTCACGATGTTTGGAAAAAGTGCTAAAATGTCATAGAAAATACAAGACTAGAACCTATGAATCTTCATTGCAGAACTACTGCATAGTCCAATAAGACACCTTGTCTCCAAGCTCATTTGCTGAATCTTTCTGAGTCTAAATTACTGCATCTGAAAAGTATGGCTAATATGATTTTATACTTAATATCAACTATGTATCTCAAAGCACTTTACAAATGTGAATAAGTTTTATTAAACACATTTTAAAGTCAATCTAATTTAAACCTATTTCACAGACTTTAAGGCCAGAAGGACCATGATCATCTAGTGTGACCACCTGCATAACACAGGCCATAGAATTTTTCTCCCTGTATATAGCCCAGCATCTTGTTGCTGAGTCAGGACTTAAGTTTTAGAAAGGCATCTAATCTTGATAGGAAAAACTCCAGATAACTGACATTTTATGACATCCCTTGATAATCTGTTGCAATGGTTAATTACCATCTTTACTTGTCTCTAGTTTAAACTTTGCTGACTTAAATTTTCAGCCATTAGATTCTAGATTAAATAACCCACAAGTAGCATCTCTCTTTCCACTGTAGGCTTGCAATCTAAGATCAAATCACATCTTTGCCATCTCTTTGTTAAACTAAATAGATTGAGCTCCTTTAGTTCGCTCATTGTAAAATCATGTTTTCAGCTCATGAATGATTCTTGTAACTCTTCTCTGAGCCTTTCCCAGTTTTTCAATATCTTTGTAAAATTGTGGACACCAGAACTGGACACGGTTCTTTAGAAGAGGTACTAATGGATAAAAGATGGCTCTACCACATAAAATATGAGGTTGCACTCTAGTTTTCCACGAACTTCCTGTGGAACCATTATAAAGTCTCTTCATTTTCTATTACTCATTTGCCCTGTCTGTAAACTTGTCCAGTGCTCATTCCTCTGTGTCCAAGAGGTCACTTAGGTGATAATTTGAGGTGCAGTAATTTTACTAGATACTAGAGTTTCCTTTTACTTTTGTACTGGGTTAGGATCAGTGTTCATGATGAAAGTGTTCTTCATTGCCATGTTCTTTTATGGGGAAACGTTATGCTCCTTAACTCACTAAAATATTTTATTTTAACCAGTGTAGCACTTAAATAAATGCATAAAACTCAACAAAACAACTTTTCT
>NW_020664482.1:29606230-29647163 GCF_002925995.2 Terrapene triunguis | reverse complement strand
AGTGTGATACTATTCAGATGGCCCTAGCAGCATTTGCCAGTGCTTCAACCCATTCCCTTTTCCCCCAAACACATGTTCTGATTTCATGTCTATCAGGGAGGGGATGGTGGCTGCTCTCTCTGTTTTACTTGAGAGGGGATGCCGGGATGACCCTCTGAACAGGGTTTTCAAAATGAACCAATGCCACTCCGAAACTGAAAGATGAATTATCTTGGTCACGGGAGGCTCCTTCCCCTAGTGTAATGCATGATAACTTAAACTCTCCTACTCCCACTGCACCTACTCTAGTGAGTTATGGAGCAGATGCTCTGTGATCCCTCCCATAGTACCTGGGGATGCGTTAAGTCTCACCATGAGTTTATTAGAGCAGCTTTGGGAGTAGAAATATTTTCCCAGTTGTGGTGCCCTTCGAGTGCACTAAATTAATGGAGAAAAGTGAATAAATACAGTAGGTTGTTGAACTTTCTGAGTAAATGTTGCTCTTTTAAAGAATGAACAATATGTGATATATTACATTGTCTTGAGATATAAGAATTTTATTTCCTGTTACTTTGCTCATTAAGTGATATGACTTTCTCAAATGCATTAAGTGAAGTTTTATTAAAGAAAATGAAACTAACATTAACAAGCTGCTGCAGCATCAAAATGATGACAAAAATTATACAAAAGTCTGGTAATTTCATCAGATAAAATTACAGTAAAATAAGAGTCAGAGAAAGATGGGTATTTTTTGTTATTATATGCCACTAACTTACGCTTCAGATAGTTTCATGTGTGCATTTTCTTTATAGTGATTTTTCTTCTTGGCACTATTCAATTTAATGTCATTTCTCTATTTTCAAGACATTTGCTAAGACATGAAACTAGGATTGGTCAAAAATTTTCTGACAAAACTGTTTTTCAGTGGGAATTTTTTTTTGACTAAGCAATTTTTTTCAAAAAAGTATCTGTTTGCAACAGAAAATTTTGACTTGCAGTCAAAAAAATTAAAGTTTTCATTTATTGGCTGAAAATCAGAAAACTTTTGTGTGGGGAAGTGGAGGGAAAAGCACTTTCTGACCAGTTCTATATAAAATAGTTGTAGCGAGTAGAGCCAGTCAGGAATTTTTAATTGGAATTATTTTCAGATGGAAAATGCAGTTTCCATCTGAAAATTTTGATTTTGCTGAAACTTCAGTTTTCTGACAGGAAAACCAAAATTTTGTTTTAGATGAGTTTGACCCAGATTGGAATATTTCAAGTTGTTGAACTGACCCAAAACTTTTCATTTTGAGACAGTTCAACATTAAACTGCATTTCCATATTCTGGTGCAGTACCTCCTGGGAGTTGTAGTTTGGGCCCCCATTTTCTCCTCTGGGCTGGGCTTTTTGATTGGATTTCATCTTCCATGACACAATGCAGTCTTCCCTCTGACAGAGCAGTGTGAGTGCATTATGGGAGTCCCATGACTGCAGGTACATCATGAAAGACCTACTTTGGCCAGGGATCTTGGTCAATATGAAAGAATGGGTTCATCAGACAACTTGATCTACAACTCCCATGTGACTATGTGCCACAATATGATAATGTAGTTTAATCATGAAATGACTTGACACAAAACATTTCAAGTTAGTTCAACAAACGGAAATGAAACATTTTGAATATCTCTAAATGTTTTGTTTTTGGCTGGAAATGCCAAAGCAACATGTTTTGAGTTTAAATGTTTTGATTCCACAGAAAATTTTGGTATTTCAACTTTTTTTGTTCTGGTTCATTTTTGCTCAGCCCCAGAAGCAACACTGCTGGGGTCCACTCCTACAAAGTGCTCTACGCTTTTAACACCCATTTTGTTCTTTGTGAGTTTATGGCACTCAGTGCCTCACAGGTCGAGCTCAACCTTTTGTAAAATTGTTACATTTATACATTACCTTCCAGTCCTCCAGAATAGAAGTTATTTTTAATGAGAGATCACATAGTTTTTGTTCAGTAGTACACATGACTTCTGATATTTTATTGTGTTTTCTGAGTAGCATCCATACCCCACGGATTCTACTTTCTTTACTTTTAACTTCAGGGCCTGTTTCAGTAGCCTCATAATTTTAGTCATTTTATTGAACTCTCTTTGCTACCTTACTTCCCCTTTGGATGTTGATCCTGTTGAAATGAGTAGGCCTCTTGTCAGAGATGGTCAACATATCTAGCATGATCAGACACTAAACGTGAGTGGGTAAAAACAAATGTCTGAGAGGTATGGTGATATTTCCATTATATTTTCACTCTGATACATTTCTGCCGATGTTTTATATGTACAGTAAGTAATTTTATCTAATTTCAGTGTTATTTCATGAGGAATATCTTTGATTAATGACCACAACAGTGAAAAGTCTTTCTTAAATCAAACTCAGGCTCATGTGAAGAGAGGTGAGGAATTCACATTAGTAGCAAGTGAGTGGTAACTTCTAGTTAAAAATCTACAGTGGGATCCATCTAGACAAATGGTTGAAGAAAAAGAGGTTACTTACCTTACAGTAACTGGAGTTCTTCAAGATGCCTTTATCCACATGGATTCAATGATCTGCCCTTCTTCCCCACTGATGCAAAGTCCTATACCTGGATATCTGTATTAGCAAAGGAATTGATTGGCAGGTAGAGCTGTTCCACCCTTTATGCCCTTGAAGGAGGGCGTGCAAGGGTGTTCAGGGTGCATACTCAGCCTCACCGGGCACTGCTGACTAAATGATTCCAGGTTTATGTGAATGGGGTGCATACACCCAATGGGGTCTGTGTGGAGAAAAGCATCTTGAAGAGCTCCAGTTACTGTAAGGTAAATAGCCTTTCTATTGTATGGGTCTTAGTAAGATTGTAAGAAATGAATTCTTCTGCATAGCACCACATGCACTGTTGTCATCCAACAAATAATTAAACAATATGTTTATAATAAGTTTTTGACTGAAATATGAACTGTCCAACCTTTTGTCAGCAAATAATTTGAGCAGAGGGATTCAAACATCCATGGATGGTTGGAATTTCCATGTGCAACATATCTGGAATTTTTCATTTATTCACTAGTGATAAAGAGTGTGCAAGGGAGCGGGCATACCTCTAAACACAGTTAGTATGTAGGCTTGGCACTCATCAGTATAGATTTTCATTAAATGACATCTCAGGGCCTTGACAGAATAAGGACTTATGCCTAAGGTCAATCTTCCATTCTCTGGTAGTTCTCATGTTCATCTTTCAGAGAGTATCTTTCTTCACTGTCACTTAAAACACAATGAACAACTTTTCTAATCTTCAAAGAGTATGCCCCTGAGGTGGTTGCATTTCAGTGATGGGTGAAATGAAATGATCCCTAGATTTGTACAGTTTTTCAATCAATAATGCACTTCTGAGATGTTTGAAAGGTGCCATATAAATCAATAATTTATTAATAATGAAATTAATGGGGAAAAGCATGTAGCTCAAAGCTCCAGGGATAGAGGTATCTGAGGTTCTGAGATGGGTCATATTATTACCTAGTCATGCATAATGTACATGCCTAAGATTGAGTGTTTTGTATGGTTTGATGCCAGGACCTGAGCCAGCCATTGGTGAATTTCATAAACTGTAATGTTTCTTCTTAATCGCCCGATTCAATGTCACCTATGCATATTGAGTAGTACAGGGACACACAGATATGCACACCAGGGCAGGCAGGGACAGAAAAAGCCAGGGACTTATGCCATCTGATTTAACTACTAGAAGTAACCTAGGAATCTCTGTTAGACTCTACACCCATTCAGTCATGCAGCTTTAAACCAGGAGTAAAAGAAAGAAGTATGAGGCTGTGATTGTTGTGTGTGTGTGTGTGTGTGTGTGTTTGGTTTTTTTTTATAGTGTGGCAGTAGATTAACCACAGCTTTTCCTATTAAGATCCCATCAGTGTTCCCACCAGTTTACCTAAAGTATTATGGATTCTTATTCCTATACACTATCCTACAGGGAAAGTAATATCTTTCAAAAAACAGTTGCAAACATCAAGCATTATAGTCAACATATGTGTGTGAAAGAATGTTTTAAACCAGCAGCACAATACCCAAACTATATAAAAGCACACTATGAACAAGCCTCTGTAATATTACATGTAAAAGCACAGCCTAAACCAGCTTTTGTATTGCCAAAACTCCATGTAAAATCACATTATTAACCAGCCCTTATTCAGTCAAACTACATATAAATTTAGTGATGGGGGGAAACTCCAAAAATTTCAGAGTTTAGAGGCTTACCTAAACTGAATCTGTGGGAGATCCATTACTTCAGACCGTCTGTCTCCATGGAGTCCCCTTTCAGCTCTACATTACTAGCACTGTCCTCTTCTGTGTGAGGACTAGTGTCCTTACACTATTGTTGGTGGATGGGCAGCTCTCCCATCCATTGTCTTCAGGGGCTGCTAAGCAGCACCATTGCCCTCTGTCCACCCAAAATCTTGGGCAGTCACTGAAGAAAGGGAATAATAGCTGCCTTCCCTTGCCCACATTGCAATAGGAGGCAGTGCATTCTCAAGAATTCAGCTATCCGTTACCTTCCAGTCATTGACACATCACCAACAGAGATGTCTACTGTCTACGCTACTCTGAAAAGAAGTATTTCTACAGCTGAACAGCTTGAAATTAAGCATGAAGTCTTGGTCATCGACCAAGCAATATGTGCTTAAACACCACAAATCTGATGGAAAAACAAAGATGTGATTCTTCACAGTGACAAGAAACACTTTGCAAGACTTATTGTATTAGGTCAAAGTAGGAAAATTGATCTCAGGGAAATCTTGTTGTATTCTTTGGGAGCAGATTCCTGCCCTTTTGCTAGTACTGACAATACTCTGGCAAAAACCAACAAATCAGCTCTGCTTGATCTGCTTCAATCCAGAGGTGAAGACTGCTGTATTGACCATGTTCCAGCAAATGGTGCAATATTTTTTGTTGGAATGTCTGTCATCCAAGCACTACGTGATGTTCCTTCAACATTTGGTGAGCTTGCAGACACCATTTTACTGTACAAGATCAAGCTAGCAGGAAAGTACAAGTGTACTCATTTGGATTTTGTCATAGATCAGTCATAGATGAGTATCAAGATTTTGTCATAGATCAGTATTCTAATATGAGCATCAAAAATGTGGAATTGGTTTCTCCCAAACTATACATAGCCACAGAAAGGACTAGAAAACCACCAATTAGTAGAAGTTTTTTTTTCTGATGGCAACAAAAAGAAAGCACTTCAGATATTCTTATACACAGTGTGAAGAGATGCATATTTCCATACTGTAGGCTTGTCACTGCCTGGCTGTGCAGAAGGGTTCAGTGACAGCCACAGCTGTTCATGAAGTAAATGGTGACCATGAAGAATGTGATACATGTCTATTTCTTCACATGAAAGATACTGTCAAGGACTACCAGAATGTGATCATTAGGAGCCAAGATACAGATGTTGCAGTCATAGGCATAAGTCTTGAGTCACAACTGCTAGTTAATTTGCATTTCATCACTCATGCTGGGAATCGAAGCCGCATTATTGATTTGGAGAAAGTCCCTTCAACTCTAGATCCAATGGTCTTTTACCCCCCCTTATAGGACTCCACACATTCACATGTGCCTTCTATGGGGACGGAAAGAGGCATTTGCTGAGGCCTCTGCGAGTGAAGATGTTTGATGCTCTCACAGACTTTGGGAAAGATTTCACACTTCAAGACTCAACATTCCTTGTGCTTGAGAAATTTGTGTTCATCTGTATGGCCAAGCTTCACCGCAGGATGTCAAGGATGCCCGATACAAGATGTTCTACCTACCATCATTTTCACTGCCTGAACAGAGCCTGCTGCTAACATGTGATGCTCTATACCAACGCAGTAAGCAGGCAAATTACCAGGCTGCTATTATGAGGTGCTCTCTCTTATCAACTGGATGCATGCTCCTTCCCATGTTGGCCATGGATAGCATTTAGAAAACAAGGAACTTGCCATCAGCTGGATGACAGGAAGTCTAGTACCAGACAGTATGTTGCAAGCAGTGCATTATGAAATTTGTTCCTCTCTTGCTACTCAGCTTTCTTGCACAGACTTGTGTAAGTATCAGAAGTGCAAGAATAGTGACGAGCTGCTGAACCTGTCATTCACACTGATGACATGTCAGACTGGGAAATAAAAATTTATTTTATTTGGGGAATAAGTATCACAGTGCCAATAGCAGTGCACATAATTTGTAACGAACAGTGGATTTGAACAAGGAAATAAAATTTTGATTTATATCAATAATTATGTCAATTCATAACAATCCAAATAAGCTGTTACTTATAAATATTTGAGAAATAAATGTCATATACAAGGGGATTCCAGTTAAAAGGTTTGTGTTTTACTTTTTTAGTGCTGTTGCTGAGGAAACTATGCTGGTTGTCAAGGAAAATAATATTTACATAGAAAAATGTATCAGATTTATTAAATTTTTCATGTCACGTAGTTAGACTGTTGTACAAACATTTCTCTTGAGGGTAAATGGTAACATAATCCAGTTTTACAGTGAAAGACTAGTATTGCCAATAAAAACAAATTATGGGGATGAGGTGATACCTTGACCTATACTTACTACCAAAAGATAAACACTTAGGAAGGAACAATCAGTTGTACACATATAAACTGGAAATGACTGTCTAGGAAGGAGTACTGCAGGAAGGGATCTGGAGTTCATAGTGGATTACATGCTAAATATGAGTCAAGAGTGTAACACTGTTGCAAAAAAAGCAACATTATTCTGGGATGTATTAGCAGGGGTGTTGTAAGCCAGACACAAGAAATAATTCTTCTGCTTTACTCCATGCTGATTAGACCTCAACTGGAGTATTGTGTCCAGTTCTAGGCATCACATTTCAGGAAAGATGTGGAAAAATTGGAGAAAGTCCGGAGAAGAGCAACAAAACTGATTAAAGGTCTAGAAAACATGACCTCTGCAGGAAGATTGAGAAAATTGGTTTTGTTTAATCTGGAGAAAAGACTCAGAGGGGACATAACAGTTTCCAAGTACAGTAAATGCTGTGTTATCCAGCCCTGTACCAACCTGAAATGTCTATTAACTGGCATTTTTAATCTTCATAGAAAGTCCAGTTTATAGTCCAGTTGGCACAGGGCCGGTAGGATCCATACCTGGCTCCGTGTGGCTGCCCGGAAGCGGCGACACGTCCCTGCTGCTTCTAGGCAGAGGAACGGCCAGGAGGGGTTTGGAGTGTGGGAGGGGGTGTGGGGCGCAGGTTCTGTGAGGGAGTTTGGCAGAAGCGTGGCAGGTGGCTCTGCATGCTGCCTTCACCCGCGGGCACCCCTCCCCCCCGCAGCTCCAATTGGCTATGGTTCCTGGCCAATGGGAGCTGCAGAGCCAGCGCTCGGGGTGGCACGGGGGCAGCATGCAGAGCCTTCTGCCGCACCTCCACCTAGAAGCAGCAGGGACAGGCTGCTGCTTGCGGGGAGCCACCTGAGGTGAGCACACCCCCGGATCCAGCACCCCGAGCCCCCGCCCGCACCCCAACCCACTGCCCCGAGTCCCCTCCCACATCCCAACTCCCTCGCAGAGCCTGAGCCCCCTCCCTGCCCCAACCTCCAGCCCCGAGCCCCCTCCCACAGTCAAACTCCCTCCTTCTTAGTTAACCGGCATTTTTCACTTATCGGCACCCCACATTGCCCCAACATGCCGGATAAAAAAGCGTTTACTGTACATAAAAGGTTGTTACAAGGAGGAGGGAGAAAAATTGTTCTCCTTAACCTTTTAGGAGAGAACAAGAAGCAATGGGCTTAAATTGCAGCAAGGGCAGTTTAGGTTGGATATTAGGAAAAACTTCCTGTCAGAGTAGTTAAGCACTGGATTCCACAACAGGGAGGTTATGGAATCTCCATCATTAGAGATTTTTAAGAGCAGGTTAGACCAACACCTGTCAGGGATGGTCTAGATAATACTTAGTCCTGCCTTGAGTGCAGGGGACTGGACTAGATGATCTCCCCAGGTCCCTTCCAGTCCTACAATTCTATGATTCTAATTTGTTGCATATTATCTGTTAGATTTATGATTGATGTATTAAAACACCCCAGGAGGGCAAGAATTTTTAGTTCTTTAGCATATTTTATTGTCCATAAATACTTTCAAAAATTAAAGAATTTTCACCAAAATTGACTATTTGCAATATTTTTCTTGTGTATGACTTCTGAGTTCCTCATTCTACTCACTTGCCTTTAATATGCTTCCATATGCATTTCAATCATTTTCAGCCAACTTGCCATTTAGGGGGAAAATAATAATGATATTGTGGGAAAAAATCCTTTATCGGTATGGTGTCAAAATTGGTAACTTTGTATGTGCTGTGACGGAACTGCAGGGTTCTTGCAGAGAACTTTTATCATAAGGTGTCTCAAGTTAGTGGCTGTATAAATCTGAAGAGAGTAAGGCTACGTCTTCACTACCCGCCGATCCGGCGGGTAGCAATCGGTTTATCGGGGATCGACTTACCGCGTCTCGTGAGGACGCGGTAAAATCGATCCCTGATGGCTCTGCAGTCGACTCCGGAACTCCACCTCGACAAGAGGCGGTAGCGGAGTCGGCGGCAGCGCGGCAGCGGTCGACTTTCCCGCGTCCTCACCGCCAGGTAAGCCGACCTAAAATACGCAACTTCAGCTACGGTATTCACGTAGCTGAAGTTGCGTATCTTAGGTCGGAAGTCCGCTGTAGTGTAGACCTAGCCTAAGTAGAGTCCCTGTTGCCGGAATGAAACTCATTTTCTGAATACAATAGGTCTCACTGTACAGCCTACTGGAGATGGAACACTTGGGACACTGGATGGGGTGGGCCAGTGCTCTGAGCTGGCACTAAGCATTCTCTTTCTCAAGTGCTTATCTGGCTGATTTTTGCTCACAGGTTCCGGGTCAAACTGATCACAATATGTAAGGTCAGAAAGGAATTTTCCTCTCGGTCAGATTTTTGGGGGTTTCACATTCCTCTTCAGTTTGTGGTTGTGGAACACTTGTCAAGATTATCTGGGTATACCTTACCTAATCATTATCCTGCCATGGGAGGGGCCTCAGGCACTAGTGCACCTCAACCCCTCCTATTTTCTCCCTGTTGCACATAATAGTCTAGTCTGCCATGGGCCATAATGCTTTGATCTAATTTTGGTGGTTGAGTTCAGTGTGCGGGGGCTGGGTATTTTGGTGGCTGTGATAGACAGGAAGTCAGATTAGCTGATCTAGTGGTCCCTTCTGGCCTTACTGTCTATGGCTAGGACAGCCTTTAAATTGTGATTTGAGGGCTTCAGTAACTCAGCCGGCAGTTATGAGTCTATTTCAGGATTGGTTGGGTGAGGTTCTGTGGCCTGCAATTTGCAGGAGGTGAGACTAGATCAGGGGTGGGCAAACTTTTTGGCCTGAGGGCCACATCTCGGTATGGAAATTGTTTGGAGGGCCAGCTGCTGCATGGGATTGGGGTGCACAGGGGGATGAGGGCTCTGGCTGGGGGTGCAGACTCTGAGGTTGGGCTGGGGATGAGGGGCTTGGGGTGCAGGAGTGTGCTCCAGGCTGAAATCAAAGGGTTTGGAGGGTGATCAGGGCTAGGGCAGGAGACTGGGGTGCAGGGGGAGGCTCAGGGGTGCAGGATCCGGGCAGTGCTTACCTGAAGCGGCTCCTGGAAACAGCATCCTGTCCCCCTTCCAGCTCCCACGTGAAGGCAGGGCCACACTGCTCTGCGCGCTGCACCATCCGCAGGCACCACCCCAACAGCTCCCATTGGCCACGGTTCCCAGCCAATGGGAGCTGCAGAGCCAGCACTTCGGGCAGGGGCAGCATGCCGAGCCCCCTGGCTGCCCCACTTCCAGGAGCCAGCCGGAGCTGCTTCACATGCAGAGCGGAGCAAGGCAAGCCCCCGACCCCAATCCCTGGCTGGAGCACCGGAGCGGGGAAAGCTCCCAACCTCGCCTCCCCGGTGAGAGCTCAAGGACCGGATTAAAAGGTCCGACAGGCCGGATGCAGCCCACAGGCTGTAGTTGCCCACCCCTGGACTAGATGAACATAATGGTTCCTTCTGGCCTGACAGTCTGAAGTGTATTAGTGAGAGATGTCAGGGAAGATCAGGACTGTAAGGGAGCGGGAACACTAGTGATAGAAGAGCAGTGCAGTTTATGATTGAAGTTTACAATTAGATACCCACATTTTGAGATGCTTTAGGTACACAGAAATTTTAGTTATTCAGGTTTTCACATTTTTAGATGCATGTCCAAAATCTTTGGAGTTTTATCTATCCTTGCTCTCTGCAGCAACAATAAAGACATCTGCCTGGTACTGTACTTGAAGTGCTTGTATTATCTGATTATATTAGATACAGATTTAATTTCTCTACTCCACAGGCTTCTAATGAAACTTTGTCATAGCTTTTCACACATGTCCTTGATTTGTGTCCTCCTGTATGTCTGGTATGCCGGGGCAGGCTCCTCTGCATTTCTCTGCTATTGATTCACATCTAATGTATACAGCAAGCCATGTTTTAAACTTACAACATTGTCACCAGGTCACTCTGGCTCTGCAATGTTTGTAACCTCAACAAAAGACCAATTAATGGGCATTAGGCTGCTGATAATTTCTTTGAAGCAATTGTGTTCAATATCACTGCTTGACAAAAGTCATTAAGTTAGTTCTGTGATCAGCCAACAGCATTGTGTCAGCACTGGGTTATCAATGAGAATGAAACCAATGATAGAAACATAGAGCCAGAATTAGTGTTTCTTCTTTCTCTTAAATGACGTGAAGAGGCTGGATAAATTAGAAGACCTGGGTTATTATGTTCCTTGTATCTGACTAATTCCACTTCACCTTTTGCATGGGTAGAGAAGGGTAGGAGAGTCTCTCCAAATTGGGGATGAGGGTCAGCCTGTGTGGAGGTGGACCAAAAAAGGACTTTGGACAGCGCTGTCTCAAACCCTAAATATCTAGTCAAGTTTTCATTAGTGAAGAATTTTGAATGACAAAATAAATCTACAGTTAGAGCTTGTTGAAAAGCTCTATGCCAACAATGCTCCCAATTCTGGTGTTAAACTGAGAAGGTGGCTTGAGGCAAGTGGGCATGGCTACATGACAGTTATGCTCTGACTATTATCAGCTGCCAAACAGCCTTGGAGCTACTCTAGTTTACACTGGGTGGGGCAAACCCAGAATATAAAGAGGTGCAAAGGTGGCCTTCAAACCACCTTTTCCCCTCCCCCACCATCATTTCTGTGCCAAGCTGAAATCGATCAGGTTCAGGGTATTTGGATTTTAGTGAAGTTTTTGGTATTGTTTCACAAAATATTATTCCCAGAATTAAAATGAACTTGGATATGAGTGTTGTCACTTAAACTGAGAACTGATGAACCCCCTGATAAAATGCAAGATACTGAGTAGGGGGAGGAAGTGTCTAGTGACACCAAAGGGTCTCTTCTTGTTTAATACCTTCATTAATTATCTTTTAAAAGGTAGTAAACAGCCCAGAAATTAAATTTACAGTTGATACCAAATTGCAAATATCATATGGATTGGGAAATAATACAAAGAGTTCTAGAAAGTTTAGAAGCATGGACAGATACAAGCATCTGAAGAAGAAAAATAATCCCCCAAATCCCCAGATTCACAGCAAAAGGGAGAAATCTGGAATGCTGAAAGATATCTAGGGATCTAGCCAGCAAATTAAACATGAGCATGTAGCTTGAAGGAAGAGTTTTTAAAAAAAAAAACAAGTTTTGGGCTGCGTACCCTAGAGACATCAAATCAGAGTAGAGAGGCAATACTGGGTGAAATCTTGGTCCCACTGAAGTCAATAGCAAAACTGTCACTGACTTTGATTTCACCCCCTGTGTATAACTGCATGTGGAATATTGCATTAATTTCTGGTTATTACATTACCAGAAAGATCTTGACACATCATTAGGGAATTCAGAGAGGAATAACAAAATTATTAGGATTGTAAGGATTGATTTAAGAGGAAATATTCAAAGAAGATGGATCTCTATTGCTGGGGCAAGGGCTGCTTACGGGGGATAAGAGACCTAAATTAAGTGTAAACACCAAGAAGGCATGGTAATTTAGGATAGTAAAGGTACAACTAGAATGAAGTTTTATAAAAACTAAGTTCAGTGGATCCAGACAGATGTGCATATATTTTAGCCATGATACTGCAAACACTTATTCATGTTCTTAATTTTACTTGTGTATGTAATCAGTCCCATTAAAGTCTATGAAAAGTGTGTGCAGGAGCAGGGGCCTATTGATGACTGGATGATCTAAGGTACCAGTCCTGAAACATGTAGCATATAGTTGGATCACTGCATTGATTTCAGTGAGACTCCTCAGTGGTGCAGCATTCCACCTGCGGGCTACCGATTACAGAATCAGCTCCTTACAATTGCTGTAATCTTCATCCTGCCTTCTGCCACATTGTTTATTAAACATGCTCCCGAGTAATGGCTAAAATTAGACCCTGATCAGAAATGAGGCTGTGCCTGAATACATATGGACTTCAACCAGTAGGAGTAATTGGAGGCCATAGTGTTTCACCACTAGATGGCGCTGTGTGTAACATAGCTTATTTGAGCGTACAACAAATATGCCTGGCTATGCATTAAAGGATCTCATGGAAGACACATCTCTAGTATCTGTCTCTGTGACTGAAGCTCTGTAGTCTATCTATATCTGGTACAGGGGCCTGACCTGCTAGTAGCTACTGTGTGCAAGGTGTACATGACAATAGGAGCAGATGCAGAAGCAATCATAGGAGAGCCTGCTGCACTGGAGGCAAGAGGTTAAAATGGGCCCAGCCAGGGCTATTCCTCCCACTAACATGCCTCAGATCCAGAAATGTGCAGGGGGGACCTGCCATACTCTGGGGTCACTAGGACCCAGGTGGAGTTTCCCTCCTGCCCTGTGGTCTTGGGGAAAAGTTGAAGCTGGAACCTAACCAGCCATAGGGTGCAGCCTGGTGGCTGCAGATACAGCCAAAACAGGGACCTCAAGATGTTCAGAGAATTTCTCACATTTTTGACTGGACTTAATCTGCCCTGTGCCAATTGGCTGTGTGTTCCAACTGTCTCCCTCCCCATCCGTCTGTCTCATTGCCTCAGCTTTCCTGCACACCTGCCCTAGGGTTGCCAACTTTCTATTTGCAGAAAACCGAACACCCTTGCCCCACCCCCTTGTCCAAAGACCCGCACCGACTCACTCCATCCCCCCTCCCTCCATCACTTGCTCTCCCCCATCTCTCTCACTCACTCATTTTCACCTGGCTGGGGCAGGAGGTTAGGTTACAAGAGGGGGTGAGGGCTCCGGCTGGGGATGCAGGCTCTGGGATGGGATATATGAGGGGTTTGGTGTGCAGGAGGGATCTCTGGGGTCGGGGTTGTGGCCGAGGGATTTGGAGTTTGGGCTAGGGTTCCAGGCTGGGGCAGGGGGTTGAGGCATGGGAGGGAGTATGAGCTCTGGGCTGGAGTGGGGCCAGAAATGAGGGGTTCAGAGTGCAGGAGGGCGCTCCGTGCTGGGGCAGGGGTTTGGGTTGCGGGGTATGGGCTCTGGGAAGGGGCTCAGTGCTGGGGCAAGGGATTGGGGTGCAGGAGGGGTTGAGTGGTGCGGGTTGTGGGTGGCGCTTACCTCAGGTGGCTCCTGGGAAGCGGCAACATGTCCCTCCAGATCCTAGGCGGAGGCAGGGCCAGGCAGCCAGTTCCCAGCCAATCAGAGCTGTGGAGACAACGCTCAGGGTTGGGGCAGCATGTGGAGTCCCCATGACCGCCCCTACGCCCAGGATCCAGAGGGACGTGCTGGCTGCTTCCTGAGAGCTGCGCAGGCACCCTGCCTGCTCGCTGCAGGCAGCCAACCAGACTGTTAATGGCCCAGTGAGCGGTGCTGACCAGAGCCGCCAGGGTCCCTTTTCAACCCGGCAACCCTAACGTGCCCCTTTTACCTTCTTCCCTGCCATGCACCCCTCTTTGTCCCCTTATCTTTCCATTTAGTTTATCCCCTTCTAACAACCCCCTGCCCCCCAAAAAAACAGAGCACTAACATGTTTGCCACCATCACACTGTTCACTCTGCTTAGGTGTTGTATCCTTTCCCCACCTTGTATCTGTCTTGTCTGGTTAGACTGTAAGCTCCTCAGGGCAGGAACTGTCTGCTACTGTGTGTTTTTACAGTACATAGCACAATGGGGGTCCACTCTTGGTTGATCTTTAGGCACTACCCTAATAAACATGATTAATAATAATGATGGGAGGATCTAGTCCTTAAGCCCTGACCCTGCAGTTCATTGTGGACAGGTGTATAGCTGTGCCTGCGTGGAGTCCCACTGACTTCAGGGGTGCTTTGTATGGATACAACCTTTAGAATGATAGGTTTAGGGCCTTACAAAGCAAGGACTTCTGGGTTTGAACTTATAGTTGTTTTTAAAACCCTTAGCGCACTATTGGGCATCTGAGTAATATGCATATGTATATTGAGAATTCAGTAATTCTAGGAATATGATTACATCCAGTAGTCCAGTGTTATTGCTGACACTGACATACAGGTACTGTAGGAATAAATGATGTGTATAAGTGCCCATCAGTGATAGGGTGGGTATACCTTGCTAAGGAATTGGCAGAGAGAGAGTTAACATTTTCTTTCATTTTGAGTAAGGAAAATGCCACAGCTGCCTTCCATAACTGCAGTGATTGTCAGTGTACCAAAGCTGGACCAGCTGTGATAGATTAAGTCATTTCCCTAGTACACTAGCCCTAGTGCTTGGGGGAGCTGAGGCTGGCTGGCATTGAGAAGTAGAATCTCCTTGAAGTAAGTAAGCTACATTAGCTGCAGATGGTTTATTTCAGGGGGTGGCTATAAGCACAGGGAGCTGCCCTTTGTTGATTAAATTCATTTGGAAACCAGGCTGAATTAAGCCTTTAGTTCTCAGTTTAAATCACTGACTAGAAAATGTTTGACCATGCACTAAAATGCATGGCCAAATCAGTCAACTGGACTTTCGGACTTGTTGGTATTTGTCCCCTAGCTAACTATGCCTTTCTTGATTTATTGCACCCCATGCTCTTTGGATACCTTGAACTTCTGTAAGTAGGTGGGTATCCTCAACATCTCAAAGTAAGACACTCAGTTGACTTTAAAGAAGAGGTTCTTAAAATCTGTTTTCTTTGTGGTGGTGGGATTCATGGTGAGGAAAAGTGTATTATTACAATATTTTCTCCCCTATTATAAATGCAATAGGCAAATAACCTTTGAAGATTAAAAAAACAAGTGTTTGCTTTGACCACTTTTAGCTGCTGTAGGTCATATGATATATCTTCAATAATTAATTTTAATTAAATGTTCTGTCCCATGATTTCATTGTGTGTTTATGAAAAAGGTATGGGGAAGCCAGTGCCAAATAAATACTGCTGGACTTCACTTATCTTATAAGCCCTTTCTCACAGAGTCCTCTGGGTATTTTTCCCCTCTGTAAAATTGCATTCTGTATGCTGGAGCAGAGCTCATTGTTTTTTCTGTCTGACTCAATTTCATCAGCTTGGATTGCAGACCTTTTACACACATAATAAATAGCTGCATGTGGCAGAAAAGGTTTTCCCATATTAATACAGTGTATACTTTATATGGAAATTACCATAAAAAGAAAGTTTTGTTTAAGAATGCAAAAAGTCCTACAAAGTTATAAAAATCATGTTTGTGATTCAAATGATTCACAGGTCAAGAACCTTTAGAATCAATCTCTGTTGTGGAACTTGGTAGCCACTAGGCAGATATAATAAAAGGGTGAATTACACTTATGCTACTTATACCAATGTAACAGTTATTTTCCTTTTACATCAGCCTCACAACATTGTACGTGATTGTTTACCAAGGGCAAGTAATTTTTTTGGATTGGTAAATGAAATATCTTAATTTTTCTCAATCTCTTGATGGAAGGGTGAGCAAATCTATTTTTTTTTCTGCTAAGCTACTGAGAATAGTTTTCATAACTTTTTTGCAAGTCTTCTGTACAGTGGCATAAAATAAATTAGTAGTAGTATTTTAAAGAAGTACACAACTTCTTCCTTGCTTTTTAAATCCCAGTCTGTGCTAAGCAGCATCAGACTAAGGCATGACAAAGGAAACTTTATAACAAAAATTATCTGGTGATAGTTATCTTTATCAGATTGCATATGTCTTGCATTTTAATTCTTTGACATACTTAAATAGTGTTAAATTCATCACAATCTACAATCAATAGTTCATCTTCTATATTAAAAATTGATGGTTTGGTAACTACCTTAGTGTTTATTTGGCAACACTTTGCACTGCAATTCTATTGATGTAAGTTTGATTGCTATATATATATTTTATATCTGTGCAAATGGAGATAAGATAGCTCAGGGGTTGACAATGAGAAATTGAGCCTTTGGCTTACTGGTCAAATGTCTAAATTAATCCTATCTTGGAATTAGCTAACAGTTGTTGTTGTGACAAACTGCCACCAGTTAATGACCTATTTATATTGGGCTTTAGACTTCTTTGGGGCTCACTCCTTACCTTTGCTAATAAAAGCCAATGTCCACAAGAAATCCTGAATCTTAAACTGGAGCTTTAATTGTTAGGAATCAAAATATCATGAACGTGATAGATTAATAATCACTTTTCAGAGGGTTAGTTCAAGTTGAATTTACACTCCATCAGCCTCTCAGAGCTGTGACACCATTAAAACTACCACTGTACCATTTTGACTTTAACCGATCCAGTAGTCTAGGATTTATTAGCATGCTTACTATTCTTGCCATTCTCACATCTTCCATAAAATTAAACTCCTTGCTGCTGTTGGGCTGATTTGTAAGCCTTAAGCATAAAAGGCCTTATATTTATTTTTGTATTTTGTATTCCACAGTGGTGCATTACAACGGACTTTCAAACTTGGGTCTGTGTTCCTCGCTCATTACTGGCAGGAACTCCTGGAAAGCAGTGGTATCTGAGTGCCTGAAATTGTGGGCTGATAACTACCCCTATTATAAGCAGGTGTGACTAACCCCTGATCAGGAGTAGCAACCTTAGCACCTGTTGACTGTCATTAGTTCCTTTTTTGCTGATGCAGTTAGAGGAAATGCCCTATACTGTATCTTTTGTAGCAAACATTGGAATCATTTTAAATTCAAATCCTGTGGTGAACTTGAGTTTTGATTTTTGATTTAAACTAAATTTTCCTGCCTCTTAGTATGTCAGTTTGGAGGGAGAAAGGACTGGGATTTGTGCTGTGTAAGGTGATTGGTGCCTCATGTGGCTCCAGGTTACTTTTCTCTCTCTTCTGTTTCCTTTCAGTTTTGCATCTCACAGTTCTCCCCCATCCTCCTCCTTCTTTTTTTTGTTTTTTTTTTAACTCAAGCTCAAATTCTGTCTCAAATTGACCTTAGTATCTTCACAAAGCCCTTTGTTTGACTATGTGTGGTATATGCAGTTGGTATATATTCTTCTAATGAGGGTGCTATGCTACCACCAACACTTCGAGATTGTACTTCTGAGGCATACGTGGCATGGTGAAGCAAAACTCTAGACTTTGAAGTTTCCAGTGTCCCACTCTGGGTTGCCAACTCTCTAATTGCATAAAACTGAATGCCCTTGCCCTGCCCCTTCCTCCGGCCCCACCACCTTCTCTGAGGCCCCACCCCCACTCGTTCCATCACTCACCCTCTCCTACCCTCACTCACTTTCACCAGGCTGGGGCAGGGGGTTGGAGTGTCAGAGGGGGCTGAGGGCTCTGGTTGGGGGTATGGGCTCTAGGATGGGGCCAGAGATGAAAGCTTTAGGGTGCAGGAGAGGGCTCTGGGCTGGGGCACAGGGAGGTGAGGGCTTCGGCTGGGGGTGTGGGCTCTGGTGTGGGCCTGGGGATGAGAACTTTGGAGTGCAGGAGGGGGCTCAGGGCTAGGAGTGTGGGGGGGTTGCAGGCTTTGGGAGGGAGTTTGGGTGCAGGAGGGGACTCCAGGCTGGTGCAGGGGGTTGGAGTGTGGGAGGGGGCTTGGGGTGCAAGGTCCTGGTGTCACTTACTGCAGCTGCCAGGAAGTGGCCACCAGGTCCCTGCAGCCCCTAGGTGCATGGGCAGCCAGGGAGGCTCTGTGTGTGGCCCTCCCACCCACAGGTGCCACCCCTGCAGCTCCCATTGGTTGCAGTTCCTGTGCAATGGGAGCTGCGGAGCCGGTGCTGGGGGCGGGGGCAGCGCAAGGAGCCTTCCTGGCCGCCCATGGACTTAGGGGCTGTAAGGACCTGGCAGCCGCTTCTAGGAGCCAGGGCAGGCAGGGAGCCTGCCTTAGCCGCAGGTCCCCACTGTGCTGCCGACTGGACTTTTAACAGCCTGGTTGGCAGTGCCAACCAGACAAACCAGGGTCCATTTTTGACCGGGCGTTCCAGTTGAAAACCAGGCACCTTCCAACCCTACTGGTACCAGCCATGAGAACATGACTTTAAGAAGAAACATTGCTGTGTCATCTCCCTTTTCACCTTCCCCACCATATCCAGCACTAAAAGGAAGTCCTACCAGGCATAGTTGCCCCTTGTCCTGCTTCTGAACATGTAATACTAGGAGCAGGAACTAGAAGAGCAACTATGTAGCAACTACAGTTGGTCATAACATTTTTGACTAAATGAAGTTGTGTGTAAATATGCTGTTTCTTCAAAGCTGGAGACATATCAGTGTCAATAAAGTTTTCATCTGGAAGGTTAGGGAAGGGTAGAGAGACCCGATGACACTCTCACTTAGGGCACTGACTTAGGAGGTGCAGGTTCATCTCCCTGCTCTGCCTGATTCAGTGCAGAGTTCTTCATCCTAACCCACTCTGGGTCTCCCATATTGCAGGCCAGTGCCACCATGTTTATGCCTTCAGGTTTTGATGCAAGAATGCATATTATGACACAACTTTGTTTTCACAAAAATGTTCAAAACGTTCTGGTTTCGTTCCAATACAAAACAAAACTGACTTTAAATAGTTGCCAGTCATGAATGGAAAGTTAGTCCTCTGGTTAGCTCCAATGTCAACCTCCCTTTGGTACTGCCTCTGTGCATCCCGTACTAAGAGGAAATGCCTGCACGGATATCTCCTACAACAAACCCTTCCTCTCTCTCTTTCTTGGTCAGGAGGAAGTTCCCTCTATATAAAAACGACTACTGTTAAATGCCTTGTCAGGATACTGAGTTCCCTACACAGAAATGTGACTGGTGGGGAGAGAGAACATAACACAGAGGAGGCCAGCCAGTAGAAGCATCTGTCAAAAATGTGGGGCGGGGAGAAGGGAGACACAGAGTGTCAGTCAACACAAAGGAATTGAGGAGATCTATCTATTTCCCATATCTGTGTTCAAAGACAATATTCACAAACAGGCTTGGGCTTTAGATCTCAAGATTTGCAAGACTTTTATTAAATTTTAAACTGATTTGGGGAAGAGGCAATTGATTTGTAAAGAGACTTTTTTTAAAGAGATGAACCCTCAACTGAAGCAGCCCAGGGGTTCCCAATGTGATGTCAGAATCACTTTGTGATCTATAACAACTAAATCCTTCAAATCCAGTCAGTGGAAGCATGCCCTGGTTCCATGAACACTGTTAGAGGCATCTGCCCCGATCTGTGCATCGTAATCACTGCAGAAACTGCTGGACATAGTTAAATCCATTGGTCCTGTTTGCTGTAGAGGAAAGATGGCTTAAAAATGAGCCATGGCTAGGAAAGCCCTTATAGAGTCCCAACTTTGGGACAAGAATAGTTTCTGAGACGAGTGTTTCCATCTCAACTCCGTCACCAGTTCAGCTGGGTAGATTTTTAAGGGAACCATTGTAAACTGTAAACTATGTTTCTGTGCGCTAAGAAGTTCTTTCCTTACCCTCTGCTAACAGGATTAGCTGTCAATCCCACATTGCTCACACGTAGTTGTATATGTAGATAGGTTTGAATGACTTGCAGGGAGAAGTTCATTTTTATGTTCACATTAAATAACCAAATGCTCCCTTATGTCTGGGAATGAGATAGTTTGAGTTGGAGGGGGATTAATAACTGTATAATCCATGGTGACTAAATGTGCAAATTTAAAGTAATAAGAGGCTTGTATAAAAGTATATATAGAATTCATGTTGAGGTTTGTATTAATGGATTTGGTATGTGTTATTGTTTGCCATGTCACTGTTACCCTTATGATGACAGTGATATTAAATTCTAATGATGAATTAGAAATGAGATACTTGTTTTTGCTATTTGGATAGAAAATAGTTAGTGAGAAATCAGTCAACTACAAGGGAAACACAGTGGGTATCTGCACACACAGACAACTTGAAGGAATTCTGCCAGGAGCTGCTTCAGCCAGTCTTGTATTTTTAATCCATTTTATGATTGCTTGCTTCTTGAGGAGAATTCTGAGTTCCAGTAACACAAAAGTACATTTTGGAGCTGGAATTGGTTGTGTGAATCAATACGTTTCACAAAACAACTGACTTTTAAAAAAGCAAGGCTGTCTGTGGCAAATACCAACAGCATAGGATTACTGTTTGCCATGTTAAAAACTGAAATTGGAGAGCCACCCTGTATCACTTAGTTGATAGTATAAACATAATATTGTTTGGTAAAAGGGTAAAGGAGCACACTCTTCTTATGCAATAAATTGGGTACATTTTATGTTTTCTACAATAAAATATAGGAGATGCTTTGACAGTATTGACTATTACTGCATTGTGGTAAAAGGAAACCAAAAGATAACAGAGTCAAGGGCACTCTTATTCGGAACTTGCATCATTCAGTAAGTTTGGAGAAACATTTTCTGATTCTCCCTTGTTTGTATTTTTCTTAAAGGAGAGTTACGTTACTCTAAAAAGTTGAAAATGAATTTCTCTCCCTGATGGACTACTTTGTCTGTTCCTTACCAATTCTATTATTATGAAGTCACTCTAGGTCAGATTGCTTGGTCTCTGGCCGACTTGCTTTCACAACACATTACCATCTAGACTCACTTTTTATCACGAGTTCGAGTTTGTCCTTTTAAGTTACAGTAAATGTCTTAGGTTGACAATGGCAAACTCTCTTGTCCTCCTCCATGCCTTAAGGGTTATGGGATATTTCTAGTCAGTTAAGATGCTTTATCTCTGTGGTGTTATTGGAACAATAAACCTTTCTGAATGCAGTAGTTTCCCATTAGAGCATCAATGCTATAATTAGTCTTCTCTGAAGTCCAACAGCTTTTTATCACTAAGAGCAGAACTGTGCTATAGTGTATGTATAACATTTGGAAAAGAGAAAATGTATCACTTAATTCTAATTATTAACTGTTTCATTACAATAAAGCTACATGTCACCTATCTACTCCACAAAATTGTGGATACATTCAAATATTGGTTGAAAAATTGATGGTTTGTGTCATAGGGGCTAGAACCTACATCCCCCTCAACAAGGGTGGAATATATTATCTATTGGTGTGGAAATGGTGATATATAACTGCTGTGGCCAACAAGTCATGCACTTAACATATGGACCTTAAAGCATGCATCTTTTGTAATGAAAACATTTCTGCGAATAAGAATTCTAGGTAAAAAAATTCTGTACTTCCTGAAAAAAACAGCTAGTTTTGTTTGACAATTATAATGTTTTAATACTTACAAAGTTTAAATGCAAATGTAATATCCTTTCAGTACTGTGAACATCCTTTCAAATTATTGAATAGTATGGAATTTAAAACCTTGAAGTTTCTGTACATGTGATGCCAAACAGCATTAGACAAAAATTTGACAATATATTCTTCAGATTACCTTAGTGATTTATTTTCCCTATTATGCCTCTGACCTGGAGTATAGACCAGCTTTTAAATACAATGGTAATAGGTACTGAGAATATATTACTCTGCCGGTAGTTAGGTAGGAAGATATAGGACCTGGAGTAAAAATACTTCCTCATTTAACTCACTTCATTGTTTTGACTGACCCAAAAGGTGCTATAGCATGCTCCTTCAGTCAATCTTTCTTCAGCTTACTTGCTCTGTGTCACTGTTACGGATATAAACCTCTAACTTTCTGTAAGCAAATACATTTCAGAAAGCCTGAAAGAAGAGTATAGCACCATTCAGTTTATCATCGTGTTTCATTTAGAATAGCTGCAATTAAACATAAGAAATATTTATAAAGGTCTAGGATTATTCTTGCTGGCCTTTTACACTCATTTTCTGTAAAACTAAAGTGATTATACTTGCTTTCCAGGGTCTGTGGATTAATTCATGTTTGTACAGTCCTTTAGAGACATAAAGAACTTTACAGTATAAGTACTAAATATAGTTTATACTAAATTAATCTGTGCCACCATTTAAACTTTACTTTATACCCCCAGCAATCTCATCTAATATCTATTTCTACTTGATATTTTTGACTAGACTAATTTTAAAATTAGTCTGAACAAAGCTCTTGAGATATAATGCTGGAACACTACGAACATTACAGAAGTTAGACAGGATGACCTAATTGGTCTCTTCAGTTTTTAATTTATATGATTCTTGAGTCTGAGATTGAAATCTTGACACTTTAAAATTCTATCTTTCCTATAAGGGATTTTTTTTTATCCTGAAGGATGAATTCCATTGAAACCTCTGTAGAAAAGGCCCATTTTTTTTTCTATAGGACAGGTAGAATCTAAAGGCTTCAAGTCTGTGTATCTTTACTTCAGCATTCATTCATTCCCTCCTAGCTCAATAATCATTGCTATCTCCTTCCTCCGACATTTAAAATTACTCCATTCCAACAGTTTTCCCTGTGCTCTTGCTTTCACTATGAACATGGCCTCTTGCTTGGAATACAATAGCTTTTGTGAGTGCTCACCCACTAAATTCAGACTCTGTGGAATAATTTGTTTGGCACCTTTCCACATTCTTCTTTCAACCTCTCCAAGTTTGTCCATCTTTCTTAGTTGATTTTTTTTCTCTTCACTTCAATACTCTTAGCTATCCCAATTTTCCTGACAGTGCTATCCAAATCTCTAACAGCTTTAATAATAATTTTGGATTTTTTTTGCTAAATAAAATATATTTGACTATTTGTAAAAACTGAAGAATTTATGTTATAATTATTTTCCTTAAACTGGTTATAATATGGCTTGATAGAGTAAAATAAAAATGTTAAATATTTTAATAAGGTAAAAACAAAAGTATAAAGTAATTAGAGGATCCCACACAGGTGTAGTAGTGGGACCACATGGTTCTCTTTCCAGAATTGGGGCATAAGTAATTTGCATAGGAAATTGGCTACTGCTTTTGCGGAGTTATTTTCACCAAGCATTTAACATCAGGTCAGTTTTACCTAGTGAAGCTTTTTACATGTTTTCAGAGTATGCGTAACAGATTGTAAAATGTTAGCCACATATTTGAGGGGAATTTTGAATTATTTTAATAAAAAATTATGCATTCTCTTTCACATGCCAGGAAATCTGCATTAAGTTCACATCTCTATTAATTACCAAGTTGTTAATATTTTGTATCTTCAACAAAACTAGTGTTGCTCAATTTCTTTCTCATACTGAACAATTTCATCTACATTGTTTGTGTTGCCAAACATTGCTTATTTTAGGCCACTGTCAAAATATATGTATGATAGTACCCTGAAAAGCATGGCATTCCCAGGACACTCCAGAACAGTGCCGAGTTTACAATGGCTCCAGTGGTTCCATGCTCAGAAGGGGCCCCGGCCTGCTGTGTTTGCACTGTGCACCAAGAACCCACTGGCTCCCCTTGCCCACCACTTGCTCCTCTCGGCCTGCCCGCTGGCTGGCCGAGGGCTCCTCTCCACTCCCTGGCCCCATCCCTATGCTCCTCTCTGCCCCCTGGCCGGACCCCAGTGCCCCTCCGGCTCGGGGCAGTCTCTGCTTCCCACCACCTGAGGGGCCCCGCCTGTCTCCCCGGAGCTGAGCCACCTGGGACTGGTGCAGAAGCCTGGCCAGGCTCAGCCAGGTAGAGAGGGAGATAGTGTGGAGCGCTTGGCTGGGCCCCTCCAGGAAAGTGCATCTTGAGGGACCCCGGCCGGGGCAGGTCCTGGCCTAGTCGATCGCGCCACTCCTGAGGGACCAGAGCAATTCCTGGCCCTGGGACCGGCCCTGGGACCAGCCCTGGCTGCGCTGCTTGCTCAGCCTGGCAGACACAGTCGCCTTCCAGCAGGGCTGGTGAGTGCGGCCAGGAGGCAGGGCTTCGGGGAGTGGGTCTGTGGGGTGTATGGGGGGGAGCTGGGCTGTGAAGGGGCAGGGAAGATCTGTGTGTGTTGGGGCACTAGGGAGTGGGGGGTTTGTGAGGGGTGCTGGGCAGCTGTGGTGGGGCTGTGGGCAGGGGTGGTGTTTTGCAGGGCACTGTGCATTTGTGGGTGGGTCTGGGGGGGTGCTGAGCATAGTGGGTCTGAGGGGCCTCTGGCCTAGGGAGTTGGGGGTGTTGGGGGGGGGCTGTGTGGCGCGGCATGGGCCCACCCCCGAGGGGAAGGGGCATGCTGGCACCACAAGGCCGGGCAGGCCACTATTTGTCTGACAACTGCTGGTTTGTAAATAGTGCCCTCACATTGGGTGGAGAAGGGCCGCCCCTGCCATGCCATGCCCCATTGCCTCTGGCTGGCCCCTCACTCTGGGGACTGACCTCCCTATACCATGCTCCATTACCTCCATGGGGGCCCAAAAATATATTTGGCACTGGGCCCACAGAAGGTTAATCCGTCCCTGCTCCTGAAATGTCTGTATTTACATTATGAAGTTTTACTAGAACAAGGTATTAAGCCCCCAATCATGCAAAGATTTTGGCATGTACCCAGCTTGGTGCACTGTGAGTAGTTCTATTAAGTTAAGCATGCATGTGAGTCTTCTCAGGACTGTAGGCTAAATCATGAACAAGATAAGGACCATCCTTCAGTCATATCCAAATGGCTGGACTCTTGTGGCTGTGTGGAGCCTCTTTGAAGTCAGCAAGGCTCTGGCCACAGGTGCAGGAGTCTGCCTGAAGAGATCTAATTGCAAGACCATGGCCTAAGCATGCTTACATGGGGAAAATTGTTGTATTTTTATTTAATGAAAGCACAGAATTTGAGTTTTCTGCACAGGGAAATTATAGTCCTACTCAATGCTCCCATGATATTACAGAGACGTTCCATGTCAGTGTGTTTTATAGAACATTATAAGCAGTAGTTAACCACTTAGCATGAGTCATCATTGGCTAGTAGAGATAGATTTGACACACAGTTTCTATTATTTTATGTAACTCCAACTGGATATAGATGAAAATACAAGCCGGTCCATCTGAAGGTATAAAAATATCAGTAAATAGTGGAATTAGAGAGCTAAACTTCACAGTGCAATAACAAAGCTTACAAGCTCTTCTCCTGAAAGTACTTATGCATGTGCTTAACTTTAAGCACATAAGTAGTCCTGTTGATCTCAGTGGGACAATATACATGCTTACAGTTAAGCATGTGCCTAAGCGGCTGCAGAATTAAGTCTTAGATTGTTTAAAGTCAACCTTCCCATTTTGTATGGTAAAGTTACTCCTTTTTTTCCCCTCAAACGAAAGTCACATTTTATTGCTAAGGCATTTATGTATGTACGTAGTGCCATTTGAAAAACAAACAGATGGTATATTGGTGGTATATTTATTTTGAGAGGAGTTCCCCTACCAAATAAAAATGAAGAAAAATGGACCCATTTTGTTTTAGATCCCTTCTCGTTTTCTGCAAAAAGGTCCTGACCCACTGAATTAAATGAAAAGATGCCTATTAACCTCAGTGGTCATTGTGTCAGACCCTCAATGATTTATACTTTAACTATTGCATAAATTGATTAATTTGCCATTACCTACCTTCTTAACAATGTGTTAAGAAATTCCTGACAAATTAAAAGGTTCATTATTTCACAGAATCCAATCTATCATTAAACACTTCCCTCCTAAAATGTTATCAAAATACACTTTTTTAAAAATGTTTATGCTGTCGTGATTGTGTTGAATTTTGAATCATATCGAAACATGGTCCATAGGGCGAAATGAAGTAAAACCTAAGAAGCCTTACTTAACAGTGTAGGATTTACGGTGGTGTATTTTACGTAAAGGGAAATAGAAAGTACATTCTTCATTGTTGGGATGTTTCTTCCTGAATGAATCTTTTAGGCTAAATTCAGTTCTGTATTGGTTTATGAGTTGTGATGTTTTTTTATTTGCATGTGTGAGGAGCAGATCTAGCAGGGTCAGGAAGAGTCTGCTGCTGATGATTTATCTTATTTCCCATATTTTGAGGGGTGGGGTGAAATTCTGCAAGAAAATATTTAAAATGCAAAAGTTACAGATCATCCATATCTAGTATGTATATAGTTGTTTTGTTTATCTATTTGTAACTGTTATTGTGCAAATAATTAAGCTTAAAAGTTATTCTAGTGATTTAAACATCTTTAGCTATTGCAAAGCAAGCATTTTTGGTTTCCTCATTCGTTTAATCTGAAAAATTCCATTTCTGCTTCCATATTACCTAAGTTCTTGTGATTTTGTTTGTTATAGTTGTAGCATCTACATAGTGCTTTACAGTTTATTAGCATTATACAAACTTGGTCTCTGATCCTGGGATCTGATCTATCTGAATAAACCATAATGCATATGCAGAGTACCACTAAAGTCAAATAGGGCTTTTATTTTTTATAAACACACCTTGTAACTTTTTCTTCTCTTGCTGTTGTAAAATTACTTCCTGAATCTGAAATGTTGAATTAGCACTAACTTTTTGCTTAAAAACATTGATTTAGAAATTTCCCTTCTTATTTACCTGACCATATACTCCTCATTAATGTATCCACTGATAAATGTTATTTATTAAACAAAAACTCCTGGAAGTTCTCTAATCTTCTCACTCCAAGTATCAGTAGAGTCCTATTCTCAACAGTATGTTTTCACTTTCTTACTCAATGCCCAACACCCAGTCAATCAGAACTACAGTTAGGAATCCTTAGCTTTTCTTGTTCTGGTATCTGTTTCATTTATCTGTATTGGAAAACACATTGTATTCTATTGTCTGTAGGAGCTAAAAGATGCCATTTTGCACTTTCTGATTCTCTGTTAGAAGCTGTTGATAGTTCTCAGTAACTATCATTTGTTTTCTGTCCTTCACTGTTTGATTTCTTTACAAAAACAACTTATCTTGCATCTCTCCAGCTCATATTCTACAAACTGGAAATTAAGCTTTCATTTTTTTGGTATTCATAGAAGTTAGAGATGGGAAAGACCAGTGGGCCATTGAGTCCAGCTCTCAGTCAATGTTGGCTTGTTCCCTACGTTATATTCTCAATTGTTTTCTCTAGCAAAATTTTAAATGAAGTGGTAGAGCTTCCAATTTCCTGATGGAAGTCTTCCATATGCATCCCACTATTAGAAAATATTTCCTGAAATTCAGCTTAAATTTTTTTGTGCGTAACTTCCTCCTAGTATTCCTGTGAAGGCTCTACTATTTCCATGGAGTTGATCAAATACCTTTTATTAAGAATTTTTAGCTCAAGGCAAAAATCAACTGTTGTGCTTTCTGTTTCTCTATCCTTCACAGCTGATTTTCCACATTGCAATTGCAATGTCTCTACTACAGTAGGTTACCTGTCATGCAGAACATAATATACCTGTAGGTAGCATACACATTTCCTACCTTCAGTTTAGCTAAAGCAATGAAATTAGAACTCAAATCAAACTAGTTAAGACCAAATTCTTCTTTTTTTTGTGGCTATACTTTATGGCTATAGAATCCATTGCCATCTTATTTTATAAAATCTGTTCTTTCTGAAGTGTTTTGACACAAACTCCTGAATTATTTGCTTTTTGAGTAATTGTAAGTAATATACACGCTCTTAGTTTTTCCTTAGTCAGGAAATGATACTCTCTGCCAGTACAGTTATTATGTCTGGTCTATTCTTGTTCACTCTTGTCAGAAAGCTGTTGGGTTTCAGCAGATATTTCCCAAGCCATAAATCATTCCAGATTTCTATTATTTCTTAATTACTTTGTATGGGATGCCTGTTTGCAGATATTGTACAGTGATTTACAGTTTCAAGTGAAGTTTTTGCTAGCAGGACTATATAATGACAACCTAGTAAGTCTCAGTCATGCATTCTTGATTAGTTTAAGGTACAGCACTCATTACTTATACAGTTCTAAGAAATTGTTTTATGTTGCTATGTACAAATATGAGTTAACAAAGGCTTAGTTCAGTAAGCATAATGTGTTGCTACATTTTTGCTTATCATAAGAGCAGAGTAAATAACGCAGTTTTTATTGATTCTCAGCAACATTATAACTGAACACATTTTTTTCTAATTACTGCTTCTCATTTGTGAATCAGTATAGTATAGCTATAAAACTGAATGGACACGAGACATCTGTCCAGCTACAGATAAGATTTGGTATGGTTTGTTGCGGTTTTAATAAAAAGGAGAAAGTCAGATTGATAGCCTAGCATTTCAGCATTGGCTCCTGCTGCTTATGGAAAGACCCGTGATAAGTTTGAGGACAAATCTCCCATTCTCTGTACCAGCAGGGCTTAAAGAAACATTTAGGCAACACCTTTATATCCTTCTCGCTGATCAAAAGATGGCAACTTTGGACTAAGAGATAATGACAATAATAAAATATTTAACAGTTCTCCAGCATCTTCCATCTAAGGATCTTGGAGGTCTTTACAAACACAATTAAGTTTTATAGCACTCCTGTGATAAAAGTAAGGTGATAATATCCCAGTTTTATAGCTGTGGCAATACTGATACATAGTTTATGCATTTTTCTGACATATACATAGGGTTTTTCATTAGTGGAACACAAGTCTCCTGACTCCGTTTCAACCACTGGGGCAATGCTGCATGTATGTGCATGTGTAGGCTACACTATATAACCATGATGTGAGGTCTGTACAAGGGTCTATTACCATTTCTAATGAATAGTGTATGTTGTCTACTTTTGATGACTCCTAATCATTATTTAGTCAGCTGGCTACACAATACAGTGAAGTGAGTGATGGAGAGGATGAGGGAGGGAAGGAAGAGATGGAGTTTCCAAACACTGTGGCCCTATCCTACTTTAGCCCTTAGAGTATGGAACATGTTAGGGAAGAGACCATGTCTTCCTTGTGTTTCTACATTGCTTAACACAGTGAGGCTCGGTCATCAATCTTTGAATGATGATAAACAATGGTAACTTGTCATACTTTTAAACTATTACTTACAACATCTCCTAGTTTAGAAATAAACCTCAGCGACATAAAACTATGCCTACGCTGACAATCCACATTTTAAAAAAATGGCCATTCTAGTGCCATGCTACAGGTTTCTTAGGTAACCAACATTCAGCTACAGAAGGAGAATTCACAAAATAGAAGGAAATTTTGAAAGGAAATCTGCAGCATTTCTGCATGATCAGTACTGTTCAAAGACAATAGGCCCAGAGTAGTCTGAATTTAACAGAAGGATTTTAGAATGAGGTTTTTCTTGTTTAATACACAGTAATCAGATGGACTATTAAGCTAGTCAAATTTGGCTCTTAACAATATATATTCTTCTAAAATTCATTTATACTTATATCTGTACATTAGAGAGGTGCATTGACCTAGAGTGAAATGTTAGGTCATTTTCAGAATACCCCTATTAAAAGACATGCACATTTGGTCATTTTTTGGATCAAATGGAAAATGTTCATATTTTGTCAGGTTTTGTATATGCTTTGACTGGTGGTTGATGCTAATAGGTAACTTTATTTTGTAAGGGCACTATGGTCTAAAGTCATATCTGATTGAGAGAGAGGGAAAAAATTATCTAATTGTTCATCACGTAACTAAAAATTATTCTGAATGGGGGGATAAGTGATTTTGGATTTATTCAAGACACATTGTTTTGAGTGGGCACCCCTGTAATGGGATTCCCTGCCACTGGCTCCATGTAAGTTTTTATCCAGTGGCCCCTAGCCTGCTAACATGTAAGCTGATGGAAAAACTACTTTCCCTCTGCCTGTTTTATTCAACATTATTAATGATCTGGATGATGGGATGGATTGCACCCTCAGCAAGTTTGCAGATGACACTGAGCTGCGGGGGAGAGATAGATATGCTGGAGGGTAGGATAAGGGTGCAGAGTGACCTAGAAAAATTGGTGGATTGGGCCAAAAGAAATCTGATGAGGTTCAACAAGGACAAGTGCAGAACTGGCTAAGCATCAGTTCTGCAGAAAAGGACCTGGGGATTACAGTGGACAAGAAGCTGGATATGAGGCAACAGTGTGCCCTTATTGCCAAGAACGCTAACGGCATATTGGGCTGTATTAGTAAGAGCATTGCCAGCAGATCAAGGGAAGTGATTATTCCCCTCTATTCGGCACTGGTGAGGTCACATCTAGAGTATTGCATCCAGTTTTGGGCCCCCCTTTACAGAAAGGATGTGGACAAATTGGAGAGAGTCCAGCAGAGGGCAACAAAAATGATTAGGGGGCTGAGGGAACTGGTCTTATTTAGTCTGCAGGAGAGAAGAATGAGGGGGGATATGATAGCAGTCTTCAAGTACCTGAAGGGGAGTTCCAAAGAGGATGGAGCTAGGCTGTTCTCAGTGGCAGATGACAGAACAAGAAGCAATGGTCTCAAATTACAGTGGGGGGGAGGTCTAGGTTGGATATTAGGAAACACTATTTCACTAGGAGGGTGGTGAAGCACTGGAATGGGTTACCTAGGGAGGTGGTGGAATCTCCTTCCTTAGAGGTCTTTAAGGTCAGGCTTGACAAAGCCCTGGCTGGGATGATTTAGTCGAGGATTGGTCCTGCTTTGAGCAGGGGGTTGGACTAGATGACCTCCTGAGGTCTCTTCCAATCCATATCTTCTAGGATACCTGGCTGCTCCTGCATCCCCAGCTATACCAGGGTGGTATAGGGATCTACAGCACAGGGGCTCTTGCACAAACTCACTTTTGTGGACATTACTCCTCTCCCTTATTGTGAAGGAGTCAACAGCATGGTGTAGCTTGTTGCTCGTAATGATCTGTCTGTGACTGAAAGGCATTTTCTCATTGCAAGGTAATGTGGAATGTCAGATTTTCAATGTCATCTGTTTCACCACTGCTATCTTCTACTTCAGTGCTAGCAGCACTAGCTCTGCTGACAGTAAAGATTCTGATATCTCATTGTAGAACTAACTAGTAGGGGATGTGCACAGATCTTGATATTAGGATGTGTTTATATTCTGAAGCAGCCTGATTTTTATAAATTAAACAAAATTCTAGACAGTTATAAGGCTACAGACCTCTGTGGTGTTTAATTAATGTGATGTTCACCCCAGGATATGGAAAATGTCCGTTTTCATTGACTACAGCCGCGATGAGCCTGGTTATTAGGCCACAGATATGAGTAGGGCACTAAACCATTATCATGGTGAGAGAAGATGAGGAGAAAGAGGTCATAAAATTGTAAGCTCAGCGGCTTTGATAGATATTATTTTGGAAGTACATTGTTTCTATTTTTGGGTGGTATATGCAAGCCCATGCTCATATGATTTGCCATAATAGTTTGCATATATTGCTGTTAGTGCGTATAGGATTGAATTCAGTGCCCCATGCATCAAGCCCTATTCATTAAGATTATTGGTGGAGTTTTTTTAATACTTAGTTTATCATGACACTCAACCAGATGATCATACACGTGCTGCAGTGGTTGTGATGCCTGTAGTGAAAAATGATGTCTCTCTTATTGAATAGACGCCAATTACATAGGTGCGCTGGGGCTGGAGCACCCACAGCAAAAAAAATAGTGGGTGCTCAGCACCCACTGGCAGCCCCACAGATCAGCTCCTCCCCCTCCTGCCCACCACGATCAGCTGTTCAGTGGCATGCAGGAGGTTCTGGATGGGGGAATGGGAGGAGTGGGGGCAGGAAGAGGGAGGGGTCAGAAAGAGATGGGGTGTGGGTGGGGGCTTCAGGGAAGGGGTGGAGTGGGGGCAGGGCCTGTGGTGGAGCGGGGGTCCAGCACCCCCGGGAAAATCAGTCGGCACCTCTGTCTTTCAGTATCCCCACACATTTGTAATGCTTGTGCAAAATAATATTTACATCCAAGTCTGAGAAGCTCTGGGTCAGGGTGGTTTTCACCCCAGAAAAATAAAAGGAGCAGTTGTAGTCCTGGCTTAACATAAATAATTAAACATGGCGGGGAGATAGAAATCTTGGAAGACAGAATTAGGGAAGTAAATAGATCAGCAGGCTGAAAACAGAATGTGCTAACTAAGATAAGTAAATGAGTCGGTGAGCTAAGAAACAGAATGTCTGACCTAGCTAAGGGGCAGGAATGCCCAGAGAACCCTTTACAAAGGATAAGATAAGTTGGGAATGTAAAAATGAGGTAAAGAGTAGGTCAAACATGAACAGTGCTTGGACAAAGCATGCTGTATGGGGATTGGTTTCTACAAAGAAACTGAGACCATTTCAAAATGTGTAATGCAATATTATAGTAAATGCAATGAAATGTGTAAATGTATATAAAGGGGAAGAGGGGTTTTGTGTAACTTTGGATCTGTGATGTACTCTGCATCCACCCCCTGTGTTTGAGTCTGATCAACTCAGCACAGCATTGCTGTGTGTCAAATAAGGATACCTGACTGATCAAGTCTGGAATTGAACTGAGTTCTTGGGAAGCCTAAGGAAAAGAGTTCTTGAAGGCAATCCCAAGAATAGTTTCATTCCTTGGACTGTGTTGCTATTCTGAATGGCCCAGAGCACACTGTGCACAGCCCCATTTGAAAAACATGCAGCAGTGATGTCACTGTTTCCTTATTTCCTCCTTTCAACCACAACCCCTGGCATTGCACCATCCTTTTTTACCTATATCCTCTCGGTCACCTAAAAGCACCATCCAATATGTCAGTAGAGAGACCTCTAGAATACTATGATTTTAAGCAATTTAGCTGAATTAGCCAGGGTTTTCAATTATGTGTGTTAGGAGGAGGCACATTCTATGCACATTACATACCCCTCTCCTCTATATGTCTATCTTAACAGATTGAAAGTGTTGGCTAGCAGTTAAATTAAATCTCCTTGAGCTCTACTTCTCTTCCCTCCACTTCCAAATGTTTCTGCCATATCTTGAATCAGTTTGGAAGCTGGAACTGGTTCTGAAGGTGTCTGCCTGCTTGGTAAGCAGGGCAACTTATAGAAAGCACATGACACCTGAGCTCCAGGATCTTGTGAGGTGCCACATAGATTTTAAGGTGGTGGTTTAGAGCTATGATTCGGGGGTCAACTTATTTGAGAGATCATTTCTCTCCTCGGGAAATTCTGATGCTAGATTCCCCCCAGATATAAGACAAGGTGGCAAGGCATTCTCTGTGTAACCTATTGCTTAAATAAGTGGTTTTCAAACTTTTTTTTCTAGGGACCCAGTTGAAGAAAATTGTTGATGCCCACGACTCAACGGAGCTGGGGATGAGGGGTTTGGGGTGTGGGAGGGGCTCAGGGCTGGGGCAGGGGATTGGGGTTGGAGTGTGGACTTACCTCTGGGGGCTCCCAGTTAGCAGCACAGCTGGGGTGAAGAGGCAGGCTTCCTGCCTGTTTTGGCACCGTGGACCACGTTGTGCCCCAGAAGCAGCCAGCAGCAGGTCTGGCTCTCCTAGGCGGAGCTGCGCAAGCAGCTCCACGCGACTGTCACCCACAGGCACAACCCTCCCTAGTCCCCATTGGCCGGAAATGGAGCCAGTGCTCAGGGTAGGGACAGCACGCGGAGCCCCGTGGTCCCCCTGCCTAGAAGCCAGACCTGCTGCTGGCTGCTTTCGGAGCGCAACATGGTGTCAGAAAAGGTAGGCACTAGCCTGCCTTAGCTGGGCAGCACCACTGACAGGACTTTTAACATCCTGGTCAGCAGTGCTGACCAGAGCAAAGCGACCCAGCGCCTTATATGCCACAACCCAGTAGTGGGTCGTGACCCATGGTTTGAAAAACACTGTCTTAAATCACCTTCTGAATCAGATGATTGGAGGATATCTAAAGTAATACCGATTTTTTTTTTTTTAAGTGGTGCCAGAGGTGATCCTGGTAATTACAGGGTGCTAAGCCTAATTACAGTATGAGACGAATTGGTTGAAACTATAGTAAAGAACAGATTTATCAGACACCTAGATGAAGACAATGTTAGGGAACAGTCAACACAGCTTTTGTAATGGGAAATTATGCCTCACCAATCTATTAGAATTCTTTGAGGGAGTCAACTAGCTTGTTGATGGGGCTGATCCAGTTGATATAGAGCATTTGGACTTGCATTCTTTGAGGTTCCACACTAAAGGCTCTTAAGCAAAGTATAAGCAGTCATGGGATAAGAGGGAACGTTCTCTCATAGATCAGTAATTGGATAAAGATAGGAAACAAAGGATAGGAATAAATGGTCAATTTTTACAATGGAGAAAGGTAAATAGCAGGGTCCCCCTGGAAAAGCAGGTGAATAGTGAGGCAAAACTTGCAGACAATACAAAATTACTCAAGATAGTTCAGTTCAAAGCTGAACCAGAATATACATACCAGAATCAAAATGTTCTTGTAACCTCCTTGCCATTTGGTATAGAGGGTTTTGTTGGTCACACCCATGTACCACTTAGCTGATAAAATTTTGTAAAAACTCCATGGGTCCAGTATTATTGAAGATAGTATATCTCTGCCAGGAGATAGGATGACATCTTCACTTAAGGATACAAACAATTTTTAAGGTCATAGTGACGGATCCAGTAAGCAGGGGACAACAAATCACATCAGTTCCTCCCCCTCTGCACATCCTCTTCTTCCTGGGAAAGCAGGAACTATGTTTCCCATCAGCCCTCTCCCTTCCCGTTGCTCTTCCCTTTCCTCTGTCCAGGTAAGGTGAAGGGTCCTGAACTGGGAAGTTCCTGGGCTCTGTGGGGAAGCAACAGCTGTATAGTGTGGCAGGAACTGGAAAGCAGCTGGATGCAGAGAGGAACCCCCAGGAACTATATATAGAGCCATGTATCAAACAAGCTGTGACTGCCAGACCTCACAGCTGAGTGCAGGTCTGTGTAGGACTTATAGGAGAGCAGCAGAGTAGTGTGTCAATGCAGAGGAGCCCTAATGAAAGATACTAAGTGATCCTGGCTGGGAAAGCTGCAAGTGCCTATTCTCTTGAATAGAGACTGGACTGAAGAGAGGCCCACAGGCACTGTCCCAGTGACTAGGGTTGTCCGGTGTCTGGTTTTCTACTGGAACGCCTGGTCGAAAAGGGACCCTGGCGGCTCTGGTTGGCACCAGGGCTAAGACAGTCTCCCTGCCTGCCCTAGCTCTGTGCAGCTCTGGGAAGCGACTGCCAGGTCCCTGCATCCCCTAGGTGCTGGAACGGCCAGGGCGTGGGAGGTGCCAGGCACTGCCCCCGGCCCCAGTGCGGGCTCCGCAGCTCCCATTGGCTGGGAACTGCGACCAGTGGGAGATGCGGGGTGTGACACCTGCAGGTATGAAGGCAGCATGCACCACCAGAGCTGCCTGGCTGCCCATGTGCATAGAGGCCGCAGGGACCTGGCGGCCTCTTCCTCGGAGCTGCAGTAAGCGCCACAGGGACATCTTCCTCCCCCCTCCCCCGTGCACCCCAACCCTCTGCCCCAGCCTGGAGTCCCCTCCTGCACCCCAAACCCCTCATCCCTGCCTCACCCCCCTGCACCCCAACCCTCTGCCCCAGCCCGGAGTACCCTCCCAAACCCCTCACCCCAACCCCCTGCCCCAGCCCAGAGCTCCCTCTTTCACCCCTTATCCCTGGCCTCGCCCCCAGCAGAGCCCTCACCCCTCCCCAAGCCCAGAGACCCCTCCTACACCAGAGCCACCCCAGAGCCCACACCCCCTCCCATACTTCAAGTCCCCCAGCCCAGACTCCCATCCTGCACCCCAAGCCCCTCATCCCCAGTTCAGAGCCTGCACGCCTAGCCCAGAGCCCATGCCCCCTCCCGCACCCAACGCCTGGTTAAAGTGAGTGAGGGTGGGGAAGAGTGAGTGACGGAAGGAGTGGGAATGGAGCAAATGGGAGCGGAACCTCGGAGAAGAGGTGGGGCAGGGGTGTTCAGTTTTGTGTGATTAGAAAGTTGGCAACCCTAGTGGTGACCCAAAACAACCACTATTGCTCACTTTGAACTGTAACTGTTAAACCTCTGTACCTAGGGTATTTGCAAACTTTCCTTTTCCTGCCAGCCCTAATAAAATACCCTAACACTTAGTCATGTGTCTGGCCACTGGGATTATCGCTGCTAGCACCTCACAAGGCCTAGCTGCTGCATGCCTACAGTGCTTGCCTCTAAGTTGCGGCACACTACTGGTATTGTAGGGGTTTGGTGTTTGGTGAACAGCCCCTATAATTATATCACTGCTAATGAAATAACCTGATACTGATGGTTTTCTTTCATGCTGCTCCTTGTACATAGAACACCCTCCTTGAAATGACTCCTTAAGATTCCCCTCTTTTAAATTACATTTTTTTATTAACAGCAAACCCATTAGCCAGATGTGCAGTGTTATAAATACAGTGGAGCTGAAACTGACCCCTGTTTAAAAGGCCAGCAGAATGTTTGTGTGCCACTTAATTCCCAATAAATTCCTCAGAATAGGTTTTAATTATTGGGTGAATTGAGTTGTGCAAAGGCATTTTGTTAGCCCTCACCATAGGGATGAATTTCACTCTAAAAGAGTAGCCCTAAAGTGTGTGAAAGTCCTAGAAAGTCAGAGTGATTACTCTGTTTTCTGTAGTTAATGGTTTTCATAGCCTGTAAAGGAAGATAGCATTTGTTTGGGAAACAAATATAATGGGAATATATATGCACTGTGTGCAAAGAAGGAACAGGAAGAAGCATTCTGACCTTAGCCAATGTGTCCTGTATAATAGACATCCTAATTAACATAAAAGAGAGAAATGAGATTTCTTCAGCAAAAATATTTTTCATAAAAAATAGTGATTACTTTTTATGCATGAGTCAATGAACCTTAACATAAACTTCCCTCTAGTACTTCTGATTTGTTTTGGCAGCACTCAAAGAAAGATAGTATAATTTGTGTGTGTCATGTACTGATTACTGACACTCTACTATATTTCTCTAGACTGGGATTTGATAGCTGACATCTACCTAATATGCTGTGTTATAGCAGTGTCAGACTCAGGATATTAGAGAGACAAGGTGGGTGAGGTAATGTTTTTTATGGACCAATTTACCTCACCCACCTTCTCTTTCTAATCTAGCTAATATGTGATATTGGCAAAAGGGACTCTTCCAATTTAGGCTTATCTAGCTACATATCAAGTTGCTGTGATATCTTGGATAAAAGAATATTACAAATAATCATAGTGTAATAAGTGTGGTTGAATGGTGACTCTCAATGGTAACCACTTTATATATAGGTGGAATCATAATATTTTGTAATATTAAAATAGACATGAACAAAAATGATTTATCCCATTCCCTACTCCCCCAACTTTTGTTTCTGACTCATCTCTAGAGAAGGAAGGAGACAACGCTTTCAAGCTATAAGTAATGCTAATAGCTATATGAGGCAAAGTGATTAAATGAATTCAAATTCTGCAGAATACTAATGTCTGTAATATAAAATCCATAATATATTCCATAACATTAATTCCTGAAACATTATTTAGTCAGATATAGTGAGCTTGTGCTAAACACATAAGCTAACTTGTAACATCATCAAAAAGATAATGAGCCACCTGTTTTTTTCCCTCCCATGAACAGGATACCATTTTGGTCATTTGCACTAAATATCTAATTTGAAATTGCAAATGTATTAATATTATCTCATGGAAATTTGAGATCTGTAGATCATTCTTTCTAGCCATTGAATCATTGATTGTTAATCAGTTGTTTGACATATTATGCAGAAGTAGTACTCTTTGGGTAGCATAGAAAATTCAGGTATCCAATGTAATTTAAAGAAGCAACTTAAGCATTTCATAATCAAAATTAACATGTTGAAATATGATTTCTATTATATGACATCTAGGAGGTGTAAAATAATGTGGGCCTGCTGAAGTTAGAGTTTAAAATTCAGGTGACCATTTAAGATCAAATTTTCAATTTTGTTTCAAACCTTTCCATAAATGTGCAGGTCCGAAATAGCTTGTCTAAGATTTGAATTGTGCATATTCATGACAATTGCATGTCAAAATCAGGTAACCATCTATCTCAGTATTTCCTTTAAGTGGACAAATCTAAATTTTATGTTAAATGTTTAGAGGCCACGCTTTAAACTTTGGCCCTTCTTTTTCAAGTAAGAATATTAGACTGCATTTAAGTGGGAAGTTTATGCAGTTGATCCTTTAGAACATTTGCCATGTGCAGGTATTAACATCATTTAACTGACCACCTGAAAATATTTTATTATTTTAAACATCTGGTACATTTAAAAATTTCTTACTCTTTTGTCTGTAATATATACACTATAATGCACTCTGAACATATATTCACGTTTCGAGATACTGTGGCTTTGCAATGAGTCGAATAATGTGAGGAAACATTTTAGCAGTATTTTACATTGGTGACATTAGTATGAGGTAGTGTATATTGGAATAACTTTTTAAGGACTTCTGAGGTTATGTATTTAAAAAACAAAACTAAAAAACCCTTAGTTGGATTCCTGGTGACCTGGTTAATGGTTCCATGTCACTTTACACAAAAGCATTGGTTTCCTGCAGTGTCCCAAGGGTATGTCTACACTACGGGATTACTCTGAATTTACAGAATTCGATTTTTGGCAACCGATTGTATAAAGTCGAGTTTATGTGGCCACACTAAGCACATTAATTCAGCAGTGTGCGTCCATGTACCGAGGCTAGTGTCGACTTCCGGAGCATTGCACTGTGGGTAGCTATCCCATAGTTCCCGCAGTCTCCTCCACCCATTGGAATTCTGGGTTGAGATCCCAATGCCTGATGGGGCCAAAAACATTGTCGCGGGTGGTTCTAGGTACATCCTCCCCCTCCCTCTGGGAAAGCAACGGCAGACAACCGTTTCACGCCTTTTTTTTCCTGGGTGAACAGTGCAGACACCATACCACGGCAAGCATGGAGCCTGCTCAGCTCAAGACAGAACCTGCAAAACCAGGCGAGGAGGAGTCGGCTATAGCAGCGCGGCAACGAGAGTGATGAGGACATGGACACAGAATTCTCTCAAACCACGGGCCCCACCGCTTTGGAGATCATGCTGTTAATGGGGCAGGTTATAGCTGCGGAATGCCGATTCTGGGCCCGGGAAACAAGCACAGACTGGTGGGACCGCATAGAGTTGCAGGTGTGGGATGATTCCCAGTGGCTGCAAAACTTTTGCATGCGTAAGGGCACTTTCATGGAACTTTGTGACTTGCTTTCCCCTGTCCTGAAGTGCCAGAATACCAAGATGAGAGCAGCCCTTACAGTTGAGAAGCGAGTGGCGATAGCCCTGTGGAAGCTTGCAACGCCAGACAGCTACTGGTCAGTCGGGAATCAATTTGGAGTGGGCAAATCTACTGTGGGGGCTGCTGTGATGCAAGTAGCCAAAGCAATCACTGAGCTGCTGCTACCAAAGGTAGTGACTCTGGGAAATGTGCAGGTCATAGTGGATGGCTTTGCTGCAATGGGATTCCCTAACTGTGGTGGAGTGATAGATGGAACCCATATCCCTATCTTGGCACCGGACCACCAGGGCAGCCAGTACATAAACCGCAAGGGGTACTTTTCAATGGTGCTGCAAGCACTGGTGGATCACAAGGGACGTTTCACCAACATCAACGTGGGATGGCCGGGAAGGGTTCATGACGCTCGCGTCTTCAGGAACACTAATCTCTTTAAATGGCTGCAGCAAGGGATTTACTTCCCAGACCAGAAAATAACCATTGGGGATGTTGAAATGCCTACAGCTATCCTTGGGGACCCAGCCTACCCCTTAATGCCATGGCTCATTAAGCCATACACAGGCAGCCTGGACAGTAGTCAGGAGCTGTTCAACTACAGGCTTAGCAAGTGCAGAATGGTGGTAGAATGTGCATTTGGACGTTTAAAGGGTTGCTGGTGCACGTTACTGACTCGCTCAGACCTCAGCCAAACCAATATTCCCATTGTTATTGCTGCTTGCTGTGTACTCCACAATCTGTGTGAGAGTAAGGAGGAGACCTTTATGGCGGGGTGGGAGGCTGAGGCAAATCACCTGGCCGCTGATTTCGCGCAGCCAGACACCAGGGCGATTAGGAGAGCACACCAGGAAGCGCTGCGCATCAGAGAAGCTTTGAAAACCAGTTTCATGACTGGCCAGGCTACGGTGTGAAAGTTCTGTTTGTTTCTCCTTGATGAAAACCCGCCCCCTTGATTGACTCATTCCGTGTAAGCAAACCACCCTCCCCCTTCGATCATAGCTTGCTTTCAAAGGAAATAAAGTCACTATCATTTTAAAAATCATGTATTCTTTATTAATTGATTATAAACATAGGGAGAGAACTGACAAGGTAGCCCGGGTGGGGTTTGGGAGGAGGATAGGAGGGAAGGAAAAGGCCACTTCCAAAGTTCAAAATAATGACAGCCTTTTGCTTGGGCTGTCCACTGGGGTAGAGTGGGTGGGTGCACGGAGCCTCCACCCCCCCCCCCCCCACGTTCTTACACGTCTGGGTGAGGAGGCTATGGAACATGGTGATGGGGAGGGTGGTTATACAGGGGCTGCAGCAGCACTCTGTGATCCTGCTGCCGTTCCTGAAGCTCCACCAGATGCCGGAGCATGTCCGTTTGATCACGCAGCAGCCACAGTGTTGCAGCCTGCCACCTCTCATCTCGAGCGTCCCTCATGACCTCACATTCACCGGCATCTTTCCTGTACTTTGATACCGTGTCCTTCCACTCATTCAGATTAGCTCTTTCATCGCGGGTCGATTGCATGATTTCAGAAAACATGTCGTCTTGTGTGTGTGTGTGG
>NW_020664482.1:29512861-29605830 GCF_002925995.2 Terrapene triunguis | reverse complement strand
GAATAAGGCTGCACTGCCCAGAAACCTTCTGCAAAGGCTTTTGGAGTACCTCCAGGAGAGCTTCATGGAGATGTCCCTGGAGGATTTCAGCTCCATCCCTAGACACGTTAGCAGACTTTTCCAGTAGCTGTACTGGCCGTGAATGTATCCTAAGTCCTCAGGGCAAATTAATCATTAAAAAACACTTGCTTTTAAACCATGTTTTATATTTACAAAGGTACACTCACCAGAGGTCCCTTCCATGGCCTCATTGTCTGGGATAACGCCTTGGGAGAGTTGGGAGGGTACTTCAGTCAGGCTGAGAAAAAGATCCTGGCTGTTGGGGAGAATGGTGTGCTGTGTGCTCTCCGCAAGCTCCTCTTCCTCCTCATCTTCCCCGTCCGCAGAATCCTCAGGCATGGCTGAGATTACCCCCTCCTCAGAATCCACGGTCAGGGGTGGGGTAGTGGTGGCAGCCCCCCTAGAATTGCATGCAGCTCAGCTTAGAAGCAGCATGTCTGCGGCTCTGACCCGGACCTTCCGTTTGCTGCTTTGGTTTTCTGGTAGGTTTGTCTGAGCTCCTTTACTTTCACGCAGCACTGTAGTGAGTCCCTATTGTGGCCTCTCTCCATCATGCCCTTGAAGATTTTTTCAAATGTTTTGGCATTTCGTCTTTTTGGAACGTAGTTCTGCTAGCACGGAATCCTCTCCCCATATAGCGATCAGATCCAGTACCTCCCGTACGGTCCATGCTGATGCTCTTTTTCAATTCTCGGACTGCATGGTTACCTGTGCTGATGAGCTCTGCGTGGTCACCTGTGCTCTCCACGCTGGGCAAACAGGAAATGAAATTCAAAAGTTTGCGGGGCTTTTCCTGTCTACCTGGCCAATGCATCCGAGTTCAGATTGCTATCCAGAGCGGTCACAATGGTACACTGTGGGATAGCTCCCGGAGGCCAATAGCGTCAAATTGAGGCCACACTAACCCTAATTAGAACCGGCAATGTCGATTTTGGCGCTACTCCCCTCGTCGGGGAAGAGTACAGAAATCGATTTTAAGAGCCCTTTATGTCGAAGTAAATGGCTTCGTTGTGTGGATGGGTGCAGGGTTAATTCAATTTAACGCTGTTAAATTTGAACTAAACTCGTAGTGTAGACTAGGCCCAAGGTACACATCATAAGAGTCTGTCTGGGAAACTACAGACCCACAGACAAATGTATAGCTCAGTTTTGTTTCACATGGTGCACCAATTTAGAAATGTGAGTGTTTGGTAGGGGAACCACACATTGAGCTAATTTACAAGCCCAAGGATATACCAAGTGTGACGGGTTGGATCACAGAAACCCCCTTGGGAGCTGCCACCCAGTGTACCAAGACTACTTCTATTCCTGTTTTCCCTGCCAGCTCAGGACTCCGGCACCCTGTCTTGCTGAGCCAGATACTCCCGCCTGCTCCAACACAGACCCAGGGTCTGAATTACTTGCCCCAAAGCTGCAAGTTTACCTGAAAACAGCTCACAGGAGTGTGCTTGTCTTTAGCACTCAGATGCCCAACTCCCAATGGGGTCTAAACCCAAATAAATCCATTTTACCCTGTATAAAGCTTATACAGGGTAAACTCATAAATTGTTCGCCCTCTATAACACTGATAGAGAGAGATGCACAGCTGTTTGCTCCCCCAGGTATTAATACATATTCTGAGTTAATTAATAAGGAAAAAAGTGATTTTATTAAATACAGGAAGTAGGATTTAATTGGTTCCAAGTAGTAACAGACAGAACAAAGTAAGTCACCAAGCAAAATAAAATAAAATGCGCAAATCTATGTCTAATCAAACTGAATACAGATAATCTCACCCTCAGAGATGCTTCAGGAAGTTTTTTTCTCAGACTGGACACCTTCCAGGCCTGAGCACAATTCTTTCCCCTGGTACAGCTCTTGTTGCAGATCAGGTGATAGCTAGGGGATTCTTCATGATGGCTCCTCTCCTCCTCTGTTCTCTTCCACCCCTTTATATATCTTTTGCATAAAGCGGGAACCCTTTGTCCCTCTGGGTTTCCACCCCCCCTCACTGGAAAAGCACCAGGTTAAAGATGGATTCCAGTTCAGGTGACATGCTCACATGTCACTGCAAGACTTCACTACCCACTTGCCAGCACACACACATACAGGAAGACTCACAGGTAAACACAGCCATCTGCAGACAATGGGAGTCATTAAGATTCCAAACCACCATTAATGGCCCACACTTTGCATAATTACAACAGGCCCTCAGAGTTATATTTCATATTTCTGGTTTCAGATACAGGAGTGGTACATTTATACAAATAGGATGTTCACACTCAGTAGATTATAAGCTTTGTAATGATACCTTACAAGAGACCTTTTGCATGAAGCATATTCCAGTTACATTATGTTCACTTATTATCATGTTTTTATAAAACCATATAGACTGCACAACGTCACACCAAGCGCAATGAAGGAAATAAAGATTGCAATAAGCTAGGAAAATATGTACAGTCTGTACAGGCCAATGGATCAGCAGAGATACAAAGACTGCTGTACACATCTGGTAAACAATTTTGTTTTTTTCATGCAAAAAACAAATCACCATAGGAGCTCCCATGAGATTTGGGACAATTGCTGCTCTTATAGGAACCCCAGGACATAAGCCCCACAGCTGTGCAAATTGTATCCAGTCCCCCAGTATTAGATGCTTTAGAGAGAGGCCTTTACAAATCTTGATGTGGTTTTACTGTCTGAGCTTACCATATTTATATCAGGAATTATTGGTTTGACTCCAAATCTTATATTTTTCTTGTCACTGTACAAGTTTTCATTTTGGGGGGTTTGTTTGTTTGTTTGTAAGGGGGGATTGTGTTTTGTTTGTAATAAAGGGCATAATACTACAACAAAATACAAGACTTTATAACTATGCTACAGTGCTATTCTCCAATGCAGGCGCAGCTTTAGCATTTGGGTCTATCATGAAGCAGCATACTTTGAGAGACTGTGAATCTCAGCTGTGAGATTCAAACTCTGGAATTTTATTGCCATAATACGATATAAATGGATGCAGTTTATTTTGTATTTGCTAATAGGACAAGCAGTTTGAGAAATATCAAAGGAACATCCCTGAGTGTTTCAGAGCGGGAGAATTTAGAGTACATGGAGATACTTTATTTTTTTTTTTAAAGGATCAGTGACTGAATCACTATATCTCTTCCTATTCCTCAGCTAATCCCTAATTTTCTTCCCTTATCCATAAATGAAAAGATGTAATTAGACAGGCATAGGTGTGTCTACTATATTATTCCATTTCTTTATGTGTAATATCTTCTGCAAGTCTGTCTTTGTGTGTTGACTTTACTACAGAAAGCTTTTGGTAGTTTAATACTCTGTTCAGTAGTGGAGAAAAGAATGTGTGGCAACTGGATAACACTAAGGGTATATCTACACTTACCATGAATCAACGCTATGGCAATTGATCCACTGGGGGTCGATTTAGTGGGTGAAGACCTGCTAAATCGACCTCAGATTGCTCTTCTGTCAACTCCAGTAATTCACTGGAACAAGAAGCATAAGGTAAGTTGACAGGAGAGTTTCTCCCATCGACCCAGCGCGGTGTTGATGCCACAATAAGTTGATCTAAGCTACATTGACTCCTGCTACATTATTCACATAGCTGGAGTTGCATAACTTAGGTCAACTTAACCCCGTAGTGTAGAGCTGCGCTAAAGAGTAACTGTTTCATTATTTTTCCAAAACTGGCAAATGCCAGTATTTCTCATTTTACATAGTGCTTAAATATGTACATGAATAAAGTTGTCTTGGCTCACTTTATATTGGACTATTCTGCCTGCTTTATCAAGGTCAATAAGTGTTTATATATCACAATAACTTTTGAGTAGCTCAGTTTAAGATCTGTGACACATTTTAGTAATCCAGTGGGGTCTGTCTTTGTCTGTACTGTTACTGTTCTTTTCAACCACCATACTGCTTACAGCATGGGTTCTTACAGGTTCTACTTGTGTATCTAGGTTGTGGTGCTCAATTCATCATTCCACTTTTTCCTCTGTAAGGGCTTGACTTTGCATCTCATCTTCTGCAATCTCCTGCTAGTATGATGTACACATGCTCCATAGGAACATGACAAGAATACATAACTGTGTGAACCCACATAAAAGGGAAGATTGTACTCTTTGAGTTTAACGTGCTTATGCTCTTCAAAATGCTAGTACAATTTTGAATTGGGATCTCCCTCACAACTTTGCCTTATAATGCAACTCCACTAACTTGTGCAGTTCTGCAGTGTCTTAGAAACACAGATCTATGATTTTAAAACTTCTTGAGGACTTTTCTTTTAAGAACTGTTTACTCTTGATCAGGAGTCTAAGGAAACAACTAGAAAGTTACTGGGAGAGTTAGGTTTGTTTACATTGACAGTTACATTGCGGCCCACGCCGCTTCCTGCAACTCCTATTGGCTGGGAACGGCAAACTGCGGCTACTGGAAGTTGTGGGTGGATGTGCCTGCAGATGGTCAATGTAAACAAACTCTCTGGTGGCCTGCCAACGGATTACCCTGATGGGCTGTGTGCAGGCCGCAGGTTGCCCACCACTGCTCTATATCCATTACTTGCTGGAATATATAATTGCAACTTATTAAAATTCTCAATTATTTACCATAATACATGTGACTTATTTAATCAATATTGTACATTTGTGTTTTCACTGTTTAAAATTCTATTATCGGGGGGGCTCCATTCGTAAACATTGCTAAAGAATGACATACGATGCAAACAATGTCATAGGTGAACACAGCTTGGGCCAAATGTTCTACTGGTGTACATTGGTGTAACTGCAGTAATTTACACTGATAGAGATTGTGTTTTAGAAGTTGCATGTGGTTGTTCGTGTGTTTGTTTTTAAAAAAGGGAGCACCAAATTGCTTATACTTTACTGTAATAAGCCATGTATTAAGGAAAACCTTTTTTTATCATAAGCTAGTCAATGCTATGACCTCACAGGTGGATAACATTTGTGCAGCCACTTATGATTTATGCAACAAAAATAAATGGCAAAAGGGTCCATAAAGCAAAAATGGCAATTTTGCAACATTGCATTTGAAAGAATTGAGCTGTGACCTAGTGTCAAAAATAGATCTGTTGATGTTTGCTTATATCAGAGGTTGCTGGATGCATAACATGCAGATACTGAATATGTTTCTTCTTCTGAGTTGGTTTAATAATCTTGTCTTGTATACTGAATGAGTAATGGCTACAGATAATTAAAAATAAAATTTCAATGTGATAGCAAATATGTGTTAGAATTTTTGGAGTACAACTCTCTTCAAATGTTTGGGATTTGGTGTTGACAACACTCAATACTGCAGTAAAATCCTGTCTGAAATTTGTAGTGGAATCTGAGCATGACTTAAGTATCATGAGCCAGATTTTCAACATTGCCCATCACCTAGCAGCTATTGGGCATTGATCACCTTTGAAAATCTGGCCTCTTCGCTTAGAAGCCTACTTGGGAGCTCAACTCTTTTGTAAACCTAGCGCTTTCAGAATTGCTAGTGCTGAAGTCTTCTGTGATGCTTTGCATCTAAGGTCCTCAACACTTTACAGACAATAAATCAAGCCCCACAACATTCCTATGAAATAGGTATTATTAGCCCTATTTTACAGATGATGAAAGAGAAGCACAGATGTTGAGTGGCTCAAAGTCTTACAGGAAGTTTGTGACAGAGCTGGGAATGTAACCCAGATCTAATCCAATTCCCAGTCCTGCTAATTTATGCCTCAGTCACACAACTATCCTCTTTCTCTTTACATATAAAATAAATAGATTTTGGTTTTGGAAAAAACATGAATATCAGAGGAGTGCTGCAATAGCTGGTTAAAACACAGTGCGCACATCTTTGGGTTCACGGAACCAAAAGCAATCAAGAATTCTCAGTAACTGAGAGAAACCTAGCTTTGCACAGCAGGGGTAAAGGGACATTAAAGTTTCTTGTGGGATTTCTGGGAGGAAAAAGTAATGTTCTGCCTTTTGAGGCAATATAACTTTGTGAAGTTAAGATGGAGACCTTCCTTTGGGACTAGCATTTAAACTTCAGCTCCAAAGATTAGGAAAAAGCGGATGTGTTCCCAAGGTAACACATGACATAACACCAGTATTAGTGAACTCCTGCCAGCTCATCCACAGTTCCGTGCTGATGGCAGCTTTAGAGATTACATGTTCTTCCATAAAAGCAGTGGGATAGAGCCTTCCCCAGAATAGGAACTAGGATTTGGAAGTGGAAATTCAAATTAATAATATTTTAGCTTAATGTATTGGACCACGTTGTAGCACTGTTTTCATATAAAGCAAACAAAAATGATATTAAAGAAGAAACAAAATTACTTATAAAAACAAGCATATACTTTTGTTCTCATAAAATATTGCCATATATCTTTATCTTAAAAATTACTGTTTTTATTTACTCAGATTTTTAACATACAACTTTCCTGTGCATTGGGTGCTTCTCTCATAAATTAAAAATCACAACATAACCAAAGGGCTGCCCATACCTATATGCATTTCAGCCCATATCCTCCTGAACAGCCTCAAAGAAGAAAGAAAAATATGAGCTTAGAAGCATGCCCTACAGGTTAACAATTCTGGGCACAAGCAGATGAAGATGTGAAGTGAGTTCCAAAACAGAGATCCCATCACAGAGAATGTTCTTCCAGCAGTCTCCTCTTGTTTATACCTTGAGTGCCTCTGCTGAACGTCTCTCCCCCTCAAGGCATACTGCCACAGGTGAGATCTCTTGCATAACCAAGAATTAAATTCTTTAAAATACTCTATTACAAATCTCTATTGCAAATAGATACTGTAACTGCTTAGAACCTTGCACCAAGTATTTTAATAATTTCGGCTCATTTAATCACGCCTCATGGAAAAATACAAAATTTAAGTTCCCCATAGTACTTGGCTTATGTATCAAATCCTTCCATTTGACCTAAATAAAATTTTCAACACTTGATAATATCCATATTTATTTTGAGCATCCAGAATGAGGGTCATTTGCAGAGCTTGCCCTTTCTCATTGCATCATTTCAGTACACTTCCTGAATGTAAACAAAGGATGATCAAGAAGCAGAAGTACATAAGCCTGCAAAGGACTTACTATTGCACTATATTCAGTCAAGTAGAAAAAGAAATATTAGGAATCTTTCATCATATTTCAAGTTCTATTTCCAGATCATATCTGTCTTATACATATCTGTCTTGTACTAACCAAACCTGAATGCATTTTAGGACATCACTCATCTTATAATAAAGTTGTCAATAAAACATCTTAAATATTCTTTCTTTATTTTTAGGTTGATGTAATAATGACATATGCTAATTAGGTTTATACCATTAGCATACACCTATCACCAGCTGGGATCAGAAAGTATTTCCAGCATGGTATTAATTTGTACCCTTATTGGGGGTTAATAAGATTATTCCTTCTTCCAAAGCACCTATAGTGAGCACTGTCAGAAACATAATGCTGGACTAGCAGTCTGTTCCAATATAGCATTTCCTATGTTCTTATGAATGATATAGAACTGAACATCTGAAAACAAGAAAACAAAAGTTTTGAATAAGATCTTTGAGGCACTATACATGTGTAAATTACTACAGTATTAATATTTTCTCCAAACATTTTCTGTATTTTTTGCCTTTATCCAAAACCTTCAGGTCTCTCTTCTGTGTGACTATTTTTATTCCTGTTCTAGAAATAGTCACAATTATTTAAACATTCTTCTTGTGCACAGCTTTCCAGTTGAAACAGTGGTTAGTCCAAAAGCCTCATTGCTGTGGATTTCTTGAGTGATTTCAGTAGCTCTTGCATCTTAAGCCATTTCTCTGTGACAAGGACATTTTGAAATTTTTCTACCCTGCTTCACTTGTCAGGCTAGAATATAAGCAGAAAATAAACCTCAACTAGAAATGAATGTCAAACAATGCAAAAATGACAGTTTCATCAAATTGATGATGACTAAAATGATTTGCCAAAAGCATCAAAGCCTTCATTACAAGAGGCAGACCTTGTAGGCTGGGAAAACAAAAATATTCTAGTTTGGATGTTTCCCCCCGAATAGTAAAGAACTGCAGAGCAGTTTATATTTACATAGATCAGTTAATTTGACATTTAATTTATACTGGAGTATAAATTATGTATGATGACCATGTTGATATCATCCGAAGTATGTCACCACTCTCCTCCTATTCTTGATTCAGCTAGAGTACAAGATTAAACAGAGGATCTGTTGCTTTCTTATTTAAAATAAATGAGTTAAATGCATTATCAATGAGGTCTTACTTTTTTTGCTATGACTTTTTCTACTATACAGTTAATACTGTTAAATGGCAGCTAATAATCGTTTCAATATTTAAAAGTAATTTGGGGGGGGGTTGGTTATTTTTTTTCCCCCTCTTCTTTTCCCCTTTGAATTCACACTTGTCTGCTACATGGTTATGCTACATATGCTATAAATAGAGCTGTGATAAAATGTCAACAAAATTCCAAACCATGTGAATGTTAACTCATTTTCAATTTAATAACCCTTTTATGTGAATTTGGGCAGACTCGTGGTTTTGCGTTGTTGCCCAATTTGCGCACACGACCTACTGAGACAAATAGAAAGCACACATAATTAATAATTTCACTTTCATGACATGACACTTGTCAGTGTCAGCTGAGTTTGGCTTTCAATTTGTTTCCATTGCTTGAGACCTGAAATTCTCAGGGATGTGAATGTGCCTGGCCAAAAAACGAAACTGTTTTCATGAACTCATATAGAGCAGAACACCAAGTTTTGCACAGCCCCAACTATATATCCTATTGGAACTCATGCTGCAGAAACGAAAACATTTTAAGTGAGGCATTCAATGTCTGATGGTTTAGAATTTGCTTATGACTGAAATATTGTGTTAAAATATGTCATGACAATGTAACCAGCTAAATCTTCAGCTGTACCAGAGCGGAGCTTGACAAAAGGTGACGAAACCGCCTTTCTGCCCCCAGGGTACAGCTACTGGCAGTAAGCTAAACCAGCCCCAGGCATAAGTTAAAGCAGCATAGAAACTGCTTTAAATTCTATGGGTTTGTAATGGCCTCCAGGAGCCAATAAATTAGTGAAGACTGCCAGAATGTAGCTGCCTTTGGCCTGGGAAAAGGCCCTTATCCTGAACAGGAGGGGCCCAGGAGCAGGTGGCACAGAACTAGTGCAACCTGCTTTCTATAGGAATCAAGGAAATCTCCATCTGCCCCATTAATGGAACTTTCTGGATGCTTGTGCATGGCAAAGCGATCAGGCAGGAGGCCAAGGATTGGCATATTATGAATGGCTATCACTAATTCAGACTTCTGAATTTTGTTACAAATATAGGGATAGTTCCTCTGCCTGTTTAAACAGGCAATCTCCATTGACTTAATAGCGGTCCCAATTTACACCATCTGAAGAGCTGACCTATAATGATTTAGCTCGTACTTAATGAGAAAATGGGTGAAGTGCATCTTCATTATTCTAGTTTAAGGAGGTGAAAGGAATGCAAAGGAGATGAGAAAACAAATTACCCACACTCCAAACGTGTCTTCTCTCTGCTTCCTCTAGACAGAGCTGCAACAGGCTAGGTGTTCTATATCATTACAGTGGACCAGTAACATAAAATGGAATAATAAATGGAATTGTATTATTTCTGTACCTGGCGACTTCCGCTTTAGGGTGCATAGGCTCAAAACCAGTGATGTGATTTCTTGTACCTTGTGCTCACCACACAGATGTAACAAGAGTGGCAGCTTCATCTGCAGGAGTGCAGGGTTAAAAAAGGACTGGCTCTCTGTAGCTTCTTTCTTCTTGCACTCCGTGTTGGGGTGTTCACCCCACATCAGCACTGAAAGGGTTAAGGTGTCTTGGAATTAACCTTATAGGCTGCACCTGGGGGAGAGTCAAACTTGATTGAAAATTGCTAATAGTTGATAAAGCCCAGCTGGGGGAAGAAGCTGGGTAAGGCATAAAGCCAGGAAGTTTGCAGCAGAAAGGGGCTTCAGGGACATAGTCAGCAATCACTCTCTGGGCACTGAGAAGTGGGGAAGGGGAAAAATAGAAGCATTAACAATTACAAGTGCCACTCATACTGCAGGAGCTGCATTCCTCCAAACCACAGCAAGCCCAGATTTAAAAAAAAAAAAATCAACTGTGTCCCCTAAATATTTAACATGCATAAGAAGAAAAAAATAGACCAAAATGTCACATTTCTGCAGCATACACTTAGAGGCTGATAATTTATGCAGTTCTTACAAACCTTCTCTTACTCAACTTTCAAAAAATGTCCTTACATCATGCTTGCATATTGTAATGACGGGAGCTGTATAAGCACATAGATGGTTGAATTGTTTGTCTTACATAATGTGCACAATTCGTTACTTACAAGATCTCTGAAATGCAAGGAAAAAATACCTCCCCTGTTACTCTGTAATCTTCCGCCTTTGTGTTTTCTGCAAGGAAATATTTATTTTAAATAAACCCATTCTCTTTATTTTCAATACTCATTTATAATGAGTGCTGCAGTTCCATTTGGTAGTGTTGCTAGTCATTTAAATGTATACATTCAATTTTCCTCACTTTTTTTAATCCTAAAACTAACATTTTTCAAAAAGGGACAAAAGTTGAAGGAATGAAACTAATACTACCAATGAGCAATGAAACGGCACTTTCTGCCTGTAGACCATTTTATAAAGTTAACTTATTGAAAGTAGGAAAGGATCAAATTACCTTTGATTTGGTGCTTGTTTTCTGAACCGATGTTTTGTGTCTCATCTAAGGAAAACTAATATAAATTAGTATTTTAACAGAATGTTCTTTTATATCCAGAATCCTATTTCCCCACGCACAGGTGTGTATTGTCCAAGCCTTGATCATCTTGGCGCCTGACTACTGTAATCTTCTCTCTGGCCTTAATGCCTTCATACTTGCCCCCCCAACCCACCACACCCCCTGCCCCAAGCTGGTGTAGTCAGCTCTTTGACACCACAGTCCCCTGTGTACGCAAGTGGCTAGAGTCATCAGTTCTGGCAATCTCCGGTTGCAGTAATGGCCTACTGAGGAGACTCACCAGCTGGTGCAATTCGGAGCTGTCTCAGTTCTGCCCCAAGTTGCACCTCAGGTCTGGATTGATAGTTGGCAGAATCAGGATCGAGGAGGTGTAATGATGGCTTAACTCCACCTTTATGCACTTCCCTCTAGAACTGTACCAGGTCCTGAAGATCTGGCCCTTGTTATCTTGTGTTATGAGCAAGAGCATGGTAGGTAATCTGGGTTTGATGTGATCGGGAATGTTGGTTTTATATTTGCAGTATATTTTAATATTTTGCCATTTGGGTCCAGTAAGTTGAGCCACTTGATTTTAGAGGCATTGGGTCATGTAGTCATGATTTTTGCTGGGTTTTTAAAGGTGATATGAGTTGGGATTTTTTCTCTCCCATTTGGAAGTCCAGAATTTGTTGTTACATCTTTCATTATGGTAGCAATCTTATTTATACAAAAATAGCTGATTTTGTGTGTGAAAGATCCACACAGCTTGTGGTTAGATAAATTCTTCTTTTAAGGAAAAATTGTCTTGTGCATTTTAAGACAATATGTTACCACATATGTCTGAGGCTTCATTTTTCTATATTTATAGGATTCTTTCCAGTTCTTGATTTGGGTCTCCTTTAGAAAATTACAAGTGTTTCTATTCATTACCACTTTTCATTTATTTCTCACTTACATTTTTTTGTTTTATTACCTTGATACCAAAAAATAACCCCACATAAGATCTTAAGAGGTAAATGATTTTAAGTGTCAGGCAGGCATGCAATAAAAAAGTCTGTCATGTGTTAAAAATATCTCTGTGCTGGCACCTCCGTACTGGAGGTGTCAGCTTCCTGGGAGTATTAAAGACAATTTTCCAACAGCATTCTGCTCTCTCTTCCTTTGTACTTTTGGATAGTTATTCTTTCCTTCCTAGTTTGAGGGAAATAGCGGGAGAGAGGGGAGAACAATCTTTTAAAGCCTGATCCTGTGAACACTCACTCACATGCCTAACTTTATGTAGGGACACTTCACAGGAGTTAAGTTAGGCACATGCATAAATGTTTCAGTATCTAGTTCCTATATTGTAAGCACTTTGGGGTAGGGGCTGTTTTATTTTTGGGCACAGTATCCTCAGACCACATAAAACTTGTGTTTCCTCATTATCCTGTGGATTTTTTTTTAATGTTGCTGTGTTTATATCAGCAATTAACCTCATTTTGAGGAGTATTTGGGAGAAGTTACTATTTATTTAGTAATAAATTTAAGCTGTATTTGCTCTAGCTATAGAGCAGTTCTTCTGATGTCTAATGGTTTCCTCTCGCTATTTTCTTTAAAGTTAATTCAGCTGCTGTGTAACTTTTCTACCTCTCCACATTTATTTTATTAATATGGTAATTTGCCCTTCATTTCTTTAGCGTTCAACAATTATTCCTGCTTCTTATTCCTTTCATGGTATGTTACACTTATTTGTACAGTTAAATTTTCTACCGTATAAGCATTCCATTAATCCCTTGATAGTAATAGGGAAAGCTTCTCTCAGACACTATTCTTTGTGCATCATTGTGGTACAAAAGAGACTCCAATGGAGAAGTATTCCCTCTTCCCTCCCCCCCCACCCCCCAATCTTCTCTCTGCTTTTCAAAGTGCTGTTTGTTTGTATATAATATAGACTATACCTGGTCAGCTTCCTCTCTCTCAGAACCCCTTCCAGCTTCACCTGTTTGGTTTTTTTTTTTTTTCTCTCCCCCCCCCCCCCCCCCACACTCAGGTCTCTCCCAGGGCTATGAATGCTGTGACATTACACCCCATATTCTTCATAGAAATATGGTTATGATATGAATATGGTATAACTAAGATATACTTTATGCAAGAGGGCTCATGTAAGTTATCATTGGAAAGGTTATGATTTACTGAATGTGTTTATCCAATTTGTATGCATGTATCACTTTTGTATCTGAAGCTGGGAATATTGACCATGTCTCTGTATTTCAAATGTGCTACATTGGATGAGGCCAGACAATGTTGGTGGCTTTTTGAAGACATGCACACAAGCATAAGGATTACCCCAGTAACTGTGTGCGATAGAAACCTCTGAGAGAGAGCTCTACACAATGGGAACTGTTTGACCCAGCTCACAGCAAGAAAGCTTTCCACCAAGTGTGGGGAAGATATAAAAGAGGGACAATGACAACATGAGGGGTCCTCACTCTCCCTACAACAACACACCTGAAAGCACCTGAGGAATAAAGACTGAACTGTGAGAAGTGAGGGTCCCAGGCTAAGATCTTTAGCCTGTGTAAGAAAACCTGGGCAAGCCAAGGCAACTTGTTCCTTAAGAATCTGCCAGCCTGTTTATCATTTGGTGAGAATTTGTTAATTTGTATTTTACCTATCTAGTGTGTCAAGCTCAGTCTGCGGCTTTTGTTTATGTGTCTCAGCAAACCCAACCCAACACAACACAACACAACACAAACCCAACACAAATCTGATGTCTAAAGGGTTAGTAGAGGCCCGCATCTGAATTTAAGGCAGCCTTGAGGTTCTGAACTGCCAGTGTTCATACTTCCAGCAAATAGCTCTTAGAAGTTCTGTTTCAAATACCCAAGTTCCTTTTTCATCCTCAAATTATTTTTAACTACTATTCGTTATATGGAATAAACAGTGTTCTTTACTATTTTTTTTAAATGGTAACAGTAATAAACAAAGCACTGTGAGGAATAGAAAAATAAATGTATCTTGCATAACCACACAAAAACACCCAATCCTGAATTTGAAAGGGTTTTTTTTGTTATGACTCTACAAAATTTACTATAATCATGTAGATAATTTTGTATTTAATCATCCAGAGTTTTACTGGGGAAAGAAAACATTTTATTAACTTTAAAAAATAAATTTATAGTGGAACAAGAATTTTGATGATCTTTTATCATTGCTTAGTGTAGTTAAAGTCTTTCTATCTTGTACCGTATTTTCTCTCTTTTCTAGGTCTTGTGAATTGTTTGTCATTCACAATCCTATTAAGTGGTAACAAATACATTTATCCATTGTTAACAATATTAAATTTTAGCCATCAAAGCTAGTCCAGTCAAACCCAAACTCATTGTTTTAGCTGAACTGATCTCTGGTGTTGCAATATTTTTAGAAAGAAGAGCCAGTATGAAACATACTAATCTTTAAACTCAAACTAATCTTTGATTGGTTTTTATGAACTCAGTTTTTTTTGAACCTTGACACATTAGTTTCTAAATGAAAATAATAACAACAAAGAATATACTCCTGGGGAATTCAATCCAGAGCTTGGTAATTTAGCAGGTTTATGTATGCAAGGTTGCCATGGAGCTCTGTCAGGCACTTTGATTCAATGATCTTCCATATTGTGATAGTTTCCTTTATGGTATTGTGACATATACCACTAATGAAGTATATATTTTCATTACTAGTTTACTCTGCTTTTCAGACTATGGGAGGGAGCTAAATGCTGAAGAAATTTCTTGATGCCAATTTCAGCTGTGATATATGCTTGTACACAGACCCTTAACCAATGGTAAAAGGGTTATACATAGGATGGCCAGCCCTCTCCTTGAACAAAACGGAACACCCTTGCCATGCCCCTCTTCTGAGGCCATGCGCGTCCTCTGAGGCTCTGCCTCCACTCACTCTATCCCCTCTACCCCGGTCGTTCGCTCTCCCCACCCTCACTCACTCGCTCATTTTTACCGGGCTGGCTCAGGAGGGTGTGGGGGGGAGGTGAGGACTCCGGCTGGGGGTGCGGGCTCTTTGGTGGGGATGAGGATGAAGGCTTTGGGATGCAGGAAGGTGCTCCGGGCTGGGACTTAGGGATTCAGAGGGCAGGAGGGGGATCAGGGCTGGGGCAGGGGGTTAGGGTGTGGGAGGGGTGCAAGGGTGCTGGCTCCGGGTGGTGCTTACCTCAAGCAGCTCCCAGAGCTGTCCCCCCTCCAGCTCCTATGCTGAGGTGCACTGTGCCGTCTGCAGGTGCTGCCCCCACAGCTCTCATAGGCCATGGTTTTCAGCCAATGGGAACTGCAGAGCTGGTGCTTGGGGTGGGGGCAATGTGCAGAGCCCCCTGGCTGCCCTTATGCCTAGGAGCCGGAGGCGGGACTTGCCGTTGCTTCCGGGAGCCACGCGGAGCCACGGCAGGCAGGGAGCCCTGCCTTAGTCCCGCTGCCCGGACATTTAACAGCCTGGTCAACAGTGCTGACTGGAGCCGCCAGGGTCCCTTTTTGAGCGGGTGTTCCAGTTGAAAACTGGACACCCGGCAACCCTAGCTATACAAGAGTCTAACCCACTCTAAATATCGTGTCCTCCAGAAAACACATATGAAATTCTGAAGTGAGGCTAGAGTGCAGCAGCCAGTTACAATAATTAGATTTATGCTACATTTTTGGTCTTGTTTCAACCGTAACAGAATCTTTCCTGCTTCTAGAACAATATTGAAAATGAGCTATATGGATATAAATATGTGATCTTTAGCTCTATAGTTGCTGTGCCATTGATTTGAGGCCACTTATTTCAATAATACTTTGTTTTTTAATTGCTGTGCTTAGTATCCATCTACATACACAAATGGATGTCAGGCTGGCTAGCTAACTGCATGAATGTAGCATTATATAGAAATCTAGTCCAAAATTACTTAATTGACAAATATTTTAATTTAAATCATCACCAGTAATAGCACACCTCTCTTATTCAGGCCTGAGGCTTATAATCATTGTAAACTGATTAAACTGTTTGTATTAATGTAGTACCTAGGAGCCTGAGTCATGGCCCAGGTTCCCCCATTGTGCTAGGTGCTGTATAAACACAGAACAGAGAGACAGTCTCTGCTCCAAAGAATGTAGCATTTTAAAATGAGTAGGTTCTAGCATATTCTACACACTGGAGAGCAGTGACACACCTTTCCACTCTCTACATTAAAGAAGAATTCTTCTTAGTTCAGTGCAGAGTATCTCTGGCCAAATAATGGCTTGGGGCAAATAGTTCATGACATCATTGAATATGAATTTGCCAACACTAGAGTGATTCTTCAGAAGAAATGAAGACTATGACAGCATTTGATGCACTTTCCTTGGATTTGATAATTTTCTTGATTGAAAATTTACCTCTGATGTAACTTGCTAATATCTAGGCCTTTAGAGTTCTGCTAAAGCATGTGTTCTAAACATCTGTTCCATCACAGAAGTCTTTGAGAAATCATATTTGCTATGTCTGGGAGGCAGTTACCCTTACAGTGAATGGTTTTACAAATATGAATAAATTAATTGCTCTTTTGGTTACATTGTGCGAATTCAGTTATTTGGTAACCACCAGGGTACGTACACCGATGCAGTGCTCATACTAGTGTATTCAGGGCCAGCTCCAGGCACCAGCTTACCAAGCAGGTGCTTGGGGCGGCCACTTCGAAGAGGGACGGCACGTCCAGCTGTTCGGCGGCAATTCGGCAGACGGTCCCTCACTCCTGCTCGGAGCGAAGGACCTCCCGCCGAATTGCCGCCGCAGATCGCGATCGCGGCTTTTTGTTGTTGTTTTTTGTTTTTTGTTTGGCTGCTTGGGGCGGCCAAAACCCTGGAGCCGGCCCTGAGTGTATTTCCCCAGTAAGTGGAAAAAGAGGCAATCCTGTGTTTCTTATCTATAAGAAAACTAGCGTTGCTTATCCATTGACTCTGATATCAGTACTGGGGAAGAAAATCCAAAGGAAATAAAGCTTTACTTTATTCATTCCTTTGTTTAATTTACAGTGTTTGATACCAACTCCTTTTCATTCCTAAGTTTTCTGAATTAATGTTGGTTCATGTATATCTTCATTCTGTTGAAACTCTGAATATGTTCACCTACTTGCTCACTATAAATTTACAAGCTACTGCTTTTAATAGAATTTTTGAATACTTATGTATCATAGAAGCATGTATCTTCATGTTTTACAGTTATGCTGTTAAAAACCAGTAGGGAAAGAAAATTGCAGGCACTTATCACTAAATATGCTTGAATAAAATTAACTTAACTACAGATACAGTGGAGAAACAATGCATCATAAGAGAGATTTTTGGTCCACTGCCATGGATGCCATAGCACAGCAACTTTTTTAAGCCACCTTAGTGGTATGGGATATCTAGAGTGTTAGTCATAAGTGATAGAGAGAGAGAAAATAATTTTCTATTCCATAGATCCGGTAGTTTTTATTTCATTGTGGCATGCCCTGAGAAGACAAGGGGTGTCTATCAATACCACTCTTATTTATTACCTAACCCTGAAATCTTCAAAAGGAATTGTAGAGACATCAAACCCTTTTCATCTGCTCAGTACTGATGTTCTGAGGAAAAACTAGTAATGGTGTCTTAGGCTTTTATGCTGGGAAGTCCGTGATTCACATTTTGTTTCTGCAAAAAAGTCTGTTCTCTAACCCCAGGAAATAACCTGAATGATTCCAAAGTAGAACATAAGCTGTTATAGTACATTTTCACCTTAGCTGAGGGTGAACGGAGAAATATGGGCATTATAGAAACACAACCAAAGAAAAATATTTGCTTAAAATTATGTCCTATGTGAGTCTTTGGTATCTGGATTTGGGTGAACAGAAGATAATTTTTAAACATTAATTGTATTGGGCCTATCTTTTTAAGGCATACAAATCATTGTCTGATTTTTAGGACACCCGCCTGTACCCAAAGAGCTGTAGGTTCAGAACTGAAACTATGGCCAGAATCCAGCAGCCACATGCCCTCCTCATCCCCTGTTTTGTGAATACCTAGAAAGGCAAAGAAAAATATTTTAAAGTAAGCTTCTAGTTCTTTTTCATGTCTTTGGGGGCAGTACTGCCAAAACCTTCATTTTTGGTAATAAGGTCATTGCAAGGTCCATCCCAGTTGGCTGTAAGCAACTGAGCTGGTTCCTCTGATGAGCAGCCAGTGTAAACCATTCCCACAAGAAGAGGTCAGTCCAGGAGTATATATGAGAGCATAATCTTAAGGAATAAGCCTGTATTGAAATCAAGAGACTTTGGAATCTTGGCTTTGATACTGACTCCCTCTGTGGCCTGGGTCAATTCACTTAACTTTGAGGTGTGTCCCCAAAAGACAGAGTACGATTATGTTCAAAAAGACAATGGAAAACCTGAGAACAAATTCTGCACTGTTGGGGGCCAGGATGTTGCCCCCAGAGCTGGTGCAGGAGTGGAAGGAAACCATCCACAAGCTATATGGGCATTGCCAAGACAGCTGCATTGCCATGCAATCTGCATGCCAAAATAGAAAATTATCTTTGGTTTAAGTTCTCTTATAACACCCACAGATCAGTGTAAAGTCCACTGCAAAATAATTAGTATTCCACAGTAACCCTAAGGGGAAGTATGCTTGGATGCCTTAAAAGGCTTTTAAATATTTTTCTTTTTTCAAAATATTTCCTTTTCTCAAAACAGCTCAAGTTTTCTCAAAGCTGAGGACACAAATGACACAGTGAGTCAGAAAAATATTTCTAGTGCTTTCCTTTTGTGTATCTGCAGCTACAATGTGCCATTTGTTCAATCACTCTCATTTGTAACCCACGTGGTGCTGCAACCTTGAATGAGGAGCAATACGCACTGCAGCAAAGGGGTGTGGGGCTGGACTGAGTAAGCTTGAACAATGGTTGTTTGCACACTTTTGGAGAAATAAATGGTACAGAGTGTTTTAAATCTCTGGCATGGCTGCCATTTTGAGCATCAGGTAGGGAGATTAAAAGCTAAGGAGGCTGAAGAAGGCTAGCCCAACATAGTGGTATCCTAATGGTGCCCAGAACTGAGTTGTTTGATCCACCAGTACAGTTGTATTCTAATGTAGCATGTAATATTTACTGGAAGAAATCCCCTTCACAGGTTGGCTCTCAGTCAGTGGTTCAAGTTGGTCCTATGGCTATGTGTGTTTGGGGAAGAGGATCTCCGGTCTCTAACACTGCATCTGCCTCAGATTTCAGCTGATTGATTGATTGAATTGACAAGATTTTGTATTTCTATATCAATCACCTATGTACTGATTGGCATTCGAAGCCTGCAATGTGCCATGATTCAGTGGTGGGGGTCTCTGCCAAATATATGGTCCAGCTCCTCATGGTAGTTGCCGTCCATGTGAACTCCCTAGAGATATTCTTATTGTCCCTAACATTCTTATAATCTAGCTGGAGTGCCTTTCCAGTTTTGTGGCACTGGAGCAGGTCCCAGGAGTGCCCCCTTTCATGCATTTGTCCAGATAGTCACTTGTAGGTCTATGCATTTTTGGTGCATTCAAGATCGGCCTGGACACAGTCCTCTCCCTAATGTGCAGTGAAATCCAGGACCTCAGCACAGGGCCACAAAGAAGGACGAGGCACAGTTGTTATATAACAATTCTTTGACTCCAAGTGTATGAACTTGCCATGAGCTGAAATCACAAAGGCCATACCTGTGCCAGAATTTAAACTTTGAGGTCACATCTGGCCAGGAGGACCCCTGAGCAGTGAAGGCATGCAGATAAACTGACCAGCCAATCCAGCAAGACCTCAAAGCAGTGTGGAATAACAGTGGGAGGATTGGCAGATGCAGAACAGTTGTTTCAGGATGGCAATGCAGCCATATCTACTTTGTTGAGTGTATACTCATCCTGCAACTCAGTAAACCTACTTCCAAAGTGAGTGTATTAGCGAGAGTTAGTACCAGCTGATTCACAGACACAAACTTGTTTGGTCGCTTTATTGTGAAATAATTCAAGTTAACCCGCAACAACATTCAAGTGTGGACAAGCCCTAACTAAATGTTTGCAAAGTGCTATGTAGTACCAAGTTCACTAGAAATTGCCTGCAATCCTCTAGTGGCAGGGGACCTAGTGTTGCACAGACTTCTCTCTCATTTGAACAATCGTCCTTAGCAAAATCTGTTTAAACGTTGGCAGCTTTATGCAGAATCCAGCACAACCAGCTGGGTGGCTGTTGAGTAGCAGAGTGCTGAGGAACGAAAAGGTTATTTCCTCCTCCTTCACACACTCATTGTTAATTGAAAAGGAGGTCATCTATGTTTGAAGATGTATCCCCAAAGAATCCTCTTGCTGACTTTGCTTTCAGACCAGTGAATAGTAGTGTGATCATGGTGGCCAGGAACTAGTTACGTTTTGGGGGGCAAAACATTGCTTCACAGGCCCACTCACAAATGGTAAGGCTGGCTCTGATAAAATCAAATTTCCTAACATCTCTAAAGAGGATAAAAAAACCAATGCTCCACCGAGTAAAGAATTGGACTTGACAAGGTGTGTTCAGTCCAGCGGGACTTAGCGACAGATAGATTTTGTTGTTCTGGAGGTGTGATCAGGGTCTATTTAAGGAAGACATTGCTAACAAAATTTTATTTTCTATCTTGTCATCCTGCATGTTGAATTGATTTCATCAGTCAAACTATGTATTTCCCTTCCTTGTTCTGGGTGGTTGTTAAATGTGGCTTTGGTAAACTAATAAATATTTAATAACTTTAATTTGTCTCTTGGGCTGTATTAACTCTCATTCCTACTCCATAAGTGACTATAGCCTCCAACTATGAAAAGCTGACTGATAGCCTGGCTCAAGTTATTTTATTAAATCTCGTCTGCTTTTATGAGGTTGTGGTGCCCATGAGACACAGTTTGAAATTTAAGCTTTTTCTTCACAAGGCTGTAAGCAGTTTCTGTCACTTGACATTAGACATGTTGATTTCTATTTTTTTTTTTTTTGCTCATCCTAAAGAAACAGGATTTTTACCCTGCTCTATGATTTTTCTAGTTGGTTTTACTAGTTCAAGAAAAACCTCCAGTGTGTCGCTGTAGACTTTGTACCCAAGTAAGCTTCACAAAGTCTTCAAGAATTTTTATTTCTCAGGATGTAGTATATTTTGTCAGTTCTTTGGATTTTTGGTCAGACTTCGTTGTTGTAATGAACATAAGAACGGCCATATTGGGACGAAAGGTTCATCTAGCCCAGTATCCTGTCTTCCGACAGTGGCCAATGCCAGGTGCCCCACAGAGAATGAACAGAACAGGTAATCATCAAGTGATCCATTCCCTGTCGCTCATTCCAGCTTCTGGCAAACAGAGGCTAGGGACACCGTCCCTCCCATCCTGGCTAATAACAATTGATGGAGCTATCCTCCATGAATTTATCTGTGTTGGGTTTGTTTTTTTGTTTTTTTTCAACCCTGTTATAGTCTTGGCCTACACCGCATACTCTGGCAAGGAGTTCCACAGGTTGACTGTGCATTGTGTGAAGAAATACTTGCTTTTGTTTGTTTTAAACCTGCTGCCTATTAATCCCCTGTTTGGGGGAGAATGATACAGGAAAGCCAGAAAAAATGCCTGAAACAGCCCTATATATGGAAGTTCAATATCTGAAGTTTGAGATTTCACAATTAGTCACCAACGAACTAAGATCAAGGGTAAAACTCTGAACAATGGGTGCATAGCAGTCAAAAGCCACAGTCAATGCTAAAATGTTTTACTTTAAAAGAGTGAGGGAGCTTTCCTTTGTTCCTTAGAACTGTGCTACAATATAAATGCCTTACTATAGTATCTGCTATATAAATCTGCAGGTTAGCTAACTTACAAAGCTTAGGATTCCAGAAACCTGAGCTAAATGTTCTGTACCACAAGTCTTTTTATACCTAAAGAATGAGCTTTAAAGAGAGAGAGAGGAAAAGGGAGAACTTCATAGAAACATTCTGTGCTAATAAAAGAGTCATCTTTTGGTTATATGTGTAAGGTATCTTTGTGGGGATCATGCCTTCCTGAAGCATTGAATAGAAGTAATCTTTTAGGATCAAGTGGTCATATTCTATAGGATTAATTTGTTGAAATTATAAAGTGGCAAAGGAGGGATAGACATTGGAGTGAAACTTTATCTTCTGTAATGAATATCTTTTTCAGTAAAAATATCCCTGTCCCCTTATTTCCATATGCTCTCCTGTAACCCTGTTTGAGGATACCTTATCTAGAAACAAGTAGACAGAGCTGATGCATGATGAAGTACCATGCAGACTTCTGTGGTTTTTACTGACCCCAAACCAGTCTCGTGTTCCACATTATTGGGGTTCACGATGCATGTTTTACACAGTTCTAACCAAAACTCTGTCAGGTACAACAAACCTTGTGTTAGTGATATTAGATATAGTGATGCGTTAAAGCCAAATCTTTGGTTTAGTACTTACCAGTTTGAATATTAAAGATTTAGTCACAATTTCTGAAGCAAGCTGATATTGATGCTTTAGATTGTGATCTGTCTTTGTAGAGCAGGTTGGTAAATTTGCCTGCTCATATCTCTCTAGTTCAATTTAAATTTCAAGTATCAGTGTTTAGGAAGTACATTCTGACTTCAATATGTCACTCAAAATCCCCTGCCATTAACCATATAGTATTTTTCCATATTCACATCAACTAGGTATAAAGAAAACCTAATTGAAAGCCTACTGTGCTCAAAAATCAGACTTCAGTTTTATTTTTGCAACCCATGTAGAATGAATAGGTTCTATTTGCAGCACTAAATTTATATTCTGACAGACACATGCAGGCTACTCAATCAAAGGAGCTCATTATTGAAGATAAACAGTGGGTATTAATAGTAAGCATGTCCATTTCATATTATGTATTATTCTGGCAGAAGAATATTTTCCCTTCCAAATTATAGCTGAAGTAATTAAAATTCAAGGCATTAATTATACATTAATGAAAACCAAACCATATTTCAGACTTTTGTTTTGGCAGCATATGGGAAAATTCTGTCTCCTCAACCACTAGTGTGTTGGTTCAATGACAAATTATATAATCTCTAAAGCCAAATAGAATGGTTCCAGTGAATTAAGTTTGTCTGTGAAGGAGCATATACTGTGTGTGAGGAGTAGGGGGGAAAAAGAGAGCAGTAGTTTAAAGCATTTCACCCAAATGCCACAATTGTCAGAATTTATGAATAATGTGAATGAGCTTTTTTGCTCTTTCCTATGCAGCTTTGTGCAATCTTAAAAATCCATTGCTTTAACTGAAAGGAATTTGTATGCTAATGGCACAATAACCTTTTAATTTAGATTTTCCCTAGAAGACAGCAATGCTGAGAGGTGTTTAATTCTCTGAAGGAGGAAGAGTGAAACTACTGTTCAGAAAAAGACCTAGCTAGACCCATTTTTGCTATTGCTATTTAATGCACCTTTGAAATAAAAAAAAGGCATTTCTTCTGCTACATTGTTTTATGTTTTAATTTTAAAACAGAAGAATTTAAATCCAGAGGCATAGGTCTGTCAAATTTAGCATCTGCCTTCTTATGAGATTATCAATAAAATGTTATTTTTGTATCATTCTGAGCATTCATTTGTTAAGGATTTCCCCCCTGAATTTAAAGAGCCATAAATTGCAGGGATTACTTATAAATTCAAAACCTTTTGGCTGGTCTGGGAGCTCTTCTGCTGGGCCCAACTCATGCTGCCTGCTCTGGGCTTACAGACCAGGCACTCTTAGTACTGTTAAGTCAGATGCCAGCACAAGCAGGTGGCGGCTCCAGGCACCAGCGCACCAAGCGCATGCCTGGGGCGGCAAACCGCGGGGGGTGGCCTGCCGGTCGCCGTGAGCTTCTGCGGCAATTCGGTGGTGGGTACGCTGAAGCCGCGTGTCGTGGTCAATGACACCCACGCACTGATTTTAGTTTACAGACTCAAGCCTGAGGCCAGTTTATTGACATACATACCAGTGCACTGGGGTGCAGTCCGAAGACTGACACCCCGAGGACCACTCGCAGGCGGCTTTTATTTCATTAAACTGCAAGCAAAGTACAAACAATACGTCATGAGTTAAGAAATTGGGGTTGGGGTCAGTCCCCCTTTCCCGACACCTTCCTCATTATTTTCCAAGAATTGGGTGTTTTATTTGGGTACAGGGGCACTTGGTGGTTTTCCCCAGGGGTGGTACTTGGCACCAGTTTTTGGGTACATTTCTCGGCAAGGTACATGTTATTTTCCGGGGTTTTACGGTTAAGGGTTAAGGGGGTTACCATGGGACGCCTAAAGAAGATCTATGATTGGCTAATTTTGCAGATAGCTGGAATTGGAAAGTTTGCAGATAGCTGCAACTGCAAGCGTGATCAGCTCTTTGCAAAAGCAATTTCTTAATGTAAGCAGATATTCTATTTTCATAAACAAGCGGTTTCATAAACTTGCGGTTATTATATTGCTAAAGCAGTTTGCATTGTTCCTTCCCCCTCCCTCCTCTGGTCATAACCCTTGACCAAATTTGGCAGAGAACTGTGCAGTTCAGTCTTGTTCAGGCCCTGGCCTGTACTACTTTTTGTAAAGGCAGTCAGCATAACAGTCCTCTGTTAGAGGGTTTATTTCGGGGCCTTCAGATTCACAGCTTTGGCTATTAAAAAGAAGGCCCCCCTGTGCTATTTCCCCACACGCGGGACCGGTGGACCTCCCGCAGGCATGCCGCCGAAGCCGCCTGACTGCCGTGCTTGGGGTGGCAAAATACATAAAGCCGCCCCTGAGCACAAGGGAGGTGAAAATAGTGTCAGGGATACCCAGTAGACAGGCATTTGCTGCTGCTATGATGTGCCCTGGTGTTTCCCAATTCCAGGTTCCAAAGATGACTTTAGCTGCCAGGATATGAAGTGGCCATTGGCATGGATCTTCCTCCCAAAGGCTGTCAGTCCAAGTAAGGTGGTCTTTGTAGTGGTTGTGATAAAGGGGCATTACAACTCCTTGCTGTTTTAAGCAAAAGACAACCGATTATTCAAGCCTTTTAGTTATATCAAAGAACTATGTCTCCTTGCCATGGCTCCTTTTGAGCCCTTCTAGTACAGGCTGAGGGAGATCACATGGGCATAGGCCACTGAAAATCGTAGGCCCAGAGTGCAGTATTTGTCTGTTTCCTGGTTGTGCTGATTGTTTTATATCAGGAGTGCAGGGTTCTGGCAGGTAATGACCCTGATCTTTGATTTGTGCTGTTAATTTTGAGGCCAGCAGTTAATAAAGTTGCCACCATCTGTAGAGAGGGTGTTTGCATGCTTGCAGGAGACTTTGGATGACAATGTGGCTCAGATTTTCAAACATACACATGCAAAATGGTGTGCAAAATACCCAATGTGTATGCAGCCGTGACTTGCATATGTGCATTAGGCACAGATCAAGCCATGCATGGACATGTTTGAAAACCTGGGACTTCAAATGATGTGGCCAAATTGTTTGCATTTGGCTTCTCTCTCTAGCAGTTCTTAGAAGTCAGTTCTAGAATGTAGCTAAAGTGGAACTGATACTGGTGTACACCTTACCTTACTTGGTCTGACACTAAAGTTTCCAGGACCAACTTGCTGTGGTTAACTTGATTATCGATACAGATTATGTTTTACGAGTTAGCTGAAGATCTCGTGGCCAATATGACAACCACGGGATTGTCACATGGGATTATTGGCTATATTCAGACATCTGGCCACACTACTATTCAACCTAGTCATAGTAGTTTAATTCAACTAATGTAGCTTCTCTTTATTTAAAAGTTATTTGCAAACAGGCTTTGTTTTTATTACTGATTTGTTTATTTGCCATAGCCTGAATTTGAGAATATATTGGAGATTTTAAAATATGATGCATCTGGTGAAGGAGAGCCTGTAAAAAGGGTCTTGAAGTGGATGGAGGAAAGCTATAAGCTAAGTGTTGTGTTTTTCCATTATTGTTCAGCACACAGAGATCTGATTTTGTCAGCTCCAGCAGGGCCCAATATGTGCACCAACTTTAATGAAGTCTGGCCTATAGCCACAGGTGCACCAGAGGGAGAGTATGAATCTGAATTAGACCAGGAATCATAGTGCAGTTGAGCTTTTGGGATAAAGAATTAGTCACACTAGTATGGATTCTGGGAAAAGGATTATTGTGCTATTTGTCAGGGATTGCTAAATGCATTCTTCCCTGTTAAAATTTTCAGGTTGGCTAGTCAAGCGGTTTTATTTATAATCAGTTGTGACGATCTGAAGAATCTGTCTGTATACAGCTTAAGAATTCCGTTTCATATTGGGGAATCCTACATGTGTGTTTGTCAGACAGAAAATTCCATTTGGAATGTGTGGGCCTTGTTGCTTTCTCTTGTCTTTTTACCTCTGTATTGCACTGAAATTCCAAGGGTTCCTTAGGAAAGACTCAATGGAGAGTCATTAACCTGAATGGCTCCTATTGAAATGGGAGCACGTGGGACAATGGGATGGCTAAAGGCTAGGGTAAACGATTGTTCTCAAACTTCCCTTCAGGGCCTGGGGTGTAAAGCAGTGAAATTTGGTACAGTCCTTTAAAAACACAAAGACTGTGAATCTGGAGAGGTGACTCACAAAAAGTTCGGGAAGGAGAGAGAGAGAGGGACATGCTTTCATAGCAGGGGCTCTTGTTCAACTGTGGAACGAGCCAAAAAGAAGGAAATTGACTATACGAGAGAGATCCTTCATGATTCAAAGCAGCAGCTATGTGCAGGAAGGGGATCCTAGACTCCTTATCACTGAGAAGTATTGTCCGGACTAAGGGAAGCGTGCAGGGTTTTAATATTTGTCTGGATCTGTATCTTTTGTGATACCTAAAGACTAAGTATGTTTAGAAACCATTGCCAAGCCTACATGTCTGTCTGCTTCACATGTCACATGTCCCAGAAGAGGTAAAACTGTAGACTCGGAGCTCCCACAAGGATGGAGCTCTGGGAAAGAGTGTGTTTAAGCTACTGGGGCAGATAGTTGTCCGGACTGCTCCTGGGAGCCTAATGCAGCTGGACTGGGAGATCCCATTTCTGTGGAGGAGTACGAGATAGTCTGTACCAAGGAAGAGTGTCGGAGAAATTGGAACCAGCAAGAGTCTGGAGCGTACTGAGACCCAGAGAAGCTTAGAGAACATGGGGCCAGTATGGCAGGACATAAACACAGCAGTCCGGTGAGGATCCTGCCGAGGGGGCTGTGTGACATCATTGTAAACATATTAGGTTTGTTGTGACTTTTGATATACTGTCAGTATAACACCATTATAATACCATTACAGTGGGAATTAAATTCTGGTCCTGTTTGAGTACAGTCACACTGTTGTGATGCATAGGTTTGTGTGGATCTAATCAAGAGGAAACCCATGCAAATAGACAATATGGTGTGTCAAAGGACATGGAATCCTTTACTCATCATATAAAGATTTTCTCTGTAGATTTCTGAAGATTTTCAATTATTTTTTGTTTTTCACACTGAAGTTTACTGAATTCATTTTGACATATACCTTTTCAATGAAACTGATGAGCTATCTAAGTAAAGATTATTTTTATTAGTCTGGTATATATACTCTATCTCATAACCTTTGAATTCAAGAAATGATGCTTTGGAATCTGATGGGTTTTGTCTGTGGTAGTGCATCAACAAGCCATGCTGTTCTAATCATTTGACTCACTGTTTCTATATAAAGAACTAACATTCTCAGTAAGAATTGCTTCTTTTGGTTCTAGTTTGAATATGGATCTGACACATTCTAAATCCTGCCTTCCACACACAGCCAAGAAGTTCAGTGGCTTAGAAAGAACAAGAGCTGTACAAAAACATGTATCAATTTTATTTGTCTGGCAATTTGTACTTTGACATGTGACTTATAAGGTGCCATGGCATTACCAGGTGTCTGTTTGCTTTCCTCAGATTGCCAACATGATCCCTTTCTTCCATGTTAGCAGGGGCTGGGAGCAAGGTGAAGATAGCCTGTCAGTCCTCTGGGGCTTGGTCTACACTACAAAGTTAGGTCAACATAAGGCAGTTTACATCAACCTAAATATGGAGGTGTCTGCACTACAGTGTCCTTCACACCGCTTTAACTCACCCGCTGTGCCGACCTAATAAAACCACCTCAGCGAGAGGCGTAATGCTTAGGTCAATGTAGTTAGGATGATGCAGTAAGGCATTGCGTTGCTTATGTTGACCTAAGTAGTCTCCAGGAGGGGTCCAGCAATGCCCCACCATGACCACTCTTGTCAGTATTGAACTCTGCTGCCCGGCAGCCAGCTACATTGTTAAATGCCTGTCCCCTTTTAAAGTCCGGGGAATTTTTGAAATTGCTCTTCCTGTTTGCTTGGTGTGGAAAGCAAACATAGCAACTGCCCAGCTGACTATTCCAGTTCCATACAGCAAATGCCTGGAGTACATGGGAGGTGGTGGATCTCCTGGGGCTGTGGGGAGAGGGGAGAGGCTGAGAAGTCACAGCTCTGATCCAGCCATAGGAACTTCGACATCTGTGACCAGGTCACTCAGGGTGTGGAGGAGAAAAAGTACACAGGGATATACAACAGTGCCACGTGAAAATCAAGGAGCTCTGGCAGGTGTACCAAAGGGCAAGAGAGGCAAATATTTCCTCTGGTGCAGAACTGCAGACATGCTGCTTCTACCAGTAGATGCATGGCATCCTTGATGGCGGTCCATCTCCAATGACAAGTGCCCTGTGGATACTTTGGGGGAGCTGGAGTCACACGCCACTGCAGTGAACCCTAAGGACAGGGCCATCCCAAGCCATTTTGGTGTCCTATGCAGCTCCCCCGTGGGGGAGGCAGGAGGAGGCTTGGGAGGCAGGGGGGAAACTGCCTCCCAGCACGAGATGGCAGAGCAGAGTGGGCTGGGGCCAGGTCACTCCACTTCCCACCACCCAGTGAGTGCAGGGCAGACTCGACCCCTCCTGCAGTCCTCAGGGGAAGGGGTGAAGTGGGGGCGGGGCTGGGGTGGAGCAGGGGCAGGGCCATGTGGAAGAGGCAGAGCAGGGGCTGGAGGAGCAGGCAGCTGCGTACTTTGCGTATGGGTAAGGACAGCCCTGCCTAAGGATGAGGTGCTGGAGGAGGAGGAGGAGGAGTATGTGGGACAGGTGACAGGGATCCTGTCATGGTGAGCCAGGACCTGTTTTTGACCCCTGACTAGTCAAGTCACTCCCAGCAGTCCAACACTGACAAGCCTGATGCAGGGGAGGGAACTGTGGTTTGCTTCAGTATTGCAGGGAGAAATCTGCTCATGTACTTTTTTTTTTTTTTTTAATCAGGCTAGCAGATGTAGTGAAGTAACCAGTAGAGGTACAGTTGCTATCTGCTTCTCATTCCCCTGTATAGCTATGCAGAGGGGGACCTGCGGAACAGTTTGTTTATGGGGTGTCCCGTGAATCCTCCATAGAGATCTCTAGGACACTTTCCTGGAGGTAGTCTGCAATCCTCTGCCAAAGGTTTCTTGGGAGGACTGCCTTGTTTCTTCCCCCGTGGTAGGATACTTTGCCACGCCACTCAGCAATTAGTTCAGCAAGCACCATTGCCACGCACAGGCTAGCAGCGTACCGACCTGGTCTGCAGCCAAATGCATGCAGGAGCTGTTCCCTTTCAGCCTCAGTTATCCTCATGAGTGAGATATCAGCTAAAATCACCACAGCCTGTGGAGAATTGTGCTAGCATTTAGTTCAGTTGCACTATTCACTTGTACTGATGCCCCAGTGCTACCCCCACCTTATTTTCCAAACTTGGCCCCTGCCCTCCAGGCCATACTCACTATGGGACTGGGACTGCCACCATTCTCTCTGAATCACAATGGGAAGTGAAGATGATGTGCTTGTAACTTCTGTGGATCAAGGGGAGTGAATGCACTCACAATAGTATCTCTGTCCATTGTTTCTTTAGCAGCTGCTAATGTGGCCTTGAGTGTTGCTCTGTCCACACCAGCAGAGCAGCTTGGACAGATGAGGAGGAGAAAGAAGAGTACAAGGGAAGACATATTCCAGGATGTCCTTAATCCTCTGGTGCTTTGGATTGTGAGCAGAGGCCTTGCAGGGTGGTGATCAGTGACTAAATGCAGAGGGATAGCAAGAGATGGTAGCACTGTCAGGAAGCAAACAGACATGTTGCGGTCTCTGATTGAACTTCAGAGTGACACATCTATGTTTGCCTCCTCCTGCAGCCCATAGAGAACTACATTCCTTAACCTCCCTACGCACCCTTCCACATTCCACATATCTACTGGGGCCACAGCATTCCCCCAGGCACTCCACCAAGTGGGAGACCACACACAATTACAGCTGCACATACACCCAGGTGTGAGAGCCTTATTGGTGTATGTGCTTGTGAATTCCCTGTTCTTTCTCCTTTAAAGATACTCTTCCCTGTATATATGAAGTTTACTTCAGCATTACATAGGTATGTTTGTATAGGTGTGGAATAAAAATCTATTTATGGAAACTCAATTTGTTTATTAGTCTCCAACATATGCTGGCTGCCGCTAACATTGACAGACAATAGCAATAGGTGCATTTGCATTGTTATAGTAGTGCCTACATAGCAATCATTATGAGGTTTATAGTACACTCCAAAAAAAAGAGCCAGGCTCAGCCCACAACAACACACACTACTGAGACTTATTGTTAAAATGCTCCTTCAAAGCTCCCTTAAGCCAAATAGCTCCCCATTGAGCTCTTCTTATACCCTGGTTTCTGACTGCTCAAAATCAGCAGACAGCTGATCCACCTCCGTATTCCACCCCTGTGGAAACGTTTCCCCCTTTGCGTCACAGATATTATGAAGCACACAGCAGGCAGCTATGACCATGGGGATATTGTCCTCACTGAGGCCTAACATTCTGAGTATACAGCACCAGCAGCCTTCAAACAGGCAAAGGCACATTCACCAGTCATTCTGCACCTGCTGAGCCTGTTGTTGCAGTGCCCCTTGATGCTGTTGAGGTGGCTGGTGTATGGCTTCATGAGCCATGGGAGGAAGGGGTAGTCTGGGTCTCCCAGGCTCACTATTGGCATTTCCACATCCCCAATGGTAATCCTCAGGTCTGGAAAGAAAGTCTCTGCTTGCAGCTTTCTGTACAAACCTGTGTTCCTACAGGTACATGCATCATGCACTTTCCCTGACCAGCCCGCATTGATGTCCGTGAAACGACCCCAGTGATCCACTAGTAATAGCATAGAAAAGTAACCCTTTCTGCTGATGTAATCCATTGCTAGGTGGTCTGGGGCCAAAAAAGGGATATGTGTGCCTGCTATTGCCCCACCGCAGTTTGAGAACCCCATTGCTGCCAAACCATCCACTATTTCCTGCACATTGTCCAAAGTCACAGTCCTTCGTAGCAGGATGTGACTAAGGGCCCTGCACACTTGCATCACAGCAACCCCCATGGTGAATTTCCCAGCTCATAATTGATTCCTGGCTGATCTGTAGAAATCTGGTGGTGCCAGCTTTCATGCAGCAATTGCCACTCGCTTCTTCACCGTGAGTGCAGCTCTCATTTTGGTGTTGCTGCACCAAAGGGCTGGGACAACCTCCACACACAGTTCTAAGAAGGTGGCCTTGCACATCTGAAAGTTCTGACACCACTGCTTGTCACCCTGCACCTGCTTAATGATGCAATCTCACCAGTCAGTGCTCGTTTCTTGTGCGCAGAACTAGCCGTCCACCACATGCAGCTGCTCCACAAATGCCATGGCACTCAGCAAGGCAGCCTCCAAGGCACCCTCGTCAGACTCACAACTCAGGAAATACTGCAGCATCAGATGCATTGTGTTTGTAATGCTCAGCACAATATTGAAGAGCAGTACAGGATCCATGCTTTCTGACAGAGATGGTGAATGTGCAGGTTACAGAGGCTTTTGAAAAGCAACATGAAACATCCTACGATGCCCATGGAATGAGGGGATGGAGAAAACTGCATCATAGGACACTGAACCTGCTCCCATGAGGCATTGCAAACCCTTCCTAAATCACCCTGCGCTAAATAGTGGCGAGTTGCACAGTGGGATAGCTACCACTGATCAAGTGCTGCTACTGTGGACATGCAACGGTGGCTTGTACATTCACACAACTTAAATTGACTTAATTTTGTAGTGTAGACAAGTCCTAGGATAAAGGGATTATTCCTAAATCCAGCTCTATCCCACAAAAATCTTTTAACTGAGACCTTGTTACAAAATACCCCACTATCATCGTCATGTATAACCACATTTGAAAATCAGATATCAGTGTAAAAAAAAAAATTGTTCACATAACATTCTGTGGGGGAGCGGTGGGGAAATACACATTTTCTAGCCGCTATTCCATTCTGCCCTGGCTTAGAGTGCAGTCAGTGAACATTTTGTGCTGTTAAAACTCCCTTCTGTGAGGCAAACTGTTCCTTGAAGGCTCTTATTGTTATCACAGATTAATTCTATCCCATTTAAATATTGCTTGGACTGCAAACCACATCCTATATGCAGATACTGTACTGCCTGAAAGAGATTCTATCTATCTATTCCAATGCAATGGAAATGTTGGCATAAGCTGCTACACACAAATGAGATGTTTACAAAAATTGAATAGTATGCCATATGTGAGGCCATTTTTTTTATATATACACTTTTTTTCTACCTCTTTTCACACACACAAATCAAGGGAAATGGATCTTGTAATAAACGAAAATATTAAGGGAAAAAACTACCCACCTGTCTTTATTTTGAAGCAATAAAAATTTACTTGTTAGGTTTTCATCTAATGGGCCAGTCTAGTGAAGTCTAGTATGGCCTCGGCTCCCATCAGTCAATGGGAGTTGAGGTTGCTTGGCATCTCCTTTACAGCATGTTAGATCAAAATAGTCTGAGTAAACGTAAGTTATTTTATAGGCTAGTGTAAAACAAAATCCACCTCACATGCAGAATACCTCCTCCACTACCACTCGTATACTGTGGAAGAGGGCCTCTTCCCTTACCTTTTCAATAGTATGATGTCTATCCTGTATTTAAGCTCTAGTATTTATTACAAATCTACAACATCTTTATTGTTTTTTGAGGTGGATAGCTAGTGGGGAGACCCAGTGGCATTGGATGTTTGTTTTATTTTTTACTAATATTTTATTAATTGAAAAGATAAAATGAAAATTTGATTGAAAACTCTGCCCAGTTTACCCATCTATAAACTGTCTGTAAAGCATTGCGTTAAATAAACTGACAGAAGTGTTACATAAACTGCAAAAAGCCTGGAGATGATGGATGAAATGACCCTTCTTTACATAAAGTCAAATTATTACTATAAAGGATTTTCCCTTTTTCCCTTTAAAAATCAACTTGTGCAGCTGCCTGCTGGTATTCTCAACTCTGTCTCAGAGAAAGCTCTTCAGTGCTCTCTCATTTACCTCAATAAGGGCAGTATGTTCATTTTGCTTCAGGTAATAGTCTGGAAATTCTTTCATAGTAAGTATACAGTGGAATCTTTGAGTGAAATGGTCAAATCTTCAACTAAAATTGTTTTTAAAAATTCTATACTTAAATATATCTCTATTGTTCACTATTTGCAAATAAAGTATCCAGTTAAAACCCCACACTCCACTGAAAACTTAGTGGAGATAAAATTTGAATAGATAGGCTAGTAACAAAACAATGGTCAATTTGATTTCAAAAAGCTTTCTATCAGGTCCATTAATAATAACGAATTGTCACCAGGGCCTGCTACTATTAACGTTCAAGACTTCCTAATATTTTGCTGTTTGCAAGTGTGTGTAGCAATAGCAAGCCCTAAAAGTCTCATACCATAATTGTATCAACTAACACATGTTATTTCATGACTATTCAATTGAATTGACTAAAATAATCTATTTTCTCATGTAATTTTTTTTTTAAGCAGACAAAACAGAGAGAGGGACAGATTAGACAGCAAAGAGCAGTGGAAAACAAGACATTTGTAACTGAAAAGCCAAAACCACTGCTTTATAACAACTGAAAGTAATTAAGCGGCTTTAAATAAAACAGCAATTTCCACTGCATTATCCTGTGAGATAGTGGTAGAACAGTAAGATAGGAAAAGTAGGGAAGTAAATAAAACTAGAACTACTACTGTCACTCAGGCAGAACAAGGAAGACACAATGTTTCCTAATATTTATAATTTTCTGTGATGCTCCACACACCTACCCACTTTTCATTATTGTTTCATGAAGACAGGGAAGGGGTGAAAGAGGCCTCTTATGCTAAGACTGACTTACCACTCCACTGCTACTCCAGCACAACTCCTCCCAAAGTTCCATGCTGCTGTCACAGTGATTCATTGTATTTGATTTTTCAAATGAATTCTAAATGCTAAATTTCCATGATTCATTTGCTTCTCTCAGCTTTAGTCACTTGAAACTTAGTAAGTGATTAATATCTTATCTTATTCTATAGTACGTGCAGTATTTCTTTCCCTGAATAGTCAGGTATTTTATACTACGATCCTCTGTTAAATGTAGATAATATCGCTCTTGACAAGAGTATCTGTTGCAGGTATTTTATATGCATAGGGGGAAAATATCCAAGCTGGATTCATTGTTAAAGAATACCATCCCAGTTTTTCTGTTTCCATCTGGGATACTAATGTGATATGCTCAAATTATAATTTTTCATTCATCAAGCTGTTGAACTATCTACAAAATGTTGATATATCAACTTAAACAATTACTGCAAATAGCATTCAAGATAAATTGGACAGACCTAAATACTAAATCAGTCGTTTCCTGAAGGCTTTTCTCTTCTATCTTACTACATAGCTAAGTGGGAAGAAATGCCTATTATCTCAAAGTTTCTGGAGAAATGCCTATCCTCTTTATTCATTTTTGTCACTCCATTGTTTGAAATATATTAAATTCTTCTTTCCTTTTCAGTAATCCTACCTTTTCCTGTGATCCCATTAGATCTCTCAAACTGTATTTGGGATGCCTCAGTATGGGAAGAGGAGGCCCCCGAGTTAAAACAATGGTGTTGGTGGACAGTAGGTGACCTGATTCATAAGTCATATTGAACCAATTTTACTGCATAATGGTGGTATTCATACTAAATTATTTTTACATTGATAATGTGCCCAATGCTTTATAGTACACACAATTTGTTCCCCCCACCCTTTATCTGTGTTTTCTGTTTAGACTGAAAACACTTCAGGAGAGGGACTATCTTGGTGCAGTGCATAACACGAGGCCCCATTCTCATCTGGCCCATAGGTGGTATTGTAATACAAATAATAGCCAAAGTGACACAGTTATATGGCCCTAATTATATAACCTAATTTTCCTGAAGTAAGGAAAGGGGATTTCAGTTTTCAGTGCTGTCAATTTGTCCCCTAACTTTCACAGGCACAGACCACCCCATTTCTCCACTACGTAGATAGCAATCTGATCTACCAAGGGTGGTAGTTGTGCTAGTGATTAATATTAATTGTCTTAATGGAGAAATTGAGAGCATATATCAAACAACTGAATTATGTGTCAAATCTTCAGAATCACATAAAAACAAATGCCCAATTACAGAAACTGCACATACAGTTATAGAAATTATACATGCAAAATATGTGCACTCCGTTTTTAGGATTTGGGTGTGCAAAAAGTTTTAATTGCAAATACTTACTTTACTTGGTCTCAGTCCTGAAAACGTTTATCTAGATGAGTGTCCCTATGCAATCAAATTAACTTCTCTATCTGTGAAAGGAGTATTCACATAAGCAACAATCTTGATGCAGTTGTTTTCATGATTACCCTTTGGTAGTACTAATTTTGATGGGTTGCCCGCCTTTAAGGTACCACCTGATGTGCTGGGATACTACTGAGCCCACCTGTTCCACCTGCCTGGGCCCCCTTTACCCTGTCTTACTGAGCCAGGCTCTTAAGCCTCTTCTAGTACACACACAGGCAGGTCCACATCCAGCTGCAAAAAGACAGGCACTGAGATCAGCTCTGGGAAGACTTGGCTTAAGGGACTTGCCCCAGCACTCAGGTGCCCACCTCCCTTGAAGTGCAAACTCAAAGATATATTGTCTTGCACGGTATAGAAAGATCTGCACAGCTCAAGCTCATAAAAATTCACCCTCTCCCTCAATGTGAAAAGAGAGATGCACAACTTCTTGCCTCCCATTAGAAATTGCACAAACTGAGTTTGATAATAAACAAAACAAATTTATTAACAATAAAAGGCAGATTAAGTGATTATAAGGGATAGCAAACAGAACAAAGCAGATTACTGAGCAAATTAAACAAAATATGGATACTAAGTTTAAGATCTTAAATAAACTGGTTTCAAGAAGTAATTTCTCACCCTAAATGTTATTTTGGGCAAGTTGCAGAGTTTCTGTAGCTTGGAGTTCCAGTTATTTCTTCTTATAGACTAGACCCCTGTCTCAGTCTGGACTCACCCCTGTTTTTCCCCTCAGGTTAGTTCCTTTGTCCCTTCAGGTACTTTCAGCAGTCTTTCTTCTTGGGTAGGCAATAGAGGACAGTCCAGATTAATCCCCCCCTCCCCAGCCTTAAAAAGGATTTACTTAAGGCTGGGAACCTTTGTTTGATCCCCATTCCCCTACAGAGGAAAAGTACCAACAATGTCCAAGGTGGTATTTTGTATCAGGTGATCTTATCACCTGACCTTGCAGTGTCAAAGCAACTATGAAACCAAGTTTATTTGCAATGTCCACTGAAAGGAACGTGTAGTAGAGTTGGCCGAGGTTCGGCCCTCAGCGGGGCTGTGGGGTATCCCACCGCCTCGCTCCGGTCCACCGTCAGTCCTGGTCCGGCGACAGTCTGGGCAAGCAGGTTAGGGGCAAGCCTGCAAGCAGGGGCTGAGCCGATAGCTCAGCAAAGAGCCCCGAGTCCTCAACCAGGGCGGGGCAGTAATCACACAGTCTGGTGCTCCGGCCCTCAAGCGGGGGAGGCTGAGGCAGTGTCTACAGCAGCCCAGGCCCTAGGTCAGGGCGGGGCAGCAAGCAAATAGTTAGTCAGAGGCCCAGGCCCTTAAGCAGGGGCTGGGTCAGGGTTTGTAGCAGCCCCCAGCCTCTCTAGGCCAGGAAAAAAGGGGGGAGTCTGCCACCCAAGGAGTGGGTGGCAGGGGGGACGCAGGCCCTCCCACTCCACTGCATCCCAGCCCGGGGCCCTAGCAGCGAAGGAAACTCGCTGCTGTCTGTGGGGATCCTGGCCGCAACACACTGACATCGGCTGCCCCCGGGCTACTTCCACACTCCCTCTCGTATGGTACCTGGGCCGTCTTAGTGTCGTCGGTGCTCTCCAACAGCATTGGCTCCTCTGGGTAGGTAGCGAAGGGCAGGCTCGGCCAGTCCTCCTCGGGGTACCTGGCATGGGGCAGGCTCGGCCAGTCCTCCTCGGGGTACCGGGTGAGAGGTAGGCTCAACCGGCCCGGTGAGTCAGCAGGCTGGTCGCAGCCTGCGGCTGCTTCCCAAGCGGGAGCTCGGCCACGGACGTCTGCTCTCTCCGCCGGCCTGGGCTCCACTGAGCTCTGCAGGCGGGCTTTTATACTTCCGGGTCGGGGCCGTGACCTTGGAGGGGCGGGCGCCGGACCCGGTGGCTCCGCCCACGTTGGTATTAGGGGAGGTTCGGCCGTCAGTGGGGCTGTGGGGTATCCCACCGCCTCGCTACAGAACTCCAGGCAGATGGGAGATCCACATCTTCAAAGACTCATTGTCTTTTTCTAATGGCCCATTAAGGCTGATTGCTTACTGTCTGGTGGACGTTTCCCCAAGTACACACACAGTTGTAATTGTTACATAGTCAATATTCCTAACTTCAGATACAGAAATGATACATGCATACAAATTGGATAATCACATTCAGTAAATCATAACCTTTCCAATGGTATCTTACATGAGCCATCTTGCGTAAAGTATATCTTAGTTATGCCATATTCATATCATAACCATATTTCTTTGAAAAATATGGGGTGTAATGTCACACTAATGGCAGCAGCATTTTGGCTGGTAATATGGAAAATTCTCAAATGTTCTTCTGCACAGTCATGTCTCTCTAATACTGCCTTTTGCAGATTGACTATGGAACTCTGTAGTTAATACAGCAATTTAATTGTCTTGCGAGATGTCTGTTTCAATACAGCATCTCAATCCCCAGTCTAGATAAGTACAAGATAAATCTGAATATGCGATCTTTCAACAAATAAAATGTTCCAAGTTGATCTAGAAAGCTAAATAGAGTTGACTTCCGAGGGTTGACAGAGAACTTTTGGAAGGATAGCACTGAGACAGAGGAGGTGGTGAGAGAAAAGATAAAAGGTTATTATACAGAGAAAGCATTTCTGATTCAACTTCTAAAGATCGATTATTTAAGAAATAAGTGTGTGCAAGAGAGAGAGCAAAAGTTCTTTACTTCCTGAGATGTGACTCAGAAAGCTGTTTCCCATTTAATTAAATTGGGAAATTGTGAGACAGTTATGGTATGTGCCTCAGAATAACGAGACAGGTCAGTGAATGGCACTGAATGCTATATCTACTGTACAATGAAAAGTGCAGCATAAAACATGAAATGGTTTCATTTAAGGTTATTTTAGATTACTGTTTCCTTTTTCATTTGATAATGTGTTTTTCCTGCTCAGTGTGTTTTAATAGTCATTCTTTTCCTTCTGGAACTGGTTGACTCCAGTTACTTTATGGTCAAATATAAATTTGATTATGAAATAAAGTCTTTATTAATGTATCAAAATGTGTTTCACACACATTAGAGCTTAGTGAGAAAGAGAAATCCTTACTCTTTACTCTCCCAATGTCACCTTGGTGGAAAGCCTGGAGGTAGATTATCTGTAGCTACTGTTCATTATCTCACACCTTTAGGCTATTCAGTTTCAATAACAAATTGAAAAAAGAACTTTACAAGTTTAAAGGAATCAGGAGGGAAGGATAAAGCCCTTTTATGCAGGAGCCCACTTTAAATTAGAATGAAAGTGTTATAGATGAGGTTCATATCCTTGAAGATAAGGTTTTGGTGGATATATTACAGGCATCTTTCTGTACGATAGAGGAAGAATCCCAAGCTTCAGATAGCTGCAGAAAAAAAGATCACTCAGAGCCATCGCCAAATGTACTTCATTCACACTGTAATTGATATAATATCTTTGCAGTTTTACTAAGGAATCTTCTGAAGTCTGATTGCTGGTAATTCCTTATGTGATCAGACTACTGTTTTGTATTATTTCTAGTTAAATGAATGAGCTCTCTCTCAGATGCAAGCACCCACTCTGATATAGCATTAGGAGTGACTGAAAAATATAACAAGCATATACTGGCTGCAACTACAAGAAACAGACTTTGTTGCTCAGTGGGAAGTGTCTTAGCAGAGAATAAAGCCAGACTTGTGACCATCAGCTTTTCACTATAAATAAAGGGATTAGAGCCCATCCAACTCCCATTAAAGTCAAAGAAGAGAGCTGGCTCTTATTGGTATGATTCTTAATTGCACAGTTGTCATGAGTCAATTGGAGCTGAAGCCACTCTGGCCAACTGCACCAATGTGGAATTATTTTAAAATGCGTTTCAAGATGGATTAAACAGGCCATGCGATCATCTTGGCATAAGCAAAATTATAGTAAATCAAAATGGCAGCAAAAGCATTAGTTTGAAGTATGTATTTATTGCACATTAAATTGGCTCAAACATACACCATTTTTTCATCTGATAAAGTAATGTATCTGAAATGTACTGATGATAAAACAATGACACCCCAATAGCTGTGACACTTTCCTGCATAAAGTTTGCAAGGTTTATGGCAGGTGTTAGTGCAACAAAATATGGAAATAATATTAATCAGAAGGAATATTTAATAGTGTTGATTTCTTTACAGCATACTTTAGAATAGGCATTGCAGAATCTGTACAACTGCTATGAACTTGGCATAGAAATATGTCTGAATTTGTGGGTAATTCTTCCCATTAATTGCCTCATAAAATTAGAATGAGCTAAATCCTTTTAAGATACTGGAGCTCTTTTTCTTCTCACTTTCCATTTAAAAAAAAAGTGGGTGGGGGGAGCAAGCCATAACCTTTCTGTTAAAAACTGCAGTTTCTCAGTTGCTTTATATAGTTACCTCCAGATTGTCCACTGTATCATTTTGCTAACTTCTGCAGCTCTTCACATTTTTTTTATCCTTATGATTGCTATTCTCGTCTTGACCTTAGCCCCACACATGCACATACATTATTTATTTCAGCAATCACCTTCTACCGCAACATGGTTAAATGTGGAGAATGCAAATTTATTAAGATATAAACCAATAATGAACCACTCACTAAGCTACCTGGCAAGGCCCTTCCACTGCAGAATTTAACTGGGCACCAATGGTTGTGGATTCTACAAACCTGAGAATGAGTATAAAGACAATACCCCTTTCTACATTCCTGTGCCTTCCCAGGGATCCTGGCAGGAAGTCATAGTCCCAAGTCATTCCCCTCATCCTCACCCAAGGTAGGAGAGAGGAGATAAGGGGAGCCCCACAGTCCACAAGGCATGCACTATGCTGTCTCATGCAATGTTGTTTGCATCCCATGCCCAAGCAGCTCATTCTTAACACACCCACCAGACTGGAATCTGCTGTTATCCCCTGTCTATCCCCTCACCTTTCTGGGCATCTAGAAAGGAATCCACCCATTGCCTGAGATCCTCCAAGAAAATTTCTGACCCATGTCAGATAAATGTACTCCATCCATTCTAAACAGCTCTGGGGAGGTATAAATAATTCTTGAATGGGAAATCTCTGCACCCCCTAAGATGATGATATACTTACTAATTTCCTGATTCACTTCTTCTACACCTGGTTGATATTTACTGGTTGGGCAATTATTCACCAAAACCCATCTTGGAATCATCTCTGATCCCCAGACTAGGACACTGCCAGAGGGACAGCCCACCTAAAACAGAAGGGACTGGAGAGTCAGAATTCTCCCACCCAAAGGGAGTGGCACATGTCTCCACTGCCCTCAGAACCAACAATTACATATCAGAGTTAGTGAAGTGAGAATTTTATAAATATCTTTTCTTGGGGGATTTTTTGGAAAGATTTTTAAAAAATGTGCATCTCAGAAGTATTTGAATGGAGAGAGGATAAAGATTATGTTCTTGGCATAACAAGCAGTATGACCATTTAATTCAGCTATCCATCTTGCCTGTTTCATGTCTGTGCTTTGTCTTCCCTGGACCCCAAGAACATTAACTTTCACACACAAAAATTTGCTTAATTTCCTTTACCTTCTTTCTTTATTAAAGATACAGAAAGTTTGTTTTACTAAACACTTTAACATTAAAGACATCTTGTGCTCTGTAGAGCTGGTAAATTCTCCCCTTAAAACTCTTTTTTCAGGGTTAATATGTGTGATACTGTATTTACAAATAGGATCTGGTCCTTCTGTAAAAGACAATGTAAAAACTCCTATTAACTGTAGAAGGAGCAGGCTTATAAATATTCAAAATAATAAAGTAAAAACATAATGTCACAAACATAATGGCACTATTTTAAATTATATTTCACTAGCCCTATAAACTGAACCCATGCTGCTAATTCCTTTTATTAACATTCTAAGCTTTGATTAAGCATCCAGAATTCAGGTGCATCTCTGAATGGAATTAAATCCAGGCCCCCAATATAGTAACAGGCCATGGGGCTGCTGTGGAACCCCTGTGACGGCTGCTGTAGCCTATGGAATACTGTGTGTGTTAAAGTAGCACGAAGGGTGGCATGGAGGGGATAAATAAAAAAGATACACTATCTACTTGAGACTGACACTTAGACACCTTCCATGACTCAAAGGACGCAGAAGCCTTCCCTGTGTGTGGCCACTCTTTCTGTGCTGCCACATTGTGGGGCTTGCATGATGGAGATGGCTTCCTGTGAGCCTTGTGTAGCTGTGTGGTTTTGAACAAAGGAGGGCAACTATTAGGTGGTAGATGAAGTAGGATAAATTTAAGGAACAGCAGCAGGCTACAATAGAGAGAGGAGGAACAATAGGGGAAAATAGTGGGTGCTAATCTGGTGGATATGGAGGAGAAGGAATTTTTTTAAGCGCTCATAGCACAGTCTTACATTTTTAGTATGATTTTTAAGTTAAATACACTGTTTTTGGCTACTATGAGGAGGTGTTAAGAAAATTAGAGAGCTCATTTGGGTCAGATGTGGTGGATATTTGTAGTAGGCAACTGTTGTGTTTTGTTTCCTCATTTGTCAAAAAGTGACCCCAAATATTTTTTCTTATTTTTTTGTACTAGAAAATAGCTTATGGAGTTTTCTGGTAAAACAGTTGTGAAAAAACAAAACAGGTAAATGTATATAGGAGGTTCCAAGATGAATGTTAGCACTGTTTTCCTGTCACTGATAACACACTTTGTTTCTAGTTCATACAGACCTATAGCAGTATCAACCATTACAATATACATATTAAAATAAGGATGGTTCTTCTAAAATTCACCAAAACGTGAAAGAATATGAACCTTAGAATTCATTAGGTGAGTTTAGGCTTTGACTGACTTTATTGCAAAACATTTCCAAACCTGTGTGAAAAATACACAATGTGAGAAAATAGATGGAAAGGAAAATTGTTGGGGGGCAGGGCAGGGGATGAATGTTTCATGTAGATTCCTCTACAGTAACATTTTAAGATTCCCTAAAATCTTTGTGAAATTCTAAATGGGTCATTCTAGTGTGAAAATGGTGACTTTTATTTTTTTTTTTTTTTTGCAAAAAGAGATAATTTTACTTTACAGAAATAATGAACATTCATGCTTTTTCCCAGAAGACAAAATGTAGTTTTCACCTAAAATAGTCTTTATTAATGAAAATGGTGACATTTTCATGCAAACAAAACTCACAAATGGTGAAAATAACACTTAAAACAAATTTGAGATGAAAAAATTAGTGGTTTCATACACCTTTCACTTATCTTCATGCTGGGCTAATTTCAGAGAACTGCTCACTAGAGCTGTGCAAATAACAGCTTTTCTTCTTCGAGTGATTGTTCATGTCCATTCCAACTAGGTGTGTGTGCACCGCGTGCACGCCAGCCAGAAGATTTTTCCCATAGCGGCATCCATAAGGTCGGCCTGAGTGCCCCCTGGAGTGGCGCCTTCATGGCACCCAATATAGGGCCCTGCCGACCCTCCACCCCCTCAGTTCCTTCTGACTGCTGGTGACAGCTAGCTGGAACTTCACTTGCTCCTACAGCAAGCGCTCTAGCAGTTTCTGATAGCATATCGTGTATATAGTTAATAGTTGTTCCTTATAGTTATAGTTAGTTGGTTTGGGGGGCTCCCCCACACACAACGTTCCCCCTCCTGGGGTATGCCCGAGTCTCCAGGGTTTAAGCTCTGTGAGGCCTGTGGCAAGTTTATGCCCAAGAGTGATCCTCACTCTTCCTGCTTGCGGTGCCTTGGTGAGAGTCACCAGAAGAAGTGCCATATCTGCAAGGTTTCCATCCCAGAACCCTCAAAAACTGGGAACAGAGAATAAAACTTCTGTAGATGGAGGCGGCATTGAGGCCACACTCTGACCCGGGACCCACTGAACCGGCACTGAGCACGTCCTCATCGGTGCGCAGTGCTCCGGCACCAATAGCGTGCGAAATGGCCCTGACTAAGGACTCTAAGGCCCCTCAGCACCGCCACAGCTCGGGCCATAAGAAGTCGGCCTCAGCACGGCACCGTTCTCCATCCCCAGTGCCGGTAAAGAAGAAGAGGCCGGTGAGGGGTCAATCGCCCCTCTCGAAACCTAAGGGGTCTGCGGTATCCATGGGTGTGTCGGGACAGACCGCCTCCTCCTTCCTTCCACTGAGGGTCTTGTTGACTCTTGCCCCGGCCGGGGTTCAGTTGAGTCCGAACCCTCCTTGGTCCCTGGATCACCAAGGGGACATAGAGCTACCAACGATGCCACAGGCGTTCAAGGCGGCCACAGACCTGATGCGCCTCCCGGTGCCATCCTCCCCACAGAGGAGGGACAAGTCGCCGGTGACCGGGTGCCCCCGTTCCACTCCAGGGGCAAGCCTGCCATGATGGCCTGCCGGTCTCCATCACCACCGCCCACGCAGACAGAAGGGCCGCACCGTTCCCCGGCTTCGCGGCACTGCTCGCTGGTGACCCAGGGTACTGCGCCTCCGTGGTCCTCCTCCTTGGAGAGCTTGGAGTCAGAGATGGGCTCTTATCACTCCAGCAGATCGTGGAGCAGGAGGTCCAGGTCTCGACGGAGTCACCAGCCATACCCGGCACCGTGGCAGCAACTGTGGCAGCCGTCTGCTCAATGGTCCTACTGAACACCCTGGGCTTACCATCAGAGCCAGGGTCAAGTCCATGGTCCGCAATCCAGGACTGCGTCGGTGTCCTTGGCATCTTTCGTGTCACAGACAGTGCTGGCACTGCTGCCAGCAGCACTATCGTCTGAGGGAGCGGCATTTCTGGCACAACCAGCTCCAGCACAGTCTCTCTAGACAATGGCACCGCCAGGGGCTCCAACTTTGACTCCACCGGCAGCGTCAGGCTCAGCACCGCTGGATTTGTCTGCCCTGGCACCAGCCGCGGTGCCAAATCCCCCATCAGCACCGGCACCACAGCTCAAGGGACAAGGGACCCCAGAGGGGCTGAGGTTAGCGAATGGGACCCGCTACCCATCCTCTCATCTTCATCCTTGCCAGATGAAGCGGTCGCAGGGAATCGATGGCCCTGGCTCTCGAGGACAACCATGTTCTCCAGAAGCTATTGAGACGGGCCACTCAAAGCCTGGGGAAACATGCCAAGGAGGCGGAGGAGGATTTGGACCCTGTTGTGGACGTCCTTGCTTCCTCCGGCCCATCCAGGGTTGCTCTGCCATTGATAAAAACAGTAGTTGACACATCCAATAATCTGTGGCAGACCACCGCTTCTCTGGCCCCTACAACCAAGAAAACAGAGCGGCGCTACTTCGTACTGTCTGAGGGGTATGAACACCTTTATACCCACCCTCCCCCAGACTCTTTGGTGGTCAATGCGGCCAATCAGAGAGAGTGCCAGGGGTTCCAAGTCTCCACCCCTAAAAACAGGGATGCCAAGAAGCTGGACCTATTTGGCCGAAAGGTCTATTCGACCGGGGGCCTGCAGCTCTGCAGCCAACCAGCCATTGTAAGCCGCTATGGACATAACACCTGCTCGGCGATGGCTAAGTTCGCAGAGCTCCTGCCTCAGGACTTTCGGGTGGAGTTCTCCGCACTTGTGGAGAAGGGGAAATTGGTTTCCTGGGCCTCTCTGCAAGCGTCTCTGGATGCAGCGGATGCAGCCTTGCGCACACTGGCCACAGGGGTGGTGATGAGGCAAGGCTCCTGGCTACAGGTCTCTGGTCCACCCCACAAGGTCCAGCAGACCACACAGGACCTCCCCTTTGAGGGATCCTCCCTTTTCTCTGAAAAAACAGATAAGAAACTTCACAGTTTGAAGGACTCTAGGGCTACTCTGCGCTCGCTGGGGCTCCACATGCCAGCTACCCAGCGCAGGCATTTTAGGGCTCAGCCTGCCCGTCAGCCTTACCAGCCACAGAACTGCCAGGACATTCCACGTAGGCAAAACAAGAGTGGTAGGAGGAGGAAACGTCCCTCCTCTGGGCAAAACTCTGGCCAGCCCAAACCTCCGCCTGGGCCTAGACCACCCTTTTGAAGGTGCAGTCAAGGACGGCTCACCAGTAGGGACTCTGGATCCTTCTCCTCTTACCTTCTTGTCCCATGTATCCCCTTTCTGCCATGCCTGGTCCCGAATGTCTTCAGACCGTTGGATGCTCCGCATGGTAGAGAGGGGATATTCCATCCAATTCTGTGCCCCTCCAACCTCCTTCCCCGTCCCTCTTCAGGGACCCCTCTCACGAGCACCTTCTAATTCAAGAAGTGCAGTCCCTCCTCTCGGTGGGGGCAGTGGAGGAGGTTCCTCAGGAACTAAGGGGCAAGGGGTTTTACTCCCAGTATTTCCTAATACTGAAGGCCAAGGGGGGCCTCAGACCCATCTTGGACCTGCGGCAGCTCAACAAGTTTGTAAAGAAACTCAAGTTCCGCATGGTCTCACTATCCTCCATTATCCCTTCATTGGATCCGGGAGACTGTAAGCCGCCCTCAACTTGAAGGACGCATAATTTCACATCGCAATAGTACCACATCACAGATGCTACCTCTGATAGTGGCCGCTGCTCACCACGAATCTGTTTGCTGTCCTCCTGTTCGGACTGTCGACAGCTCCCAGAGTATTCACAAAGTGCATGGCAGTCGTTGCAGCATTCCTGCACAAGTGCCAGATACAGGTTTTTCCTTACCTCGATGATTGGCTGATCAAGGGCCGCTCAAGAGCCCAAGTGCAGGGTCAGGTCGAATTCATAAGAAGGACCTTCCTCGAATTGGGTCTTCTCCTAAACAAGGCCAAATCTACTCTGTCTCCGGTGCAGAGGATAGAGTTTATAGGCGCAGTCTTAGACTCGACTCAAGCCAGGGCATACCTCCCAGAAGTCATGTTTCGCTCACTAGGGGACATCACACGGGGCCTCAGACAGTTCCCCACGTCCACAGCAAGGAACTGCCTAAAGCTGCTGGGACACATGGCTGTACCACGTAGGTGCATGCAGTCTGTATTGACCAGACTGAGACACTCTGGACAGCATCATAACCTTGCCCCGCCTGGTGTTGGACTCCCTCCTATGGTGGCTGGACCCGCAAATGTTTTGTGTGGGAGTGCCCTTTGCCAGCCCTCAGCCCTCTCTCTCATTGGTGACAGACGCCTCGGATCTGGGCTGGGGAGCTCATCTAGGGGACCTCAGGACTCAAGGCCTCTGGTCTCAGGCGGACTTTGCTCTGCACATCAATGTCAGAGAGCTGAGACCAGTACGACTGGAATGCCACGCTTTCAAAACCCACATAGCAGGCAGGTGCGTCTCAGTCCTCATGGACAACACCTCGGCGATGTTCTATATCAACAAACGGAGGGTGCACGCTCCTCTCCCCTATGCCGGGAAGCCCTCGCGCTGTGGGACTTCTGTGTAGAGCACTCGATCCACCTGCAGGCGTCATATCTCCCAGGAGTGCAGAACGGGCTGGCTGACAGTCTCAGCCAGACCTTCCACGGCCACGAGTGGTCCCTCCAGCCAGACGTGGTGAGCTCAATCTTCCGTCTCGGGGGCTCTCCCCAGATAGACCTGTTTGCCACTTGCGGCAACAGGAAATGTCAGCTATTCTGCTCCCTCATGAGTCACAGTCCGGGGTCCATCGCGGATGCCTTCCTCCTCCCATGGGAGGGGGGGCTACCGTCTCTATGCTTTCCCACCAATTCTGCTGGTTCACAAGGTGCTCCTCAAGATCTGCAGGGACTGGGCCAGAGTCATACTGTCATAACTATAAAGGGAAGGGTGGCAGCTCTCCTGTGTACAGTGCTATGTAATCCCTCCTAGCCAGAGACTCCAAATCCTTTTACCTGTAAAGGGTTAAGAGGCTCGGGTAACCTGGCTGACACCTGACCCGAAGGACCAATAAGGGGGCAAGATACTTTCAAATCTTGGGGGGGGAAAGGCTTTTGTGTGTGCTCTTTGTTTTAAGGGGTGGTTCGCTCTTGGGACTGAGAGGGACCAGACATCAATCCAGGTTCTCCCCATCTTTCTAAACAAGTCTCTCCTATTTCAAACTAGTAAGTAAAAAGACAGGCAAGGCGTCTTAGATTTACTTTGTTTTCTCAACTTGTAAATGTACCTTTTTACCAGAGTGTGTATCTTTGTTTGCTGTACTTTGATCCTAAGACAGAGGGGGGTCCTCTGAGCTCTTTAAGTTTGATTACCCTGTAAAGTATTTTCCATACTGATTTTACAGAGATGATTTTTACCTTTTTCTTTAATTAAAAGCCTTCTTTTTTAAGAACCAGATTGATTTCTCCTTGTTTTAAGATCCAAGGGGGTTTGGATCTGTGTTCACCAGGGAATTGGTGAAAGGTTTCTCAAGGCTTCCCAGGGAGGGAATTCTTGTGATGGTGGCAGCGGACCAAAGCTAAGCTGGTAGATAAGCTTAGAAGTTTTTATGCAGGCCCCTACATTTGTACCCTAAGGTTCAAAGTGGGGATACAGCCTTGACACATACTGATAGCGCCAGTGTGTCCACGCCAGCACTGGTTCATGTCGCTCCTGGGAATGTCCATAGTGGCACCACTTACTTTACCGCTGGTTCCGGCTCTGATCATGCAGGACCATGGCCGACTCATGCACCTGAATCTAGAGTCGCTCCACCTCACGGCCTGGATGCTCCATGGCTAAACACTGCGGAGCTGTCATGCTCGGATCAAGTCAGACAAGTCCTCCTTGGTAGTAGAAAGCCCTCAACCAGGGCAACGTACCTTGCCAAGTGGAAGAGGTTCTCCATCTGGGCGGAGCAATGCAGTCAGTTGCCATTGCTCGCCCCCATACCATTCATACTGGATTACCTCCTTCACCTAAAACAACAAGACCTGCCCCTGTCATCAATAAGGGTCCACTTAGCCGCCAACTCCACCTTCCATCTGGGCATAGACGGCTTCTCGGTCTTCGCAAACCCTCTAGTCAGTCGTTTCCTCAAGGGCCTAGACAGGCTCTTCCCGCAGACGTGCAGCCTGGCCTGGCCTGGGACCTTAATCTAGTCCTCTCCAGACTTATGGGCCCTCCATTTGAACCACTGGCAACCTGTTCCCTGCTCTCTCTCTCATACAAAGTCGCATTCCTCGTGGCAATTACCTCAGCTAGACAGGTATTGGAGGTCAGGGCCCTCACATCTGAGCCTCCTTACACAGTTTTTCATAAGAACAAGGTCCAACTCACTTTCTCGTAACTGTAGTTCTTCGAGATGTGTTGTTCATGTCCATTCCAATACCCACCCTCCTACCCCTCTTTCGGAATAGCCGGCAAGAAGGAATGAGGGGGTGAAGGGTCGGCAGGGCCTTATATTGGGCGCCATGAAGGCGCCACTCCAGGGGGCACCCAGGCCAACCCTACGGATGCTGCTAAGGGGAAAATCTTCCAGCTGATGGGCACGCGGCACGCACACACCTGGTTGGAATGGACATGAACAACACATCTCGAAGAACAACAGTTACAAGAAAGTGAGTAATGTTTTTTCTTTTTCATTTCATTGGTAATTCTGAAAAATTGGAGGAAATTTTGCTTTGGGTTAACCTGAAAATGATTTTTTTTAACATTTTCAGTTAATCAAAAAGAAAAAAACAAAATGCATTTCATTAAATAAGATTTGACAGATTAAAATATAAAAAATAAATATTGCAGACTGATTGTTTTGGACAGCAGTAGAAGAAAGTAGGTGGAAAAAGCAGAAGTTTGAGTGTAATTTTTAAAATGTGTGATTTTAGCTTTTATGAAAAATGAGTGAGACCTTAATTGAATTCAGGTCTGGAGGTACAAAGATATTAAACAGTTGTAAAATTTGGCTCTGTAGGAATTTTGGAGACAGTAGTATCTCTAGCACAGTACTGTATGACACAGTTTACACAGTTTCCTTCATAGCTGGTTACTGCTTATACTGATGGAAAATTTTATATTAGAATAGTTTTTTGATGGAAATTACAGTTTGGTGAAGTTTTAAAGCTGAAAGAAATCCTACAGTAGATTTCCTGCCCTGCAGGCTGAATCACATTGAATCCCTATTTAAACATAAAAAGCTATACCCCCCACTTCCTACGGTGAAGGTGGAATTATAAGGCTAGAAAACTGTAAGAGCATTGATGGGGATTGTAGGCATTAAAATTAATTTTCCTTAGGAATCACTATGGTGTAACACCATGGTTGTAAGCTCAACGTTATCGTTGTAAATACAAAAGTAGTGGGGAGGGGGGAAAAGTAATCTTAAACAAAACAAGGTGGAAAAGAAAGTTCTAAACTGGTACTATAAGGCTAGTGTGTAATGCTATATAAAAATATTGATCCATAGGATAGAAACGGACTAGTATATGCAACAATATAAGACCAATGAATAATGTTGGGGAGACACAAATTTGAATAAGCAATTCTTGCTAAGAAGATATCTCTGCGTATATAAATATGTATATCTAGTATTGGTGGAGGAAGCCCACTGCACTTAGAATAAAACACACTAAAAATAGTAACTGCTTGATTATAAAAAGTGTTACATTTCCATCCACCCCTTAAAACAATTATTTAATCCTGGATCAATGGTCTAAATAAAACAATTCATTAAGCTAAAGCAATTGTGATTTTTGGGGGGTAATTTTATCATTTAAAGAATGTTGTTTGTTACGCCTTGTTTTTATTGCACAAACATTTTAAGAGTGTGGGGGTTTTTAATTGCTCTTGTGCTGAGACTAAGGCTGAATCAAGTTGCATGTTATAAACTTATGAAAATGTTGATGCAGCCATAATTCAAGTACAGTGTCATAATCAAGCCTTCCGCCCAACTCACATTGTCTGAATCAATATAGTATTCCAAATACATTATCTTCAGCTCATTTCCCTGTGTATCAAAACAAATAACGATTGAAATACTGTGTTGATTTTTGTTAACTATATTTCCACCAGCATAGCAGGCAACATTATTTCAGAATATTAAGTGCCCCAGGTAAATTAGTTAAAAAAATTATTTATGCTGCAAATTATTAGACTGTCTTGCTGTATGAACAGACCAGATTTCAAGAGAGCTTTAGGCACAGCTGGTGCAAGCTTTGTATGTACTATAGACATAATCATAGAATATCAGGATTGGAAGGGACCTCAGGACGTCATCTAGTCCAACCCCCTGCTCAAAGCAGGACCAATCCCCAACTAAATCATCCCAGACAGGGCTTCATCAATCCTGACCTTAAAAACCTCTAAGAAAGGAGATTCCACCACCTCCCTAGGTAACCCATTCCAGTGCTTCACCACCCTCCTAGTGAAAAAGTTTTTCCTCATATCCAACCTAAACCTCCCCCACTGCAACTTGAGACCATTACTCCTTGTTCTGTCATCTGGTACCACTGAGAACAGTCTAGATCCATCCTCTTTGGAACCCTCTTTCAGGTAGTTGAAAGCAGCTATCAAATCCCCCCTCATTCTTCTCTTCTGCAGACTAAACAATCCCAGTTCCCTCAGCCTCTCCTCATAAGTCATGTGCTCCAGCCCCCCAATCATTTTTGTTGCCCTCTGTTGGACTCTTTCCAATTTTTCCACATCCTTCTTGTAGTGTGGGGCCCAAAACTGGACACATTACTCCAGATGAGGCCTCACCAATGCCGAATAGAGGGGAATGATCACGTTCCTCAATCTGCTGGCAATGCCCCTACTTATACAGCCCAAAATGCCATTAGCCGTCTTGGCAACAAGGGCACACTGTTGACTCATATCCAGCTTCTCATCCACTGTAACCCCAAGGTCCTTTTCTGCAGAACTGCTGCCTAGCTATTCGGTCCCTAGTCTGCAGCAGTGCATGGGATTCTTCCATCCTAAGTGCAGGACTCTGCTCTTGTCCTTGTTGAACCTCATCAGATTTCTTTTGGCCCTCTAATTTGTCTAGGTCCCTCTGTATCCTATCCCTACCCTCCAGCGTATCTACCACTCCTCCCAGTTTAATGTCATCTGCAAACTTGCTGTCCACACCATCCTCCAGATCATTAATGAAAACATTAACCAAAACTGGCCCCAGGACCGATCCTTGGGGCACTCCGCTTGATACCGGCTGCCAACTAGACATGGAACCATTGATCACTAGATGTGCTCTTTCTTCCATATTCCTTCTCCAGTTTTCTCACTGTCCTCCTATTGTTTGTTTGTTTGCTCTTATTGGCTCTGATAGGGACAAGCTCTTCCATTCTGTATTCACCAAATACATTTCCCAATCTTTTCTTGTTGCTGCTTTTGTTTTCTCATTCCATTCTCCCATTTGTGCATTTTCTCATGCTGCTCCAGTTGGAATAACATCTGTTCTATGTTCCAAACTGAACTCTTCTTCCTGTAATCCATCTTCAAAACTCACTCTAAGCTTTGTAGAGTATAATATATCTATTTAGTAGTAGTTATAATAATGCAAGGAGGAAAGAGTCCATGGTGCCAGCTTATGACAGTATGCCTGATTGCTTTTTACACTGCCTATATCAACTACCCATGTTGCTAACTACGTTGCTTAAAATGGTCTTTTAATGACTGCCAATTTTGAATACAAACAAGTGATATTAAAGGTGTTGCTTTTGCTTGGTTAGTTAATAATGAGGATTTTAAAATGATTCCACATCCCAGAAATATTTATTGAAAACCTGAATAAGAGATTGTGTATAGATTAGAACTTCAGGGCTCTTTATGGACTAAAGCACACAAGGGAATATAAAGCAAAACTTAAAACTCAGAAAATTGAGGAAAAATATATGGCAGGAATATAAAATACAAGATTTGGATAAGTTTTTTCTCTCCATATACCATTTTCCTGCTATTTTTTTAACTCTTTGCTATACTTAAGAATATAGTGAATATTATGTTAACTATCCCTCCAGCTCGCTTAATAGTGTTGCTCCAAGGTGTAGTCTTAGGAAAAACTTCCTGACACTGAGATCTAGTAGACTGGAGAATTTATCCACCAGTTCCTCTTGCAGGTTAGGTAAGCAGGGAGACCATCGCTCAGAATCTCCCCTCCCTCATAAATTACTGGGGAGATTTAGGAAGATAGGTCTGTGTTGATTTAGGAAAAGAGAAGTGGCTCACCTGGGTGTCTCTGAAGAAGGGAGGACTGAAATGTTACTGGGCCTTATCTCCCATGAGCCATTTGCAAGTGAGTGGAGGATTTGAATGGGGCGCTTGTGTTTGTGGGGGCAGGATATAGATAGGGGATAAGCATTCCCAAGTTGTTGTTGAGTAGGGAGACAGAGGCAGATATTAAGATTTTGATGATACAGTACTCAAATCTGTTCCAACTACCTAAAAAGTTGGTCATCCAGATACTCCAATTGAGATCACATTTGTATCTGTCTCAATAAGCACAGCCATTTCAACTTGTTTCTTCCTACTGATAGATGCAGACTTACGGTATTTAACTATACTGTATGTTTCAGTATAATAACTTGCAGATGCTTCCTATTAACTCAGTAATAACTGTATTCTTACCTATAAATTCCTCTCCCTGAGCAGTTAACATAAAAATAAAGTGTTATATTACTACCTATTAATGTTTGTAAAAAATATTACTAATATAATTCCTTCTAGAATCAAAAACAGAAAAAACAATTGGCTTCTGTTAGAGACCTAACTATCCAAAATATATATTAATGGATAAGTACTGTAGTTGATCAAACAAATTAAATTTTTTGTTCTAAGTTATCTTTATTGTGACTACTTTAAGAAGACTAACAGCCTATAATGCCAAAAATGGTACAAAATTGCTTCTAACACATTTACATTGATCATTTTGGATTAAAAACCAGTTCAAAATATACAGATGAAAAAAGTGTTGCTCAGAATTTGATTTCAACTGTATTTTGGAAAAATAAACATGTCCTAACAGAAAACAGATTACTTCAATAAATTTTGATGAGAATATATACCCTAATGATTTTATTTTTCTAGTTAAACAATAGCCGTATACAGTATGCATGAGTAGAGAGATGGGACTGTGTTTGCTATGGTAGAATCTCATGAAGAGTTGCCATGACTCAAGCACAATACGTATAGCTAGGGTCTGAGAAGAAAAAAATAGAGGAAGTGGAAAACTGGAAAAGTGGAAAACAAGCTGGCAGGAAACACAGTTTTACAGCCTTCTAGGGACTGTCTGTTTATATGACAATGAAAATAGGTTTTAGCTCAAAGTTCCATGGAGGCACGCAACTGAGCTGCTGTTTATCTCTGAATATACTGCAAGGTGGAAGAGGTGCAGAAACACTGACAAGTTAGGGAAATCTAACATTGCACATTTTAGGGAAACAGTCTCCTGGGAGTGGAATACAATTTAAGAATTATTGTTGTAATGATGGTTAACATCCTTCCTCAAAACACAGACCTAAGAGGCAATGTATACAAAGTGACAAAAGCAAATTAACTGAATGCTTATAATGCACACTCAGATGGGAGTCAATTGAACTCCAGTGATATGAAAGGTAACATAGGACATGGATTTGAAGGGTACACATGCATGCTATTGTTTCAGATGTGTATAAAAAGGCTGACATTGTTTTGAAATTAACTATCAGTCATTGGTTCATAGTTATATTTTTCTCAGTTTCTAAACCAATCAAACCTAATTAGATTCAATCTGAGGATCTGCTGCAAAAATTTATTGAAATGCATTTTAACTGGTGAATAAATTGACATCCAAACTCTTTAAAAGAGCTGCTGATGTCTCGTAGAAAATGTTGGAAATAACAATTTATCAACAGGCCTACTCTGTTGATTCAGTTTTTATCTTTGTTGTTAAGGTATTTGAATGGGGGGGGGGGAATCTGTTTCTCAAACATTCATCTGTTCCTACTGTTTTAGCTACCCTTGAAGTCATAAACCCTATTTTTGTGACATCTTAAGTCTTTTCAGAGCAGCACATGTATCATCACAAAGAGACGATTATGATTTCAGGTGAGGAATGAGCTGCAGGAGCTGATGAGCAGCTAAACAAAGAATCCTGTTTTCATGCAAATATTCTTAATAGAGAACAAAAAGAAAAATATAGATAATATTGAATATGTCAGCAGAACTGTACTGGGCAAAATAGATTTGAATTAGATATCTTAGGGCCCTGTCTGAGCTCCCCCAGGAACTAAGGATGATCACAAACCTCACCACCTTCCACTCCAAGTGCAAGGAGCATTTCTTTCATCTTGCCTTCTCTAACATAAATTTACAGCAACATGTATAATAAAAAACAAACAAAAAGCACCATACCACACAAGACACTCCACTGCACTCACTTCTCTCCCTGGGGAGAGGCTGATAGTCATGTCACTTAATGAACTACTGGAAGGCCCTCAGATACTACAGTGATGGGTGCCATATAAGAACCTACAATTAATAGAATAAAATGTATGTGAAAAGGTTTATAGTACCCAAAATAACTGTCTTTGTATTTTGAATCAATGGGGCTGGAGTAAGGGCTCCAACTGCTTAACTTCCCTTGGAGGCGAATTCTGTTTCTGCAACTCAAAAATGTAGACACCACCACTTCAGAGCTTAACATCAGGATTTCTCAACCTCCCCAAAACAGTACATAACCTATGCAAAGGTTTGCCAGACTTTGAAATGTAACCTGGGAGCAAAGTTGGTATCAGAGCTGAGTGAATAAAAGGGAATCCCTTTTTGTGGAACATTTCAATTTTTTTTAAAATGTCCTGAATTTGGACAAACAGCCAAACATTTTGCACAGAAAGAAATTTAAAGAATGATTCCATTTTAGGAGAACTAAAACATAATTTTTAGGCTTCATGTTGGGCAGCCAGAAAGCCATTCTCCACAGCTTACTGGAGAGACAGAACCTGGGCACTCAGCCTGGGCAACAACTCCAGGAGACAGAGAGCAGGGGCACCTGGGCTCCATGCCACTCCATCCTGAAGCTAGTTAGGAGGCAGGCAGCCCTGGCACTTCTCCCCTCCATCCTCCATGGAAACTTATGGATTTGGAAAAAGACCATTTTTTGTCAGAAAATCATTCTGATGAAAAACGTGTCGCACTCTAGTTGGTATAAAAATAGATTTCTTCTCCCTCCCCCAATTTGCTGGTTGTAACAGAAAAGATTGATTTTTTTTTTCAAAATTTTACCTAGCTGTCTTAAGAACCTCAGTCTCTGACTTTCAAAGGGATTTAGGATGAAAACTTTACTTAATCTCAAGAATGAGTGATGCCTGCTATCTGAGAAGGAAGGAGTTTACTTGCAAGTGTTTCATCACATGACTGGCCAAATTTTCTAACTGAGTGCAAACTTGCCTTTGAATTTGTGCATGCATTTTTTCTAGTGTCTCCATGAATAGGCAAGACATGAAATTGGGATTTCAAAAGGTGGCTCATTCAAAGTAGAAATATATAAGTTCTGTTGGGCAGAGAGACAAGCTTTCAAGCTTACATAGAGTTCTTCTTCCTGCAACCAACACAGCTACAACTAAACTGCATAAATGTGACCCTTCGTCATTCTCTTGTCTTCTTACTCAAATTTTATCTTCTGCTACACTGTCATCAGTGAAGAATCTGTTTATCATCATAAAGTCTCAATCCTAATTCCTGCTGATTTTAGTGAGACTCTATGCTGATAAAAGAGTTCACCCACATGAATTAAATTGTAGGATTGGTGCCTAATGTTTTTTTTTTTTGTGTGTAAAGTAAAAGAAAAAGATTTGGCCACTATTATTCCAAATAAGAGTGCCTGCACAGGGAATTATGGTGGTATAATCATACCAGTATAGTAATGCTGGTAAAATTCCCCGTGCAGACCAGTTGCCAACTTCCTAATTTCTGAAAACTGGGCCCCCTGACACACTTCTTCCCTCCGAGGCGCCACCCTTGTTTTGCCACTTCTCCCAAAGCCCCGCCCCCTGCTTGCTGCTCTCCTCCCCCTCCTTCGTCACTCAATCCTTTCCACCTCCCCCACTGCCTACCTGGGCTCTCTCATCTCCGGGACTAGGATGGGAGCTGCAGCCTGATGCAAAGCCTGCTGACTGACTGCCCACAAGATGCAGGTAGGAGGCGGCCCTGGCTGGCACAAATTGATGACCTGGCACCTCCTATCCATGGTAACCAGACTTTTGGTGTCCGGTCAGTACATCTGACCAGACATGACCAGGTCCCCTTTTTGACTGGACTTTCCAGTTGAAAACCAGACAGCTGGCAACCCTAACACCAGCCTTAAACCTAGATTCCTCCTCCCATAGCTGTGACTGCTTTTTACTCAATATTGCAGATGAGACTCAGTACATAGAGGGAACAGAGCTATTACATGAAAATGTGCCATTTTTATACAGGTTTCAGAGTAGCAGCCGTGTTAGTCTGTAACCGCAAAAAGAACAGGAGTACTTGTGGCACCTTAGAGACTAACAAATTTATTTGAGCCCATGAAAGCTTATGCTCAAATAAATTTGTTAGTCTCTATGGTGCCACAAGTACTCCCATTTTTATACAGTTACTATTTAGAAGAACAGCATTAAAACTAGTGCCCTGGTTACACATGTAATGCACCACAATAATCTCCATGTTGCTAAACTACTCTGAGTGGTGTGGAAGCAGTCTTACAATGAAATCAAGTAGCCAAGAAGCAATAATAATTGTTCAGAACTTGCTATTAAGCATTAAATATCTTTAACAGATCACATTATTACATTTCTTATGTATTAGATGTTACTTATTGCAGAATAATGTATGGGATGAGGTATAAAAATGAGGACACTAAATAATTTGATTTTGTTACATTATTCAATTCCACAGTAATTTGTTGGTGCAAGGCTTGAAAAGCGTATGTGGCCAGTTAAATGAGCTCTTAAAACCATGTTAGAGCTTTTAAAGGATTTTTGTTCTTTGGCAGTACTATAATGGCAGAGTTCAAAAGGTTAATTACCAAATGTGGGTGCACTTTCTAACAAAAATGTCCATCATTGCTCTGTCATCAATATTTTATTAGTTTTTATCGCTTTAGATCTTTTCTGGTTAAGTCAAATAATAATATTTACAATGCATTAGGATTTAAGAAAACTCAATTTTGATTATACCACATGCTGAGTATATGTATATATATGCTCAAGTCAGACTTCGAAACAAGATTGCTAAACTGGTATATTTGAGCTTTGATCTGTTAATACATGCTTCTTGGCTACAATGCTAACAAGGTTTTGAGTTTACTTCCCTATATATGTTGCATATAGAAGGATTAGGACTGGACTTTTGAGAGCAATCACAGTTCTGTTATGGAAATACCATTGCTTTCCACAGAGAGTTGTGATGTACTTATTTATAAAATAATGCTTTTTTTATAGATAGGATCTTCATTGAACATACAGTTAGCAAACCATATGGTAAGTTCACACACATTTTCTTATATCTACTGAAAAATTCAAGGGTAAAAAAGAAGACAGTGCTCAAAACAGAGAAATGAAAAAGAAACCAAACAAAAATATATAAATGAGCTAAGGGTTGTAGAGGGTGACCATATACTCCAACCAACTGGAAAACTCCTGCATTTCAGGAGAAATCCAAGCCTTCTGTTTGGATTTACAGAGTAAACCTAATCTTTTCTAGGTTTTTGTAAGTCCGCTTAGATCAGTTTCCTAGCTCTCCTCTGCTGTTGCAGCACCTCCCTGCTATTTATTCTACCATACAGTCACCCCCTTTCCTTTTCTCAATCAGAGCAAAATCAATATGGTTGCCAATAGTTTATACAGATGTGAAATGGAGAGAAGACTATGGGTGCTAGCTCCTCTGGAGACTACTTCTCATATCCTTAGTTCCTCATTCCATTTCAAGCCATTTAGTCTCACTGGAGAGAGAATGAGGAGTAGAAAGGGAGAAGCAAGCAATGGGAATGAGACTAAAGCTGGGTGAGAGAGAATTTTTCTCATCCAGTACATATGTTCAAAAAATGTTGAATAATTTTCCCATCCAAAAGTGGGGCAAAGAAGTCAAAATCTCAAAAATGTTCATGAGCTCTGTGACGTTGCACTCCATATGTTTATGGAAATATGCTTATGAGTGTAAATATAATGTAGCTGAAATGTGCTTTATACAAAAGGTCTCTTGTAAGGTATCATTACAAAGCTTATAATCTACTGAGTGTGTTCATCCTATTTGTATGAATGTATCATTCCTGTATCTGAAGCTAGAAATATGAAGTATTACTCTGAAGTCCTATTGTAACTATGTAAAGTGTGGGCCATTAATGGTGGCTTGGAATATTTATGGCTCCCATTAACTAGGACAATTGGTTCTGAATGGCTCTGTTTACTCACAAATCTTCCTGGGTACGTACAGGCCAGCTCTGAAAGAATGGAGAATGAGGTCTTACATGTGATCGTGTCACCTGGTACTGGAATCCATTTTAAACCTGGTGCTTTTCCATTTAGAAGTTGGGGTGGGGACCCAGGGAGACAAAAGATTGCTGCCTTGTAACAAAGCTTATAAAGGGGACGGAACAGAACAAAGGAGGCTGCCGGTCATAAGAAATCCCCTAGTTACCACCTGACCTGGAACTAACAAGGTCTGTACCAGGGGAAACGATAGGGCCCAGACTAGAAAGGAGTCTAGTCTGTGAAAGAGGCTTATTGGAACATCTCTGAGGGTGAGATTTACCTGTATTCAGTTTCTTAATACTTTGTTCTGTCTGTTATTACTTGAAACCACTTAAATCCTACTTTTTATACTTAATAAAATAACTTTTGTATATTAATTAACCCAGAGTAAGTGATTAATACCTGGGGGGAGCAAACAGCTGTGCATATCTCTCTATCAGCTATAGAGGGCGGACAATTTATGTGTTTACCCTGTATAAGCTTTATACAGAGTAAAACAGATTTATTTGGGGTTTGGAATCCCATTGGGAACTGGGTGTCTGGGTGCTGGAGATAAGTGACTTGCTGAGCAGTTTTTGTTTAAAGTCTGCAACTTTGGGGGCGTGTACCAGACTTGGGTCTGTGATGCAGCAGACTAGCATGTCTGGCTCAACAAGGCATGGTTCTGGAGTCCCAAGCTGGCAGTGGAAAATGGGCTCAGAGGTAATTCCAGCACATCACGTGACAGTCCCAAGGGGGTCTCTGTGACCGAACCCGTCACAAGCTGAAACCCCACCAAAAAAAGTTTTGTTTGGGTCAATTGAATCATTTTGTTTCAATAATTTTCAAACATTTCATTTTGGTTTTGACCTTTTATTCTTTAGTCTTTTAGTCTAAATGTACTAACATTTTGAAAGTCATTTTGATTTAAAAAAAAAAACAATCTTTTAAAAAATGTGAAAATGGGACATCTAGATTTCAAAACTTTTTTTCCAATCATTTTTAAATCAGGCAATTAGTCAAAATTGGCCGTTTTATGAACACTTTGGTTTTGACAAATTGTTCTTTGGAAAAATTATGGTTTGAAAAATTCCTGATCAGATCTAAATTAAGCATTGGGGTAATTGACAATATTGGTATAGACGTGATGAGGCAAAGGTAAGTGTGAGCTGAGGGATACCTATTAAGGCTGTAAAGCCAGAAATCTGGAGAGTAGTGCTTGTCTAATTTTTTGGAATGAAGAGGGTTTTTTAAATGAAAATTGCTTCTTCTTTAATTATTTTTTTTTGTTCATGAAAAATTCATGCTTTTTACTTTTTTCTAGTGTTTCTGTTTTTATTGCAAATGTTATCAAAATGTTTACAGAAACTATCTTCCATAAAAATATGAAGAAATTTATGTAAATAATTTTTAAATAACTCTGCCATTATTTCATTTGCATAAATTCATGTCCTTTCCCAAAGAATTTTTTCTCCTCCTCTGTCTCTACCCCCCAAGTTTCCTCTATACAATTCTCTCTGTTTTTCCTTCTGTTTCCTTTAGCTAGATTTCCTCACCTTCCCTGTCTCTGGCTGCCCTCTTCCCTTCTTCAGTTTCTGAGTCTATCTTCTCCTTTCTGTGGCATCCATCTCTCTCACACATTTGACCGTAGCCTCCCACTAGGTGATTTCTGATCATAAAGCCAATTCTGGCTCATGGGGGAACAGAGATGTAGATAATAGGTGGGGGGAAAGATACAAGAGGGGCCAGGAAGCAAAGTAAGAGAAAAGAGAGAAGGCAGAAGCATGACCTTGTCTGAACAAAGACTGGGAAGAGAAGGACCGCAGAATGTAAAGACAGGAGGAGAGGAGAAGAAATAAAGTTGGGAAATGAGCAATTAGGTTGATGGAAACAGGACAAAAAAGATAGCACAAGGATGGGATCTGGGGGAAAGGAATGATGGGGACGCTGAGGAATAAACATTTTCTTCTTACCATCTCCTGGCTTTAGCATATCCTGGCTTTTCATGCTGGATGTAAAGAGGATGGTGGAGAGAGGCTGTCTAAGCAGCATAGGGTATCCTTTTTTCCGTAGATGCCAAAATTCTCATGTGCATTGTCCTGACCCTTTCCAAAATCATCCCCTTTCTCCTCATAATATGAATTCTTGTTTCTTACTCCAAAAATATTTCCCTGCCTAGACTTCAGGGAAAAGATAACGGCTGATTCTGATCTCACCCATAAGTTTTTACAGATATGTGTGGGGTGAAATAATCAAAGGTGACAAAATACTTCTGTTTATAGTTGAAGATGGAGACTACAAAAGATTCTAAAATGGATGCTGCTGCTGAACAGTATTTTCCAATTCAGTCTTTCACAAAAAACAGCCACACATGCACACAAGGTATATTGACAGTTAGAAATATATGAGCATCCCATGAAGCTTGACTGAAAAGCATGCAACCAAATACTTGGAAAATGTGACAATGGCAATGAGCTGACCCAAATAAAACAGACGCGGAAAAGGATGCTTAATCACCAAGATGCAAGCAGTTACATCACCATTACCCCACCACTATTGTTTTAATTGAATCAGATTCTTCTGATTAAAAGATAGGGCTATGTCGGATAATGCTTGTGAGAATTCAGAACCCAGTCCAACAAAGCATATAACCATTTGTTTAAACTGAAGTCAATGGGACTGTCTGGATGCCTACAGTTCAGAGCATGCTTATGTGCTTTGCTGGATTAAATCTGTATTCAGAAACTAAGTGTTGGCATACTCTTCATTTTGAAGAGGCGTAAAATCTAAATATGCCTAAGAAGTTGGGTGTGATTTAAAATGAGGCAAAGTTACCACTTGTGCTAAAAATTCTTTGACTGAATTAAATTTGGAGGACATCCTAAGGTACAGTGTAAGCAGAACATATAACTAATTTGTTCATCCAAAAGCTGACAAATATTTATATGTTTTGGCTCTGCAAAATAAGCTCCAAGCATTTACTCAGAAAACCTTAGCTGAGCTAGCTACAAAAAGTCCTTATAGGTATTCTCCAAATTATAAGTAGGACTTTTTCAGCCTGCAAAACCACTTGAGCTGTTTTATTTATTGCTACCAGTGCACAACATGCTAGTTTTTGTGGTGTGACCGTGAGATAATGAAGAGTGCTGTGTGTGTGTAGTATAATTTAGTTCTTTTAACCATTATCTTTATATGCTTATACCTGAACTTGTGAAGCTAGCAGTCACTTGATGCCATTATGGCTGTCAGGAATTAGTAACCAATTTTCAATTCTTGTCATCAAGCTGTGTTGGTGAGATGAAGTGGGTGAGCCAACAGTCTGTTCAAATGAGCTCCAACAAAATGTTTACTATCTTCATCAGAACAGATGATGTTACCCACCTGCAACAGTAAGCTGACAAAATGTTGCCCTTTAGTACTAGCTATTGGGAATAGCATAAAGTCCATCTGTGGTACTGAATTATCTGAATGAAGTCTGCACAGGATTCATATTTATATGCATCTGATGATGTGGGTATTCTCCCACAAAAGCTTATGCTCCAATACGTCTGTTAGTCTATAAGGTGCCACAGGACTCTTTGTCGATATTTATTTTATGTGGTTTCAGAAGCAAGAGAAATTGCTCCAAAAGTGTCCAGTTATCAGAGGTCATAATCGATGTTCTCTTACTGCATGCTACAAAACACACAAACACACTGTTTGCCCCTGTCAATCTTTCTACTTCATGAAAGGTAAAGTTCCGCTTTTGTGCTACATCTTGTGCTATGAGAGCAGCTTCAGTATTATTCTTGTAATTCTCAAGAGTTGGTCAATTATAGTATGCTGGTTGTTTGAAGCGTGAAGGATTTCCATAGGTGTAGAGAAGTTACATATTTCTCCCAGGCTTAATTCATTGCACTATAGTGCATTACAAACTATCGGAAGTTGCCATCTCACATGGTATTTCACACAATAGTTTTATCTTAAAGCTTCTGCACTGATCTTGCTACTATCAAAGTGTGGCAAACAAAGATTAACAATTGTATGGGTTATGAGACTTGTATAGGCTTGTCCCTTGGGCCCATGTATGTAGAAAAACCATTCCCAAAATTAAAAAAAGCAAAATGTTATAGTAAAGCTATGGTAAGTTATGGTAAGAGCTAAAAGTACAATATGGAAGTCTTCACTATTTGGTTGATTGCATAAAGTTTTTCCTGAAGTACACTACAGTAGAATTTTGTTAAGAAATTTCTATTCAAACTCATTAGATAAGAATTTTCTATTTAAACTCTCTAGTTATCAAAGTTTAGTCTTTTTAACTTAGAGTAGGATTTCTGTTATTTAAAACTTCTTGTCTTATAGCCACATTCTGTAGTGAAGCTGTACCAAATTAAGTGATTCCAGATTCTCTCATAATCGGTGACTATTTCACCCTCTCACACAGATGACCTGAGATAACACAAAGCACACTGAGAACATTTCACTGCATTGTGGAAAATGTAATGATACTGTTCTGTTTCCATTGTCAACAAATCCCATCAATTGCTATTGTTTCTTCTTATAATGCTTTGTTATTTCAGGGAGATGACAATCAAAGCATTATTCCTAAGCATATATCCTATGTCAGTAAAGATTTGTTTAAAGTTCCTCCTACAGTTTTGACATGTTTTGCATTTTGCCTGATAAATCCTTGTTTATTTAAGAATCTACTATTGGTGGTGACTTTTACGCTGAAAACATATTATTAAAGTTGCTGATTCTTTTCCCCTTTTTGACATGCTTTCTGGTATCCTTTATTAACAGTCCCAGAGGAAAGATTCCATGATTCAACCCTGGAAAATACCCTAAAATCTTTGTTAATCGATCCATACTACTGGAAATCACCAGTCACCAATCACCATGGAAATCATACTATTGAAAATGAATAAGGATATCTGTAATTAATATAAAATATTTCATTTCAAAATGTTCCATTACAGTGTATAAGCTACAAAAGCATAAAAGTAAAATTGGCATGCATAAAGATAAAGGTGGAATCGTCTGTTAAATGCAGGTGCAAAAATGTACCTGCATTCTAGGCCAGTAGCAGGGATTATAAATCTCAATTTCTGCAATGGTTTGCCTAAACTTGTGCAAATGAAAACAATGCAAGGTGGAATTATGGTCAGCTGACACTGCTGGTTTATTGTAAGAAATATGATTCGCTTAGTGGTAGGCTAGTAGTATCTTGCTTTTGAGAGAATTACTGAAAACTGAGAGTGATGTGTTAATTTAGTAAAAAGTGGGTTGTTTTGTCTCTCTCTCTGATTGAGAGGTGAGTCCATGCACCCTGGGGTAGAGGTCTGTACATTGATTATTTACAGTAATGGTTGGTAATAAGCATGTAGAGCTTTGGCAGGGAGAGCGTATCTGTGATCCCTATTACAAAGGGAGTTTGGAGTGGGGAATTGAGTGGTATTAAATGGGAGGAAGAAAGGGGACTTTACGTCTGAAATGTGGGTAAAGTGTGATCTCGTCTTTAGCTTGGTCTTTTATCCAGATTCTTTAATTGGGGTGTATGTTCAGCAAAAGACTCCTGAAATCTCTGCCAGGGGTGTCAGTGAAGCTTCTAACCCACACTTAGTGCAGCATTTCACAGGAAAATATAAGAAGTTACTTTGCAAAGTTGAGCTCATCAGAGCTTCCTCTGATGGCAGTGCTACAGAACCCACCCTTTGCTATGGAATTTTGCTCTAGAATGAATGTAAACTCTTGTTTGTTTCTAGCTCTAGTGGTTGAGAGGATAAAGTTGAAAATATGATGTGTTTATAACCACTGCGGTGTTGTCTGCCTAGCAGCAGGCAGCCTGAAATGATACTTCTGAAAGAGATGAGAGGTAGCTCTGAGAGGGTGTACTATAATTAGGAAGGAAAAATTAAATGAACAACTATAAAATGGGGAATAACTGTCTAGGCAGCAGTTCTACAGTAGATGATCTGGAGGTTATAGAGGATCACAGATTGAATATAAACCAGTAGTGTGCTGCAGTTGTGAAAGAGGCAAATATCATTCTGGGATGTGTTAACAGGTGCGTCATATGTAAAACACAGGAGATAATTGTTCCTCTCTACTCAGCACTGGTGAGGCCTCAGCTGGAGTACTGTGTCCAGTTTTGGTGCCACACTTTAAGAAAGATATGGACAAATTGGAGATAGCCCAGAGGAGAGCAACAACAATTATAAAAGGTTTAGAAACCCTGGCATATAAGGAAAAGTTAAATTGTGCATGTTTAGTCTTGAAAAAAGACAACTGAGGAGGGAGATGACAAGAAGTCTTCAAATAAGATAAGGGCTGTTATAAAGAGGACAGGGATCAATTCTTCTCCATGTCCACTGAAGATTGGACAAAATGTAATCAACTTAATCTGCAAGGGAAATTCAGGTTAGATATTACAGAAACTAATTATAAAGATACTGGAATAGGTTCCCCAGCAAATTTATGGAATCCCCATGACTGGAGGTTTTTAAGAAGAGGTTAGAAATAATATGTCAGGGAAGGTCTAGGTATACTTGGTCCTGCCTCAGTGCAGGGAGCTGGACTAGATGATTTCTCAGGGTCTCTTCCAACCCTGTTTCTATGAATCTTTTCTGTAAGTGCTAAATTTAATTTATCACCATATGATGATAATAAACAACATTTATAATAATCAACATTTGAACCCTTAGCTCTGTCAAATTTCCTAACTCCAGTCTTTCTCATTTCTCCCTTCCCCCTAGAGATTTGTTTCCAGCACGTTTGTAACAACCAGAACTCAGATCTTACTTAAAACTAGGCGAGTTCTCTGGGTTTTTTTTATTTTAGATTTCAGTTAAATGGTAACTTGTCAGAGAAGGAACAAGTAAACATGGTTGTGATATAATTGTGAGAGTACATTTTGGCTTAAGTGTCTTCTAAATTTTTCTCACCATGAATATATTTGAACCACACCATTTAAAACAAGTTGGTTGTGTCTATTGTGTTTCACTTTGATACTGGGCTGGCTATGCTGTTCATTAAAAGAATTTATTTTAAAGAAATTAAATATGAAAAATAAATTGGCATAATCTTAAAGCTGTGAAACAAATGAAAAAAGCTAGGAGACTGAAAGCTAAAATTCATGTTCCAAGTTTTTTGGTGCCTTACCTAATCTAGAGTGTGTGTGTTTGTTGCTTTTGTTGGTTTTCTTCATATCCTTAAAATATATATTTAACACAATACTCAGTTTTCTGTACAAAATAAATATACTATTCTAAAATAAAAACGTTAAGACTTACTACACAAAAATAATAGCTTTAAAAATATGAAATGTTTGACAAAGTTAGAGGAAAGGATACATTTGTATATCAGAGGTAATGTGTAGACTGAGATTATACATTTGCTTGCTTGGATTCAGAAGAAAAGCAGGAACTTTATTATGGCCTCAGTAGTGATCTATAGATTCTAGGACTGGAAGGGACCTCGAGAGGTCATCGAGTCCAGTCCCCTGACCTCATGGCAGGACCAAATACTGTCTAGACCATCCCTGATAGACATTTATCTAACCTACTCTTAAATATCTCCAGAGGTGGAGATTCCCTAGGCAATTTATTCCAGTGTTTAACCACCCTGACAGTTAGGAACTTTTTCCTAATGTCCAACCTAAACCTCCCTTGCTGCAGTTTAAGCCCATTGCTTCTTGTTCTACCCTTAGAGGCTAAGATGAACAAGTTTTCTCCTTCCTCCTTATGACACCCTTTTAGATACCTGAAAACTGCTATCATGTCCCCTCTCAGTCTTCTCTTTTCCAAACTAAACAGACCCAATTCTTTCAGCCTTCCTTCATAGGTCATGTTCTCTAGACCTTTAATCATTCTTGTTGCTCTTCTCTGGACCCTCTCCAATTTCTCCACATCTTTCTTGAAATGCAGTGCCCAGAACTGGACACAATACTCCAGTTGAGGCCTAACCAGCACAGAGTAGAGCGGAAGAATGACTTCTCGTGTCTTGCTCACAACACACCTGTTAATGCATCCCAGTATCATGTTTGCTTTTTTTGCAACAGCATCACACTATTGACTCATATTTAGCTTGTGGTCCACTATAACCCCTAGATCCCTTTCTGCTGTACTCCTTCCTAGACAGTCTCTTCCCATTCTGTATGTGTGAAACTGATTGTTCCTTCCTAAGTGGAGCACTTTGCATTTGTCTTTATTAAACTTCATCCTGTTTACCTCGGACCATTTCTCCAATTTGTCCAGATCATTTTGAATTATGACCCTATCCTCCAAAGCAGTTGCAATCCCTCCCAGTTTGGTATCATCTGCAAACTTAATAAGCGTACTTTTTATGCCAATATCTAAGTCGTTGATGAAGATATTGAACAGAGCCGGTCCCAAAACAGATCCCTGCGGAACCCCACTTGTTATACCTTTCCAGCAGGATTGGGAACCATTAATAACTACTCTCTGAGTACGGTTATCCAGCCAGTTATGCACCCACCTTATAGTAGCCGCATCTAAGTTGTATTTGCCTAGTTTATTGATAAGAATATCATGCGAGACCATATCAAATGCCTTACTAAAGTTTAGGTATACCACATCCACCGCTTCTCCCTTATCCGCAAGACTTGTTATCCTATCAAAGAAAGCTATCAGATTGGTTTGACATGATTTGTTCTTTACAAATCCATGCTGGCTATTCCCTATCACCTTACCACCTTCCAAGTGTTTGCAGATGATTTCCTTAATTACTTGCTCCATTATCTTCCCTGGCACAGAAGTTAAACTAACTGGTCTGTAGTTTCCTGGGTTGTTTTTATTTCCCTTTTTATAGATGGGCACTATATTTGCCCTTTTCCAGTCTTCTGGAATCTCTCCTGTCTCCCATGATTTTCCAAAGATAATAGCTAGAGGCTCAGATACCTCCTCTATTAGCTCCTTGAGTATTCTAGGATGCATTTCATCAGGCCCTGGTGACTTGCAAGCATCTAACTTTTCTAAGTGATTTTTAACTTGTTCTTTTTTTTATTTTATCTTCTAAACCTACCCCCTTCCCATTCGCATTCACTATATTAGGCATTCCTTCAGACTTCTCGGTGAAGACCGAAACAAAGAAGTCATTAAGCATCTCTGCCCTTTCCAAGTTTCCTGTTACTGTTTCTCCCTCCTCACTGAGCAGTGGGCCTACCCTGTCCTTGGTCTTCCTCTTGCTTCTAATGTATTGATAAAAAGTCCTCTTGTTTCCCTTTATTCCTGTAGCTAGTTTGAGCTCATTTTTTTGCCTTTGCCTTTCTAATCTTGCCCCTGCATTCCTGTGTTGTTTGCCTATATTCATCCTTTGTAATTTGTCCTAGTTTCCATTTTTTATATGACTCCTTTTTATTTTTTAGATCATGCAAGATCTCGTGGTTAAGCCAAGGTTGTCTTTTGCCACATTTTCTATCTTTCCTACCCAGCAGAATAGCTTAATTTTGGGCCTTTAATAGTGTCCCTTTGAAAAACTACCAACTCAGACTTGATTCCCATGGGACCTTACCTATCAGCTCTTTGAGCTTACCATTAATTACTATAATTAAGGCCGCACTGAGTTTTGCACGTAGAGATTTTAATCCTGCTTTATTTAACAGTTCGGGCATTACATTTAGTCACAAGTTTTCCATGGTTAATTTTTAGTGCATTGAGAGAGTATCTTAAAGCCACCTTTATCCCCCATACCTCCAGAGTGGTACTGCAGTTTTCATCTACACCACAGCTAAGTATCAGAACTTCATCTTTAGTTATGCTATCTTTAGTAAAAATAATTAAAGAGGTATCAAACCTCATACTTCAGTGTCTGTATTCTGTGGTATAATATTATACATAGGCTTGGCAGATTTCAATTTTTATTTTTTATCATTTAGAAGGATAATATCAATGTTTATTTTTAAGCTTTTTCAATTTTTGTTTAATTTTTAACAGTTGTGCAACATTATGGATTTTGAGCACTTTTACTGTCTTTATTAATTTAAATGTTCACAGTTGATCGGGACATTATGGTGAGGTCAGATAATTATTTTATGACAATACACCGAGGAGTCCCTAGGGGACAGTGAATCGGGGCGACCGCACCAGGGCCCGGGTTTCGGGGGTCCACGTGGGCTGGTGCGATTGCCTGGCACCTCATGGGCGGTGGGTGAACCACTGGCTGGGGGATGCAACCCCCAGCGCCGCCCCTTCCACTTGAGGGAGAGCATGCACCCAGGAGCACCATGAGGGAGAGCGTGCAGCAGCGCCGCAGCCTCCCAAGCCCAGGGAAGGCGGGGTAGTCCCAGCCCCCTGGAGCCCAGCGGCACCGCCGAAGCAGAGCCCTGGCGGGGCAGAGTGTAGGTGGGGCCACACCTGGCTGTTTGGCGTGGTCAGTCACTTCCACCCCAGGCCCTCACCCTCCTAGGGATGGCACTGACAATACATGCTGAGATTTAAAAAGTTAAGGTTTTATAACAATTAAAACACACATTGTCAACATCATATGTCAAAATATACAAACTAAAATGTCCTTAAATCAAACTCTAATACATTCTCAAGCAGCATTTTTCTTATTTTGCTTATCATTACATTTTGATTATCAATGGGAATATTTTTGTCAGTTTGTGTGTACAGGGTGAAATCAAAGTTTACCAATGTTAACTGATAAAAATCTAATCCTTATAAGCTTAGTTTTACATCTGGCCAAACACATGATTTCTTGCCTGCCTATGAGAGATCGTTTGTGAGCTAGACAGACCATTTGGTCTGGTATTACAATCCTTATGTTCATAGAAACATACGTAAACAGAGGTACATCTCAGAAGAGAATATCATTGAATTTTGTCTGTTTAAACTTCAGAAATAACCATTATTTTCACTACTTTTCTTAAAAAATAAAAAATGTGTAACAATATTAAAACATTGCTAACTTAAAATTTGGCATTTAGGTGACTTTCTGTTGCCTAATCATCTTTTAACTAGTTCTTTCCACTCAGATTTCACGTTCCTTTTTTCATCAAAACCTGATTCTCTCTAGCTATTAAATGCTTATATATGTAATTGTAAAAATCAATTAATTCCATTGTGACAGTTCAAGGTAGTCTATGAGAACAGGTCCTGGGGGATTGCTAACTCTCATTACCGTTACTGGGAGTTATCCACGTAATTCCCTTCACAGTGATTTGCAAATCTACCCCTCATTTAATGCTTTAAATATTATTTTTGTTCAGTGATAAAACTGGAAAAGATCCTGGTAAAAGCCATGTTTTATCTGCTCATTTCATTTGCATTGCTACAGGAACTGAATAGTTTCAAATGACAAGCCATTGATTCCAAAGCTATAGAATTAGGGATAATTCATTGTTCAGTTGAAATACCAATTGGTATGTTTAAGTGCTCTCAGACGGTCATCAAAACTATCTTCCCTGAGATACTGGATTATTACCTTGTTTACTTCAATATTTATTTTATCATCACATTTCTTGATAAACATAAATTAATTTGCAGTGCACTCCAAAATCATTAAGAAAATATGTTAAGTAGTGTCAGTGAAGGCATTCATGTCATAACTATGTCAAAACCGAGATATTATTCGCCAGATTGTCATTTAGTGTAAATTGGCATCGTTGGCATAAACTGAAGTCAATGGAGCTATGATTTACACTAAATGAGGATTTGACCCTAATTTTCAAAGAAGACGTGACTCATTGTTTATCATTAATTCAAGATTAGAAGAAATGTGGATAAGGATAAAAGGAAGACTGACATGTTTTGTGGTGTTAGTCCTTCATTTTCAGGACATCAGTGATGCACACCAGGATTAAAAAATTTCCAAACCTCAGGAGCCTAAGTCTCATTGAAAGGCAGTGGGACTTCAGCTCCTGTCACTTAGTTGCTTTTGAAATTTTAACCTGATCCCAACCCACCCCTTGGCAAGCAAATGATATGTGAAAGGTTCTTCAAATGGAAAGAGAAGCAGCTGGATGTTTGAGAGGGACATTTTGTGAAATGTTGTAAGTCTGATATGTGTCAAAACAATTTCCACAGCCCTTTTGAGAGAGATCTTTATGCATTCTTCATCAATGATATCTTCAGTGCCTCCTTAGTCCATCTCTTCATTGAAAGTGAAAAATTAGTCACAATTTTGTAATATGGAAGTGTAATATTCCTTATTGTCAAAGTGTTGGGGAAATCACCTTTCAGCTGCATTCTGAATGGATATGAGTAGAAGACATCATTTGTCAAGGCCAGAAAAAAGAATGTGTTGTAATCAAAGCCTGGAGTTTAGTTCTGTGACTTGATCCCATGCTACCTTAAACTTAATAGCACATCGAACATCTGACAGAACAGACCTAATATTGCTTTCTGTACTGTACAGTTTTGTGGCCATGTTGTATTAGCAATTTAAATAAACTTTAAATTGTTATTCCTGTGGAGGGGAGACAGCTAATTGCACAAAAGTTATGGGCATTTTGTCTTATTTAGTGAAAATGATCTTGATAATAAAATAACATATTTTTTTTACTATAAAGATAGATGAGTGACTAAAATCAATATGTTGTGATTACAATCTGGTCTAGTGAAATTATTTAGACAAAATAAGTACCCCCATTTCTAAATTACAGGATTGGATTACTGTAAAATAGCTTATCAATTCTTGGTCTCTTTCATTATCTTATACAATATAAAAACTAACAATTATTTATTCAATTTGTAAAGTGATTTCACGTCTAACTAAAAGTGCCAGGTTGATACTTCTTGGATTGAGGTCTGAATCCCATGATTATCCATACAAAGATATAGCAATGGGATTGCAAACTTCATCACTCTTTTGATATTCCTCAAACCTGACCCTAAGGGGCCACTTCCATTGCTGTAAGAGAATTCAGTCTTTATACCATCAGGTTATGGCCGTTCTAGTAGGAGTGCCATTATGGGTTTTTTTATTATGTAAATAGCTGTCTGACCGAAATAGATCAAAGTTCCCCATCTTGTTTCATATAGATCCATGAACAGTTATCAAATTCTAATATGTTTGTCACTGCCAACATTGGTTAGATTTCAGTCAGTGACCATTTATAAAGTTCATATATATTTAGATAACTTTATAAACACTTGGAGGTAACTATATATAATCTGATGGATTAGGCCTATTAGAAACAAATCCAAACCTGTTTCATTAATACGTTCAATGTAGTTTATATGTTTTAGATTATTAGAATTTTAATGAGACCTCACTCTCACTTACTGACAGCAAAATCTGGGAGAGACTTGTCTCATGTATCATTGGTAAAAATGGAGATCCGGCCATGCAACTCATTCTATATCTATATTTTATATTCAGTTCCATCTCACCCCACACGCACACACTGTATATCCCCAACTGCCCCCAACCTACTTTAAAAATATATATTATTTCAACAGTTTAGACCATGACCCCCTCTCTATATAAGCCCTCTTCCTCCTGCTATTCATTGGGTTAGGAGACCACTGGAACTCCAAAGGTTATCCCGCTTCTATCCAGGAGGTAGAAGTGGATCCCTGCTGGTGTTATATATAAAATGTCAAAGTCCACTGCTAATCTTCACCTTATTGGTCTCCCTGACACCCATGTGCCCTGTCAAGTCCATTCAAAATGCAGTCACTAAGACAATCTTCCTTTCCTGTTGATCTGATCACATCACTCACCCACTTTGGGATCCTCCAGTGGCTCCCACATTTGTCATACATCAACTTCAAATTTATCGTCTTCAAGGCTCGACATAGCTATGCCCTTCTCTCTTATTTTGTCACCTTCTCTCTCCTGGTGATGTAAGCCTTCATGCCCCATTTATATGCTTCACCCATGACCATCTAGAACTGTTTTGCAGATCACACTATGTATGGGAGATGCCTTTGTGAGCTACTCTCATAAGCCACTACCCTCTCTTCATTTAAGACACCTCCTGAAGAACCATTTTTGGCTGCTACCCCTACAGAAAATTAGGGCCCAATTCAGCAACCTCCTTATGACACCTGTCTAACTTAAAGCACCTGAGTAGTCCCAGTACCTTGCTGAACTGACACCTAGTTGACTAAGTCATCTACTTATCCAATTTCACTTATTCAGCTCATATATGCAATGTTCATCTGTATTATGGATGAAGGAAATATAGAGAGAGGGACATGAAAATACTGGAATTTAAGGTGGGCACTAGTGTGGGGGGAAAAGACTTCAGGATTGAATTGTGATGAGAGGGTGGGTGTGGAGGAATTTAACATATAAAACTTAAAAACAAACAACCAGTACGTCTATAATCACCCTGATAATTTTGCTTGTGTATGTTCCTTCCTACCCCACTTTTTCTGTGCTCTTCAGTATAGAGACTGTGTTGTCACCTAAGTTTGGAAACCAGCTGTAACACTGAGGATGCTGCTGCCATCTGAATAATAGAAAATACCATGTAGCATAACAGCTATTTAACTCAAACAGTTAGATACATATCAAAGAGATAATAAAACCACAGGGCAGCAATCAGGGATTTTAATTTCATTTTAACCCTTTAAAATTCTTTTTGAAACAAAAAAAGGAAAAATGATTTTCCTTTAAATCCTGACTATTGGAAGGGCCATTTGGCTATTTCACTGCATGAGTGAGTGTTTTCCTATTTATAAAAATAGCTAAATGTTGCTCAACCAGTTACGTTATCAGCTAATAAAATGCTTTTCAAAGCACAGAAGCTAAACCTTAATGCACATATATTTTCTTAGTCAATCACTGCTTAATTAACATAGTTGACCATCCTGTCCATTTACCTCTACATGAAATGTTTGATTAACCAGAAGGTACTTAGGATTCAAACACAATCTAAATGTTCTCAAACTTACAGTTATAAATCACAAACAAATAATAATTAGCAACAGAATGTGCCCACCCCTACTCAAGTACACAAAGGAAGAGAAAGGCAAGTTTCAAGAAGCATCCTCTTATTACACTCCTCTGCAGAGGTCTGGTATAGTCTTACTGGAGAGCACCCACATTGCTATCTGCCGCTAACATCAGCTACTCAAAAGAATGCCTCCCACCTGAATGGGGTGTGAAGCTGCCATTGCAGTTTTTCCTTCATGGGAACAGACCGCCGAGACCCCTAGATTTTGGCTGAATCAGAGTTCTTGCGGCAGCAGAGCCTCTTTGCTCCCTGCAACAGACTTTTGCCTGCCAAAATTAGAATTTTAACTTCAGAACTCTTTATCTCTACACAATAATGGTCTACTACTAAGTGCATGGTAGCACAAATAATGGGCTGTATTTTGCCACTTTACCTTAAAACAAAAAAGTCTACAAAATGCTTTAACATCAACTGTTTTAATGCTGACAAGATCCTCAGTTTTCTTGATATGATTTTGTTTTTCCTATGAGTTGTCCAAAATCAAAAATCAACATACTAGTGATGTGTCAAGATAGCAATAAAATTAACGTTTTGTCCTACCTCTGAATTTGGCATGGAAGCAGAAAATATCAAGTGATAGCACAATGCTGCAAAAAGTCTTGAGTTGTGGTGCAATTTAAAATAATAAGTGGCAATACACAAGTGTTTTCTCACTGTTCAGTGAAAGATGATTTCAAAGAACTCTCTAACCCACTTCCTATTTCTTTTGCCCTTGGTCTGCTGACTAATATTTGCATTTCTCCTAAAACAACATATCTTCCTCCCTGGATGGAAATTCCTGATAAATGCTTTCCGTTGAACTTCCTTCAGCATCTACATTAAACAACACTGATGCCAGGGATCATTTCCTGAGGTCTTTGCTTTCTACTTTCTGAATAACATGCAGTATCCTCAAGAGTCCATCATGACTGCCTGCTACCAGTATTTTTGTTGTTCAGTCTTGGGAAGATTTCCAATCTTAATTATAATTATTTTAGGAATTGCTCCAGAAATGGTCTCCTGGTTATTCTTTTGGGAACTTCTGACTATAAGTTAAAGGAAAATAAAATGACTTAATCTAATAAGCTACTATTCTTAAACAAAGATTCATACATTAAGCCAATTCTAGGGATAACCTTAAGAATCATCCTACCTTGGTTAGGAGTATAGTTCTGAAATATTTGCAGAAACATTTTGAAAATAAAATGAAACTCATTGTTTTGGGGTTTCATGTAAAAGCTTGTATCTGAGACAATAGTCATTGAAGTCTTTGCTTAGGTTTCAAGTTTTGAGAGATTTTTTTTTTTTAAACAATCCAAGTCAGACTGAGTAGTTATAACTGAGTTTTGTTTTGTGTTTCAGGTTCAAATGAACCCAAAATACAAAGTGAAACTGGAGTGGTACCAACCAAAACAAACTGAAATCAAAGGAAGTGTTCATAAAACCCACATCATGTGAGTTCAAAGTTTCACAGTACTGTAAATTTAGCCGTTATCATATACATTTTGTTCTCTCAGATAATAGCTCCCAGAAAAACAACCATAAAAGGTAAAACTCCAGAAAATAGTAAAGATGCAAATAAATTGGACTGAAACACCTAACACAGAGGGTTTGGGGCTCCATCGGTAGGATGTGTTGTGGCTGCTTTGAAAGGCAGGGAGGTGAAAGGGGTAGCAGCTCTACATAGCATGATTTCTCTTCAGACCTGTTGGAAAGAATCTGTGCAAGATAATGCTGACCACTTTAGCGTTATCTTCCCTGCAATCCCTATGTGCACTGTCAAAAAATTAGGGGATGAGGTGAAAATATTTGTATTTCTGTAGCACCTACGGCAGTGGTCTCCAACCTTTTTATGCACAAGATCACTTTTTGAATTTAAGATCAACCCAGAATCTGCCCTGCCCCTTCCCCAAGGCCCCGCCCCACTCACTCCATTCCCCTCTCCCTCCATCACTCGCTCTCCTGTACCCTCACTTTCACCGGGCTGGGGCAGGAGGTGAAGTGCAGGCTCTGGGCTGGGGCTGAGGGGTTTGGAATGTGGGAGGGGGCTCCAGGCTGAGCCTGGGGCAGAGGGTTGGGGTGCAGCAGTGAGGGGTGCAAGCTCTGGTAGGGAGTTTGGGTGCAGGGGTCATATGGTTACACTGAACCCAATCTCATCAAGTCCACTGGACATTTCATGAATTTTACCTTTTATTAGTGTCATTTGTGGTTTATAAATCCAAAATCCTTCAGGGATTGTCACAAATCAGTGTAACATTCTCAACTGTGGGGTGTGCAGCGGCTGACTGCTAGCACGTCTCTGCAGCCCCTGGGCGGGAGGGGACACGGGTCTCCGTGCGCTGCCTGCACCCTCAAGCGCTACCCCCACAGCTCTCATTGGCTGGTTCCCTTGCTAGGGGTGGGGGCAGCATGCAGAGCTGCCTCACCCTCACCCGTCCTCCCAGGGGCTGCAGAGGCGTGCCACAGCTAGACACTTCTGGGAGCAGCATGGACCCAAGGCAGGCAGGCAGCCTGCCTGAGCCCTGCTGCACCGCTGGACTTTTAGCAGCCCAGAGGTCACGATCAACTGGCAGCAGCTCCAGGATCGACCAATGACCTACGGGGATACAGTCATGGACCAGGATCCCACTGTGCTAGGCACTGTACATACACACACAAAAAGAGAGAAATAGGCCAGGGTCCCTGTCAGTGCAGTTCCCAAGAAAGTAGAAGGGGAATCAGGGCACAAGGGGTAATCCAACAAATCCAGTCACATTGGATTGCTTGGTGTCCACAGAAGCATTCCTGTTTGTCCTGGACCATTTTATTAGGTGGGGAAAAGAGAAACTCAGCAAACTCAAAGTGAGATAAGGATGAAACAAAATATGGCTCCTTCAGTTTTCTTCAACCAGCTTTAGTCCCCTGCACACTGAGATTTCAGCTGCATGTCACTTAAACGTTACATGACTAAATCCCTATGCATCAGTGACTAAATCCGTATGCATCAGGATGTGACTATACCCTTAGTATGCATCCCAACTGCAGGTTTTGATGGTAATATGCTGTCACAAGCACAACTGAATGTTTCTTGAGAAGCTGTAACAATTTTTATGGGAACAAAACAGAATATGGTATGTGCTTCTCTCTCTTTTCCCAAACAGAATTTTCATGACTCTATTCTCCTTGCATGACATGGCCAGGGAAAAAGGGTTAGAAGCAGCTCCCACTTCATTCATCCTCCATATGAAACAAAAAAAGCATCTGATGACAGGTGAACCTGAGAAGGTTTGGCACTTCAGTTTAGATAAGTATGTGAGCTTTTGACGTTTATCAGAAACTTATTGGAATTTATCTAAGTAGTTTTACCTCGAAATAGATTTGGAACTCTAAGGAGAACAGGCTGTCTGATGATCTGACCAGGTAGAAAATGCCACAGACAGATTTTTTTTCCAGTATTTTACACAATCTGTTTCTGACTATTTCATGGACCCTTTCTGAGCTAAAGTAGGCAGAGTAGAATTAAGACAGGCTCCACAAAACTGAGCCCTGCACTGATGTGGGGGTCCATTGACCCATGAAGCTGAACTGAAATATTTTAATTTGTGAGATCCATCAGAGAACTCTGGAGTCTATGGGAATCGGGGAGTAGCGAGGGAACCTTGGCATTTGGGTTCTGCCTTCCACAATTGCAAATCTGCTTCTTGCCTCTGCCCCTGCCTCTTTATTTCTTCTCTCAAAGGACAAGTTGCAAGCTCCCTCTTATGAGTGCTGCAGGTACACTAAATGGTGTACCTGCACCACATCCTCCACCACCCTGACTAGCCCAGAAACCGTCTTCTATTGGCCAGGGCTGGTCTGAAGGTTGGTGTGCACCTCAGGTCACTTGAGAATAATTTGTGAGCCAGGGGGCCTGACGGAGGAGGAGAGGTGCAATAATGGGCAGCCAACATGATTTGTGTGTCAGTGGCAAAATGTGCTGGAGATGGTTTATGTGCCTGCTTTTGCCTTCACTCTGTTACTATGAAACACCTCAGTGAACCAACCAAATGATGCTGAGGGCCACCACCAAACCAGAGCAGCAAAAAAGCATAAATCTGTTGAGTGGGGGAGAGGTTACAATCAAAGAGGGAAGGAAGAATAAGAAAAACCTTGGGACTCAGTGGGGGTAAGAACAAAAGAGAAGGGAGTTCTATGAGAGAGATAATGGGGGAAGAGGAGAAGAAAGAGCTTTTAGGGCTGAAGGGGAGCAATGCAAATGGAGAAGAAAGGCCCTTAGTACTCCTAGGTGTAGGACATTGAGGCAAGGAGAGTAAGAGGGGCCTTTTGGGGCTTGGTGTGAGAAGCAATGTAGGGGAAAAAAGCACTTTGCTTATTTAGCTCATAGCTCCATACTTCAAGGGAAAGCCAGGTTTTAATAGTTAGAATGCTTTTGTTACCCCCCAAAAATGCTGAAAGAAGAAATTTTAACACTTGCCTCCGTGGTTAGCGTTGCAATCTTACTGTGGGCTCTTCTAATTGTTAGCCAAGAGGATGATCAGAATGAACCAGAATTCTAAGGCTTAAAAAAAATCCCTAGAAAAAAACTCAAGTTAAAAAGAAATCTTAAGGTTACAATGGAGTTGAGTGAAAAAAAATCTGTTTCCTATTGCTTCTTGAACAGATAACAGAAATTATTTTTTTCAAAAAATGTGTGAATGTCCTCTGTGAATTATTCTTTCACAATGCACAGGTTACAAATAATCTTTTGTGAAAAATTGCAAGTCAGAATTTGTTATATAATTCACTTTGTATTGTTACTGTTCTCTGGTTGAATGACTTCCATCATTAGCTAGTGCAAAATGGAAATTTTGAAATAGAAAATAGAAGTCTTAATTAGAGAGGGATTTTCAAAAATGCTCAGGCTTGCCTCTCCTTCCATCAAGATCAGTGGGAGTTTGACTTCAGTAAGAGAAGAGTTGAGCCAACAGGAGCATTTTTTTGAAAATTCCAACCAAAGTAAATATTCTTATGCAGTCTTAAAATTTGTTTTTTCCAAATTTGAGCACTTTGGGAGAAGCAAACCCAAAAGATAACACACAGAGTTGAAATGGAAGTTGCTATGTCTAATGGCTAGTTACATATAATATTTTCTACTATTCATTAAGCTTTAATCACAGATTTAGCATAAATACAAGAATCTCTTGGTTGGGTTGTACCTGTATCAAGGCCCCATTTCTTAAAAACTAAAAAGGAGATTAAGATCAATGTCAGAGAAGCAGTAGCACATTGTACTACATTATATAAGATATAGTTTTGCAAATGTACTCAGTACTCCTTCTTCCTGAGTTGAGGGAGATGAAGTATGTCAAAGAAGTGACATGTTTGATTTATGAGCTAGAGAGGAAGGCTGCTAACCTTGCTCCTCTCTAGTACCATGGCTGTCTGATTAATGGAGTGTCATTAGTGCCAGTCTTGAGAACAATGTGTCACACCTTCCAAACTAACAAAAGGTAGTCAGCAGAACTAGTTTGGCGGGGGGAGGGGGGAACTAGAGATAAAAGGAACCTGATTTCAGAATTCACATAGTAATTAATGCCAAAGTTCTGCCATCCTTGCTCACAGTCAATAGTAATTTACTCTGTGAGTAGGTGCCTTAAAATAAATGAATCTAATTCTGAAACAACTTACTCTGTAATTTGAATAAGGGTGGCAGGACCTGATCTCCATTGTTTGTTCATTTAAATGTTGCCATAGAATCAATAATTAGTCTAGTAATTTCTTTCCAGAATCTAAAGCTGCCTTGAACCGGTGGAAAACTTTCTTATAGGATACTGTCAAACCGAAGGAATAGACATTCCCTATTGTTTAGTTAAGATTGTTTAGACTTTATAGAATTGCTTTAGTTTGCTTGCAGTATATAAGAAGTAAGATAAAACATAGGACTCTATTAAGTACAGTAACTCCTGACTTAACATTGTAGTTATGTTCCTGAAAAATGCAACTTTAGGCTAAACAATGTTAAGTGAATCAAATTTCCCCATAAGAATTCATATAAATAGGAGGGGTTAGGTTCCAGGGAATTTTTTTTTGCCAGACAAAAGACATTATATGTGGTTTGACTCACAGCTGTGACTAGGTAAGTGAATATCCTCTGGCCCCAGAGCTCTGGCTAGGGTGTGGGCCAACAACACCCCCACTTCTACGCCTGAAGAGTCCTCCCCAGGCAAGCTCTGTGGGTTTGGGCACGACATGGAAGCCAGGCGGGGCAGGCAAGCGGCAACACATAGGAAGGGATACTGCTGCATCCTTCCCCAGCACCCGATTGGGATGTCTCTGCTGGTCTCTGAGCAGCAGATCACACAAATGCCTGCTCCAGTTAGTCACTGAACCCCCCCACACACACCCCGGAGTGCTGGAGAGACCAGTTATCTCCTAAGGGAACCAATCTGCTAGGTTGCATGGTACGCTTGGGACACACAATGCAGAGGCATGGGCCTCTAGATCCCTGCAGAGCTGGAGACAGCCATAGGCTTATGGGGCCACAGGGCACTGACTTTTCAAACTGCTGCGGGGTGCTGGACCCCTGGCTCTTCCCTAAGCCCCGCCCCCACCCCGCCTCTTCACACCTAGTTCCGTCCCCCTCCCCTGAGCGCACCATGTCCTTGCTCCTCCCCGCTCCCTCCCAGCCTCCCTGCACAATGCAAAACAGCTGATTGCGGCGGGCAGGAGGCACAGAGAGGAGGGGGAGGCGCTGATCTGTGGGGCCCACTGGTGGGTGGGAGGCACTTGCGGGGGTGGAGGGTGTTATAATAAAACATTGCACAACTTTAAACGAGCATGTTCTCTAATAGAACAGTGACTTAATAATGAAAGAACATTAACCAGGGCAACTTTAAGTGAGGAGTTACTGGATTATATGTATAATTTCAGGCAGTGATTCATTTTGGAAACCAGAGGGAAGAATTAAGATATAATTTAGTCACTCATAACAACTATAATTTATCTCATTAATACAAATGGTATGAGTGTTTATTGATTTAATACATTTTGAGTGTATGTATATAGATGTTACCACCTTAAGTTGCATTTGTTCCAAGGAGTACCCAACTCTTCTGTGGGAGTGTAGAGTAGTGCACTCTGTTGCTCAGTCTTCACTATGATGTTGTCTTTGTTAAAGCATTTTTAATATATATAATACACTTTAAACATTAAGAATAAAAATTTGCATAAGTGTTGCCTGTTCAAATGTCAAGCCTCACTACAAGGCTAAAGCTAGATGAATAATATTAATCACTTTAATCAATGAATATAAAACAGCTTTTAATAATTTTTTTGAATATTTGCTATCATTTACTCAGTTTATAGTTTGTTTTTTACATGTTCAGATTTATACTTTTACTTTCCTCCAAAAGTATTCAAGTTTGTCACCTTCCAGGTCTGTGCAAAGTTCCCATTAAAAGGAAAATTCTGGAAGAATTTTGAACAATGGAGCTACTTTTGACATCTCCCTATTAAGGTAGAACATTTGTAGCTGTAAGGGGTGGTAACAGCAGCTACAAGGTCATAAATATGATTAAGAATAGTTATCAAGTTGAAACCTAAAGAGACTTCAAGTAATACATTGTGTTATTTGGGGACTATATGCGTGCTTTTTTGCAATGTATTCATAACATTATTTGATAATTGTCTTGATTAAAAAAAAAAGAATAAAATATTCAACAACATTTTCCCATTGTTTGTCCTGCTCTACTGTATCCTGCTTTAGGCTCAATGACTTCAATGAAGTACGTATTTAAATGCCTTATTGTATTGGCATCTTGATGATCACAAGCTATTGATATGAAAGAAAAGTGCATATGCATATTGATAACTGCGCATTTCTTTACAGTTATATTTAATGGTATTTTGGCTACACCCATCCTAATGATATTTAAGTGCCTGTTAGGCTTAACAATTTGCAGTTTAATTATGAAAACAACTTAGTATGTGAGTCACCTGCATGCTAAGAACTAGAATGAGCTTTATATTAAAACAAAAGATATTAAGGTAATCCTTCCAACATAGTATGTAAAAATAGTTTGTTACTCTAAATGTTGTAGAAGATCTGGAAAAAAATATAGCAAAAGATATTGCACATAAAGAGAGAGATTTTTAAGAAATAAAGCTAACTGTATTAACCCCTTGAAGTATGTGTCAAAATACTCACCTGACACTACCTTTAAGTATGTGTCAAAATACTCACCTGATGCTACCTTTAAAAATTCTTAAATTATTTTTTGGGACAAACACATTTTTCCCTAGCACACCTCCGTCCTACTGATGATTATTTTTGACACTGTTCTGCAATTTCAGACGTTTATCAGTTCTGTTAAATGTGATTTTTTTTAGACGAAAGTGGAGGTAAGCTGTGAATACAGTAGATATGTAAAGTTACTATTTATGTAGCTTGTTGTGACACTTTTATTACTTCCCCTACAGAAAGATTCTGAAATATATTCCCCTTTAAATATGGCCCACATAGGTTTTGTATTGATGGAGTTATAATAATAGAATTGCCAAATGTCTCGGGTTACATAGCATGACATATTTTAGTTCATGTACTGAAGCACATTTACACTAAAACTGCTGTGGCAATCGATACAGAATTGCAGTGCTAGAACACCAAGAATTATTTTTAAATCCTAGTAATTTATCCTAAAAGACTGCTTAGTCAATATTAAATAGCAATGTAGGACTGCTGCAGTATAGCCTTATTTTATCATAATGTAAAAAGTTGATTTGTATTTGTTTTTATATCCTCCAATATAATACAAGAATGTCAATTTTAAACACTAAGATTGCATGCCTATTTTCTTATTGGTTATAAATTAAATAGGTATGTAAGGTAATAGTTGAAATTGGTTTGAGGCAAAATAAGTGCTGCCCAAAACAAAATACTTTTCTCAACTAAAGTAGTAATATTTTAAGAAAATAATTTACAGCTAGTGCATCCATCAAACTGAGCTTTCAGAAGGTTTTTTACCATTTGTATTTGTAGTATTGCTGTCTTTAATGTACAATGCACAGGCTTTGATTTATGGGTGAGTGCACACAGTTACTTCTAGAAAAGTTGTACAATACTCCATGATGTCAGTTTGTTGGGAGTTCACTTAATTATAGTCACCCTTGGCTTGAATGTGTTTGTACCCCTGAGTTTCACTTTGAGTTCTGGGTTTGAATGAAACCAAAGATGTACAGCCATCTGGGGACAGTTTTGCTTTATCTGGAAAAAAAAAACACCAAGTTTCCCCCTGAAATAAGCCAGGTCTGGCTTAGTCACAGTTCAGCTCAGGTTCTCCAAAAGTTTTGTTAAATCTGGCAAAACATTCTGGGAAAACAGGACATGTCTAATTGTTTTTTATCTTCTGTGCTGTCAAGTAGGCACCAGTATTTTGTCACCATCTTCAGAGCATAATCCCCTTTTCCCCCTAATGTTTTATTTCTCTCTACCAAGATATAACATTATTTGATGCCATTCATTCACTAACAGTCAGAGTATATGCAGGTCTGCTAAGCAAGATGATGGATAATGAGACAAAATAGTTGTTTCTTTGGAAATCCAGGAAAGAGTGAAAAGGAAATAGGCAAGGCAGGAGACGGAACAAGATGGAAGCTGCAAGCTGGAGCTCTGTACAGTAGTGTTGCTGAGCACTGCTGTTTCTTTACTTCATGTTTTGCAATTTAAAATAAAATTCCTAGCAACCACCAGTGCTACTGTCCAAATCAATAAAAGACTTAATATTCACAGACAAGAGCCTGTATCTATTAAGGGCTTGTAATTGGATTGAAATGGAAATGCAAATAGCCAGAGCTCAAACCAACCAAAAAAAAAGAAGGAAGAAAGAAAGAAAGAAACCACCACCGCAATACCCCATCCATGTATGGCTGATAAAATGACTATACCTCCTCTTGCTGGATTTTGACATGGTTGCAGGGATGTACATATTTGCAGTCTCCAGGTTTGCATGTAGCTGTTCATTATCTCCCAGATTACTATTTCCCTATTCATTTCTTCATGGATAATTTATTATTATTTCTAAAAAGCATTTATAAACTTGCAGTTTTAAGATCAGTACTTCTTAGTGCAACTGAAATAAATAACCACAAGTGTTGCATCCAATGAACGTACATTAGCACTTGGCACCACTTTTTGCTTGAATTCAATATTCTTCCTTCCTATTGTGTGTTCTTTTGAATTCTTAACCCTCTGGGGACGCACTGACCTTTCCATTAGTCACAAAATGTGTGTGTGTATTGGACATCTATATGCTCATCTTGATAACCCTTAGAGATGCTTATTTATCAGTGAAAGATTCCTCAAAAAAAATCTCCCCTTCAGTGTATTGATAGGCTCAAACCAAAACCCTAGATGTAAACATCCCAAACTTCGTAGGTGTAGTAAGAGGGAGTTGGGAATCTGTATTTTGCAGCTGGCCTTAACGCTGTAAGATTGCAAATACTTATCAGTGTTTTGAGTAAACAGGACCTGTTGTTTTCCAAGAATGATTGAGAATTTATTGCAAAATATTTTTTTTTACATTTCAGCTTAAAGAGACTATTCTGTGTTCAGTTAGACATCTTTAATTGAGAGTATTCAATTAAGAGAGTGACGTTGAAATTGACAGTTGGTCCATAAATAAAATCAATCCCCTGTTCAGCACTGTCTGGCCCTAAAGGTTATTTAAATTTGTTTTCTGTTAGTAAATGCCAGCGTGAGACTTTAGACGTGCTTTACGTGTAAATGAGTGGAGGAATGGCACCGTGATCTTTCTGTCTAGATGTGTGATTAGCCACATATTTATGTATGCAAATGTTGTTTTTAGACTGGCTTTAGTAATGTAAGACACCTTAAAAATATATGTAATTGTATTTAATTTGTTAATTAAGAATACACAATGCTTCTAAATTTGTAGCGGTGTCTATGCCCTTCATTACCATATTAATTATTGTGAGGCACTGGCATAGTACTGTGATGAAAGCCATATGTCTGAGCAAGGTGCAGTCATAACTGCAGCAAGGAGGGCCACATAAGTACCTGGTACCTTGCAGGATCAAGCTCTTAAACGTTGAACTTTTGAAAAAGCAACAAATCTCTGCTTAGAGATTGAAAATGCCTCTGTGCACATTGACAATATATACACTTTTATTTTGCAGGTGTATGCAGAAAGCAAATCTACACTGAAGTGCATTTTTGAAGTAAATTTATTACAGCTATTCTGCAGGAAGCCCACTTTGTATTGTAGCCTTTACAAGCCACTGTTTTTATTTTGGGATCATCATTTAGTGTAATGCAACACAGGTCTTCCCTCAACCGACCTCTGCTCCAGGGATGAGATTTGGCATTTGTTGTCTATGGGGCAACCTCAAGTGTTCAAATATCAGCCTTCTCTTCCCCCTGCCCCTCCTCCCCAAATAAGATTAATTATTTTAAGCCAGATTTTTTTAAAATAATATATTTGGGGTACTTTTAATTTGCCTTTTGTTTTTTGAACCTATGGAGTTTGTTTCATGCTTTTCTCCATAACCATAAGGTCTAGAAACTTACTTCTTTAAATGAAAGCTGAGATATTTCTGTAATTTCATGACTCCAGAAGCTGGGGCTTTAAGAAAAACTACAAATATAATAATGCAAGAGTTTCCATTATTATTTGAGTGTGCCCTGAAGAGTGCTCTTTGAAGAAGAGCTCTTTGAAGAAGTGCAATTTTAATTCTGAATTTCTGGACATCTAATATATTTGTGTTTAGGAGATAAAGTTTTGAAAAGTAATCCAAGTACAAAAGATTGACATGTGCCTCTTACCTGAATTTCATATTAACAAAGGATTTTGTGGAAGAATTTTGTTTTTAAAGATACTAAGATCCACTAGAAAGGAGCCTTTTTATTGCAGACCCTAGGAGCATGTCAAAGAAATGACTGTTCTAATCCTTCAGATCTTAATGGGTTTGATGGGGAAATACCTCCTTAGTTTGTTGGTCACAAAATCTTTTGTTGATCAGTTTGCATCCACCATCCCAGGAGAGGGAGTCCGGATGTTGCACACCATTTAATCTCTGTAGAACTTCTAACTCCTCATATTTGGGATCCTTGCATGCAGACCATAGGCTAGGAGGTGTGTCCAAGTGTGGCTTTCCTGTCAACTTCCTAAAAGAGCTGTTTTTATAAACTCTGAATTTCTCTATAGCAAATAAAATTCCGTGATTGACCCTGAAACAGACTCTTGAAAAATCTTTCTTATAAATTATTTTTAAAAAATTTTGTAGTTGATCTACTGAAAATATTATAATACCTGACATCAGTCTTCACTAGGCTATCATGAACTGCCATTTGTCATTTCTTTGAGATTTACCTGTCTATTCTCTTATCAGAGTATAATCTGCACTAGATGTTAGTGTTTGTGAGGCTAGTTTTCATTTTCTTCTGTCAAGGCCCTGGGAAAGGACAATCCTGGAGGTAAGAGAAATATGAGAATTAGAGAGAGTGTCAGTGGAAAGATGCATTTTATTTTTTCTCTTAAGAGTTCACATGTTGAAAAACAAAATGAAATATCTGTCATCGCGAAAAATGAGATAAAACAACCCCTAAAGTAAAATAATGTTTTAAGAATTCTTCTCTGCAAAATTATTTTCCTACTATTTCCCTATGTTACCACACTACTAGGTTTTTAAACTTGGCAATCAACCGGAAAGAGTTAAATAAAAATTTCTTTTCCTCACCTTAGACTCAGATTAATTTTTATTTGTTCTCCAGAACTGATCAAAAAAATAGAGAGAACTAACCATTTCCTTATGTAGGCTCAGTTCCACTAAGCGCTTCTGCACATGATTGTCTATACCTAATCATCAAAACAGTTAAGAATGTGTTTAAGTTTAAATTGATTTGTTGAAAGAGGACCATATTGGATATGTGGATAACCTGGCAGTGGCCACAAAACAAAACTTTTTTTTCCCCTAAGCAATTTTGTTGCCTCTATCTATCTTTGACATTTATCAGTACATCTTATAGAAACAAGACAATGCTGCTCTCATTTATGTTAAGTGAAAATTAGTTTAATCCTTAGAGTTTTGGTGTATTATTCTAACACTATTGAGGATAAAAATATCCTGGAGTATTGAACAACTAATACTGTGTTGGGGGAATTTCATTGCTGATAAACATGCCAAAGTAAGTTTTCCTTGAAGCACAGGTTGCTGCAGATATTGCAGCCTACATAAATATTGGTCACAGAGTTCTGCTGCACATGAGTAGATAAAAATGGTAACTGAAAGCTAAAAACTAGTTGGGAATCCACAGTGTATTCAGGCTGAGAATAAGAAATAGAAAACTACAACAGCAATTTTGAGCTCTTGAAATGTGAGAAATTAAATATTTTAATCCTCCCTCCCCCCCCAAAAAAACTGTTTGAGCTGCCATAGCAACTGTTACAAAATATATCTTCCCAATAAAAAGACAGCCCAAAAGATTATAATTGAGTGCTCGTACCAAAACATATTTAATGATACAGATTGCAGAAGTATTGGTCAACAAACAGCTTTTCTTAATTATTATCCAATTGTTTCCCAGCCAGATCACAGCACTACAAAACAAAGTTGTAAGGCTGAATTCTGCATTCAAATGTCCTTCTTGCTTCTCCTATAACTTCAGCAGGAGTGTTCTGACATATGAAGGTAAAATCTGTCCCAAATGCTTACATTTAGATTGCTATTCTACATGTTTTTAACTGAAGAAAATGTTTGAGGTATAGAAAGGGTGTTTCCTACTTTTGACAACACAATATGATGAGTTAAGAGTTCTGGCTTTTCTGTTCCTAGTTATGTCATTGTTTGACCTTGGGCAACTCACTTAAAGCTCTCTACTTCAATTTCCTTATCTGTAAAATCTGCAATATTAGTTTTCAGCATTACAAAGGTATGTAAAGCTTAACTATTATTTGTGAAATGCTTTTGGGTTGAAAGGTGTTTGAGATGGGGCACATGCCCCACACTGGCAAATAAAGGGTTAAGAGAAGTCTCAGGGCCTAAATTAGCTGAAAAGGATACATCTGGGGTTGGGAGCTGAGGGAGGGAGTCAGGACTAATTTAGTATCAGGCCCAGCTAAGGAGGTGGAGATAGTTCCATGAAGACAGGCCTGAAGTAAAGTAGGGCAAAGACTCTGGAGAGGGCTCACAGAGAGGCTTAGAGTGCCTTCAGGAAGCTTCACAGTAGCATGCTGGGGAAGAAAACATACGAGGAGACAGAACTCCAGAGCAGGAGGTCTCAGCCCTTCAAAAAAGACTGATAAACTGGCAAGAGGTAGGAGCAGCCCAGCAAAGCTGTGAGGGATAGTAAGGAACAGTCCTTAGCTGCCTAACACAGGATCCCTGGGCTAGAACCAAGAACAGAGGGTGGTGTGGGTCTGCGTTCCCCTCCCCCAACAAGAGAAAAAGTACAAGCCTTGGGACTAAAAGGGGTCAAGAATGATGAGTCCCTGATGGGGACTGAAAGTCTGGCATAAAGGCCAGTAGACTTTGGGTCATTTCTGTCTGGTCTTTTCTGTCAGCCCAAAAGGGGACTGAACTGAAAGGTGACCTGACTGGAGGGCTGGGGCACAGAAGTTGCAGATGGCTACAACACCAGAATGACAGACAAGGGGGATGACTAGAACAGAAGCACCCCATAACACCACAACCCGTCACAAAGGGGCATTCTGGTGGTGAGTATACCCCACCGCAGTGTTATAATGCAAAGCAGCATTATTTGTTAAATATTTATTGTACAACTGGAATATATAAGAAAACAAAAGAAGATTTAACAATTACCACTTTGGAACAAGCTTTATTCATAGATGATGTGTTCTTACAAAGAGCCTAAGGTTCTGTACTTAAATGAAGTCCTTTCTGACCTTTCAAGCAAGGAATGCAGTTTTATTCCAGATGTTGACTCCTGACATTCAATCATTTACTGTTTTTAATTTTTAACTCAAGGTGTCCCTCTGCTGGCTTACTTGATAACTGATGAGACAAAACAGTGCTTGGTGTTTGTTTTTTGTTGTTTTTTTTTTAAAATACAAATTGGGTATTATCAATTTAGATATTTCTGTCAGAGAAAGAGCAAACACCGAATGCACAATGTACAATGCACAGGCTTTGATTTATGGGTGAGTGCACACAGTTACTTCTAGAAAAGTTGTACAATACTCCATGATGTCAGTTTGTTGGGAGTTCACTTAATTATAGTCACCCTTGGCTTGAATGTGTTTGTACCCCTGAGTTTCACTTTGAGTTCTGGGTTTGAACGAAACCAAAGACGTACAGCCATCTGGGGACAGTTTTGCTTTATCTGGGGAAAAAAACACCAAGTTTCCCCCTGAAATAAGCCAGGTCTGGCTTAGTCACAGTTCAGCTCAGGTTCTCCAAAAGTTTTGTTAAATTTGGCAAAACATTCTGGGAAAACAGGACATGTCTAATTGTTTTTTATCTTCTGTGCTGTCAAGTAGGCACCAGTATTTTGTCACCATCTTCAGAGCATTATAATTGAGTGCTCATACCAAAACATATTTAATTATATAGATTGCAGAAGTATTAGTCAACAAACAGCTTTTTTTAATTATACCTTTATCTTTCTTAGCTCTTATATTTTCTATGTGAAAACAATAGTATTGCCGGCAACAACAACAACAAAAAAGTATTTTTCTAAAAAAAAATAATTCCTTTATATTGCTCTTTTGCTCAAAAACAATGTGTGGGGAGGGTTTTAATATTGCAATGATAAATATTTCTTCTGAGACAAATTGTTCAATTGATAAATATTGAGTCTTGGATTTCAGAGAGTTTTGAGTTAATAGTGTAAGTTGATTTAGGAGGAAGGATGGTCTTGTGACTAAAGCACTGGGCTGGATATTCAGTTCCTGACTTACATGAGCTTGTTCTATGGCAGGGGTTCTCAAACTGTGGTCCGTCGACCGCCAGTGGTCCGCGAGCTCCAATCAGGTGGTCCGTGGATAGTTCCCTCTAAGGTGCACGTCTGGGTGCCCGCACACAAGAGAATGACAGGCCACCCACATAATTAGTGGAGCCACACAGGCATGGCTTCACTAATTAGGTACCTGGCCCCTGAAAAGACGCACATGTAAGGTGAGGTGGTGGCCTTGGAGGGAATAGGGGGTAGGTGGATGGGGGCAGTGGGGTGAGAAGTGGGGGCGGGGGGAATTTGGGACGTGTAGGGCTGTGGTGGCCAGAGACAGAAGCAACTTTCCCCAGCTCCAGGGCTGCGGTTGCCGGGGAGAGACACCCCCCCCTTCACAGCCCCAGCTCAAGGGCTGCCGTGGCAGGGGAGAGAGGGAGAGACCCCCGCCCCTCCTTCCCAGGCCCAGCTGAAGGGGAGAGATGGCACATCCATTGCATTAGAAAGGTAAAACTACTGATATTAAAATATGAGTTGTGTGCTTTTATTTGTAGAACAAAAAAAATTAATTATTATTAAGGTTTTTTTATATAGCACTTTTATCCAAAAGTACATTACAATAGTTAGCTAACAGTACAAACAACATTTGGAAAGATCATTAAGTTGTCTGCCGAGACCCTCAAAAGTTTTAAAGTGGTCCGTGGAAAAAAAAAGTTTGAGAACCACCGTTCTATGGACTTGGTCAAATCACTTATTGCATCTCATTTCCCCAGCTGAAACTTAGAGATAATGATATCATACTGGGGTGTTGTGAGGATTACTCCTGGGGGCACTCTGCGCCAAAAAAATTAAAAATTCTACGCACAATATTTTAAAAATCTGCAAAAGTCGCCAAAATTATTTGTCCAAATAACATTATATAATCACGTCAGATTCAGTTATTTTGGTAATTTATTTCAAAATACCTGTCAGCAAGTATGTCTGTAACAATAGACGCACAAAAAATTTCCCCCTGAATTTCCCCCTGAGAGTTAAAGAAGCCCCTAAGACAACCCAGTTCCTATTTCTCAGCCCCCTCCCCCACAGAGCCCAGCTGGGGGACCAGACACTCACCCCCCCCTCACCCCCAGAGGCCAGCTGTGGGGCTCCTCTGGCCCAGAAACTCACACCCTTCCCCCCCAGAGCTCAACCATGACCACCCCCCAGCCCAGACACTCACACCCATGCCTCCCCGGCCCAGACACTCACACCCTGAATCCCCCAGAGCCCAGCTGCGTGCCCCTCCCCTGGCCCAGAGACTCACATCCCCTCCCCCCAGAGCCCAGTTGCAGCCCCCCCCCAGCGCAGACACTCTCAGACGCTATCCCCCCTCCTCCCCAGAGCCAGGGATCCAGAGGGAGAAACAGCCTGATGCTGAGTCCCGGGCTTGCATGGAGTTTCCTACCACCTCGTTTCTTCAGGGCATGCTGGGAACCCTCTGGCTCCCTCCCCCCAGCCTTGTCTTCTATTTGTGAGCTGGGCTCCTTTGGGTCCAGTGACCCCCTAGTAGTGGCCAACATCTCTGCAACCTATTTCTGTGGGGGCAAAAGGAAATTCTGCGCACCCAACATTAATTTCTGCACAATTCTGCATTGCGCAGTGGTGCAGAATTCCCCCAGGAGTAAAGGATGCATTAATTATTGTTGGAGAGATGCTCTAATACTATGGTTATGGGTACCATATAAGAGCCAAGATATACAAGTGTTCATGTAAAGACTTCAAAGGGGGTACTTTAAAATTTGATCAATTGCATTACATAACTGAGATTGCTATTTAGTTAACTTCAATGTAAACAGTATTCAAGGTTGAGCTGGCTGAAATTTGGAACTTTCAATTTTCAGGAAATTTCAACAGTTAACAATTTGGTTTCGATCTTATTCAGACCGAAACCAAATTTTTCTAAATTGATTTTTTAATCAGGAGCCAGCTCGCTCCCCAGCTAAGTGATTGCCACAGCTTGGGAAGTCAGCTGTCCTGGCAGCCAGGCAGCCTGGGGAGGCATTGACCCAGAAGTCTAGGTCCGTGGTATGGGTCTCTCAGGGCTTCCAACTCCTTGTGCAGTGCCATAGCCCCAGGTTGAGCTGGAGTTTTCAGGGTTTCTGGGCTTCCAGCTATGGAGCTGGAGTTCCCAGGACTCCAGGGTCTCTGCAGCTCTGGGTCCCTGGCCCCAGGTCAGTCCATATGACAGGACAGCCCTGGTAGGTCAATATGACAGGACAGCTTTTTTGGAGCCAACTAGTTGGTAGGCAGGGTTCCGACAGAACCCTGCCTGTGATTCAGCGAAAGTTTGTCAAACCCGACTCAGTTTCAAAAGAAACTTCAGGCTCAGTGAATCAGCATTTTCACTGAAATTCTGTTTCACTGAAAAGTTTCCAACCCCAGCTTTAATGCAGGGTACTCTGTACAGTAAGTACAGAGAAATACAAGGCAAGATTGTAGATGCTGAAGTAATTATCTATTTTATCTGAGGTAGAACTGACCTATATCGGTACCACCAGTTTAGTATTGTGCACATCCAGTTGGATTGCAGGTCTATTTAGAATTAAATTCTAATCCCCAATTCAATGAAGTGCTCGATGCTCTAAAAACCAAATGAAGTCATCAGTTTGCAAAACATTCCCCATAACTGCTGGAATCATGGTGCAGCATGCAGTGGGTCTTATGTCAAACCTTTGGATTTTTTTCAAGTAATGGTCACTATTTTGATTATTTTAAGTACTGGTAAGGAATAGAGAGGGATCTTTCAAGAACATAATAAGGAGCTGAATATGAAGATTGCCCAGGTCTGCGCAATTTATATTTCAATTTAACCTGACAAGAGAGGCCAAGAAAGCAAAGGAGCTCCCATCCCAGTGACTCACCCGAATCTCAAATGTTTTTTCTCAATTTATGTTGCTAATTCAGGAAATAACTCCAGATTTAGTTTGACTCCAATAAAACAAAACTCAGTATTCCACCTCATATAACCATGGGGATAGAGAATCCTTACTTGCACTTTGTCATATGTTGTGTATAGTTTAGTGATATCTTCTCTATCCCTTCATTGGGATGAGCTTGGAAAGTATCCTCCAAAAATTCCAGCATGAGCGTGGTAGTCAATAAGGGTTATAGGAAAAGTCTTTCCTGAAGTACTTGATAGATAAACAAATGAGAAGCAGTGGTCATACTGGATCTAGATATCTCAATCTCTTACAATATTGTATCCAAAGAGATCTTGTTACAATAATTGGTAAGCAAGATGTGAAGGAAAATACAAATGCACCACTCAAAGAGATACAAAACCAACCTATCAATAATGGGCCAGATCCTCAGTTGTAGCTCCACTGACCTCAATGGATCTCTAGGTCTCTCGCCTGATCTTTGTTATGCAGATAAGAATCCCT